>NC_056741.1:520111020-520281020 GCF_019279795.1 Protopterus annectens
GGTTCTCAGGCTGTGTGTAGCACTAAACACAACAGGTTCTGCTGAGTCTCAGGCTGTGTGGCACTAAACACAACAGGTTCTGCTGAGTCTCAGGCTGTGTACCACTAAACACGACAGGTTCTGCTGAGTCTCAAGCTGTCTGTAGCACTAAACACAACAGGTTCTGCTGAGTCTCAGGCTGTGTGTGGCACTAAACACAACAGGTTCTGCTGAGTCTCAGGCTGTGTCTGGCACTAAACACAACAGGTTCTGCTGAGTCTCAGGCTGTGTGTAGCACTAAACACAACAGGTTCTGCTGAGTCTCAGGCTGTGTCTGGCACTAAACACAACAGGTTCTGCTGAGTCTCAGGCTGTGTGTAGCACTAAACACAACAGGTTCTGCTGAGTCTCAGGCTGTGTCTGGCACTAAACACAACAGGTTCTGCTCAATCTCAGGCTGTGTCTGGCACTAAACACAACAGGTTCTGCTGAGTCTCAGGCTGTGTGTAGCACTAAACACAACAGGTTCTGCTGAATCTCAGGCTGTGTCTGGCACTAAACACAACAGGTTCTGCTGAGTCTCAGGCTGTGTCTGGCACTAAACACAACAGGTTCTGCTGAGTCTCAGACTGTGTGTAGCACTAAACACAACAGGTTCTGCTGAGTCTCAGGCTGCTTCTGGCACTAAACACAACAGGTTCTGCTGAGTCTCAGGCTGTGTCTGGCACTAAACACAACAGGTTCTGCTGAGTCTCAGGCTGTGTCTGGCACTAAACACAACAGGTTCTGCTGAGTCTCAGGCTGTGTCTGGCACTAAACACAACAGGTTCTGCTGAGTCTCAGGCTGTGTGTGGCACTAAACACAACAGGTTCTGCTGAGTCTCAGGCTGTGTGTAGCACTAAACACAACAGGTTCTGCTGAGTCTCAGGCTGTGTGTAGCACTAAACACAACAGGTTCTGCTGAGTCTCAGGCTGTGTCTGGCACTAAACACAACAGGTTCTGCTGAGTCTCAGGCTGTGTGTAGCACTAAACACAACAGGTTCTGCTGAATCTCAGGCTGTGTGTGGCACTAAACACAACAGGTTCTGCTGAGTCTCAGGCTGTGTGTGGCACTAAACACAACAGGTTCTGCTGAGTCTCAGGCTGTGTGTAGCACTAAACACAACAGGTTCTGCTGAGTCTCAGGCTGTGTGTAGCACTAAACACAACAGGTTCTGCTGAGTCTCAGGCTGTGTCTGGCACTAAACACAACATGTTCTGTTGAGTCTCAGGCTGTGTGTAGCACTAAACACAATGGGTTCTGCTGAATCTCAGGCTGTGTCTGGCACTAAACACAACAGGTTCTGCTGAGTCTCAGGCTGTGTCTGGCACTAAACACAACAGGTTCTGCTGAGTCTCAGTCTGTGTGTAGCACTAAACACAACAGGTTCTGCTGAGTCTCAGGCTGTGTCTGGCACTAAACACAACAGGTTCTGCTGAGTCTCAGGCTGTGTGTAGCACTAAACACAACAGGTTCTGCTGAGTCTCAGGCTGTGTCTGGCACTAAACACAACAGGTTCTGCTGAGTCTCAGGCTGTGTCTGGCACTAAACACAACAGGTTCTGCTGAGTCTCAGGCTGTGTGTAGCACTAAACACAACAGGTTCTGCTGAGTCTCAGGCTGTGTCTGGCACTAAACACAACAGGTTCTGCTGAATCTCAGGCTGTGTCTGGCACTAAACACAACAGGTTCTGCTGAGTCTCAGGCTGTGTGTAGCACTAAACACAACAGGTTCTGCTGAGTCTCAGGCTGTGTGTAGCACTAAACACAACAGGTTCTGCTGAGTCTCAGGCTGTGTCTGGCACTAAACACAACAGGTTCTGCTGAGTCTCAGGCTGTGTGTAGCACTAAACACAACAGGTTCTGCTGAGTCTCAGGCTGTGTGTAGCACTAAACACAACAGGTTCTGCTGAGTCTCAGGCTGTGTGTAGCACTAAACACAACAGGTTCTGCTGAATCTCAGGCTGTGTCTGGCACTAAACACAACAGGTTCTGCTGAGTCTCAGGCTGTGTGTGGCACTAAACACAACAGGTTCTGCTGAGTCTCAGGCTGTGTGTAGCACTAAACACAACAGGTTCTGCTGAGTCTCAGGCTGTGTGTAGCACTAAACACAACAGGTTCTGCTGAGTCTCAGGCTGTGTGTAGCACTAAACACAACAGGTTCTGCTGAGTCTCAGGCTGTGTGTAGCACTAAACACAACAGGTTCTGCTGAGTCTCAGGCTGTTTCTGGCACTAAACATAACAGGTTCTGCTGAGTCACAGGCTGCATCTGGCACTAAACACAACAGGTTCTGCTGAGTCTCAGGCTGTGTCTGGCACTAAACACAACACGTTCTGCTGAGTGTCAGGCTGTGTCTGGCACTAAACACAACAGGTTCTGCTGAGTCTCAGGCTGCTTCTGGCACTAAACACAATAGGTTCTGCTGAGTCTCAGGCTGTGTCTGGCACTAAACACAACAGATTCTGCTGAATCTCAGGCCGTGTCTGGCACTAAACACAACATTTTCTGTTGAGTCTCAGACTGTGTGTAGCACTAAACACAACAGGTTCTGCTGAGTCTCAGGCTGTGTGTAGCACTAAACACAACAGGTTCTGCTGAGTCTCAGGCTGTGTCTGGCACTAAACACAACAGGTTCTGCTGAGTCTCAGGCTGTGTGTAGCACTAAACACAACAGGTTCTGCTGAGTCTCAGGCTGTGTGTAGCACTAAACACAACAGGTTCTGCTGAGTCTCAGGCTGTGTCTGGCACTAAACACAACAGGATCTGCTGAGTCTCAGGCTGTGTCTGGCACTAAACACAACAGGTTCTGCTGAGTCTCAGGCTGTGTGTAGCACTAAACACAACAGGTTCTGCTGAGTCTCAGGCTGTGTGTAGCACTAAACACAACAGGTTCTGCTGAGTCTCAGGCTGTGTGTAGCACTAAACACAACAGGTTCTGCTGAGTCTCAGGCTGTGTCTGGCACTAAACACAACAGGTTCTGCTGAGTCTCAGTCTGTGTGTAGCACTAAACACAACAGGTTCTGCTGAGTCTCAGGCTGTGTGTAGCACTAAACACAACAGGTTCTGCTGAGTCTCAGGCTGTGTCTGGCACTAAACACAACAGGTTCTGCTGAGTCTCAGTCTGTGTGTAGCACTAAACACAACAGGTTCTGCTGAGTCTCAGGCTGTGTGTAGCACTAAACACAACAGGTTCTGCTGAGTCTCAGGCTGTGTGTAGCACTAAACACAACAGGTTCTGCTGAGTCTCAGGCTGTGTGTAGCACTAAACACAACAGGTTCTGCTGAGTCTCAGGCTGTGTCTGGCACTAAACACAACAGGTTCTACTGAGTCTCAGGCTGTGTCTGGCACTAAACACAACAGGTTCTGCTGAGTCTCAGGCTGTGTGTAGCACTAGACACAACAGGTTCTGCTGAATCTCAGGCTGTGTCTGGCACTAAACACAACAGGTTCTGCTGAGTCTCAGGCTGTGTGTAGCACTAAACACAACAGGTTCTGCTGAGTCTCAGGCTGTGTCTGGCACTAAACACAACAGGTTCTGCTGAGTCTCAGGCTGTGTCTGGCACTAAACACAACAGGTTCTGCTGAGTCTCAGGCTGTGTGTAGCACTAAACACAACAGGTTCTGCTGAGTCTCAGGCTGTGTCTGGCACTAAACACAACAGGTTCTGCTGAGTCTCAGGCTGTGTGTAGCACTAAACACAACAGGTTCTGCTGAGTCTCAGGCTGTGTGTAGCACTAAACATAACAGGTTCTGCTGAGTCTCAGGCTGTGCGTAGCACTAAACACAACAGGTTCTGCTGAGTATCAGGCTGTGTCTGGCAATAAACACAACAGGGTCTGCTGAGTCTCAGGCTGTGTCTGGCACTAAACACAACAGGTTCTGCTGAGTCTCAGGCTGTGTCTGGCACTAAACACAACAGGTTCTGCTGAGTCTCAGTCTGTGTGTAGCACTAAACACAACAGGTTCTGCTGAGTCTCAGGCTGTGTCTGGCACTAAACACAACAGGTTCTGCTGAGTCTCAGGCTGTGTGTAGCACTAAACACAACAGGTTCTGCTGAGTCTCAGGCTGTGTCTGGCACTAAACACAACAGGTTCTGCTGAGTCTCAGGCTGTGTCTGGCACTAAACACAACAGGTTCTGCTGAGTCTCAGTCTGTGTGTAGCACTAAACACAACAGGTTCTGCTGAGTCTCAGGCTGTGTGTAGCACTAAACACAACAGGTTCTGCTGAGTCTCAGGCTGTGTGTAGCACTAAACACAACAGGTTCTGCTGAGTCTCAGGCTGTGTGTAGCACTAAACACAACAGGTTCTGCTGAGTCTCAGGCTGTGTCTGGCACTAAACACAACAGGTTCTGCTGAGTCTCAGTCTGTGTGTAGCACTAAACACAACAGGTTCTGCTGAGTTTCAGGCTGTGTGTAGCACTAAACACAACAGGTTCTGCTGAATCTCAGGCTGTGTCTGGCACTAAACACAACAGGTTCTGCTGAGTCTCAGGCTGTGTCTGGCACTAAACACGACAGTTTCTGCTGAGTCTCAGGCTGTGTCTGGCACTAAACACCAGGTTCTGCAGAGTCTCAGGCTGTGTCTGGCACTAAACACAACAGGTTCTGCTGAGTCTCAGGCTGTGTGTAGCACTAAACACAACAGGTTCTGCTGAATCTCAGGCTGTGTCTGGCACTAAACACAACAGGTTCTGCTGAGTCTCAGGCTGTGTCTGGCACTAAACACAACAGGTTCTGCTGAGTCTCAGGCTGTGTGTAGCACTAAACACAACAGGTTCTGCTGAGTCTCAGGCTGTGTGTAGCACTAAACACAACAGGTTCTGCTGAGTCTCAGGCTGTGTCTGGCACTAAACACAACAGGTTCTGCTGAGTCTCAGGCTGTGTCTGGCACTAAACACAACAGGTTCTGCTGAGTCTCAGTCTGTGTGTAGCACTAAACACAACAGGTTCTGCTGAGTCTCAGGCTGTGTGTAGCACTAAACACAACAGGTTCTGCTGAGTCTCAGGCTGTGTCTGGCACTAAACACAACAGGTTCTGCTGAGTCTCAGGCTGTGTCTGGCACTAAACACAACAGGTTCTGCTGAGTCTCAGGCTGTGTGTAGCACTAAACACAACAGGTTCTGCTGAATCTCAGGCTGTGTCTGGCACTAAACACAACAGGTTCTGCTGAGTCTCAGGCTGTGTCTGGCACTAAACACAACAGGTTGAATCAGCTGTGTTGCACTAAACACAACTGGTTCTGCTGAGTCTCAGCCTATGTGAAGCACTAAACACAACAGGTTCTGCTGAGTCTCAGGCTGTGTGTAGCACTAAACACAACAGGTTCTGCTGAGTCTCAGGCTGTGTCTGGCACTAAACACAACAGGTTCTGCTGAGTCTCAGGCTGTGTCTGGCACTAAACACAACAGGTTCTGCTGAGTCTCAGGCTGTGTGTGACACTAAACACAACAGGTTCTGCTGAGTCTCAGGCTGTGTCTGGCACTAAAGACAACAGGTTCTGCTGAGTCTCAGGCTGTGTCTGGCACTAAACACAACAGGTTCTGCTGAGTCTCAGGGTGTGTTTAGCACTAAACACAGCAGGTTCTGCTGAATCTCAGGCTGTGTCTGGCACTAAACACAACAGGTTCTGCTGAGTCTCAGGCTGTGTCTGGCACTAAACACAACAGGTTCTGCTGAGTCTCAGGCTGTGTGTAGCACTAAACACAACAGGTTCTGCTGAGTCTCAGGCTGTGTGTAGCACTAAACACAACAGGTTCTGCTGAGTCTCAGGCTGTGTCTGGCACTAAACACAACAGGTTCTGCTGAGTCTCAGGCTGTGTGTAGCACTAAACACAACAGGTTCTGCTGAATCTCAGGCTGTGTGTAGCACTAAACACAACAGGTTCTGCTGAGTCTCAGGCTGTGTGTAGCACTAAACACAACAGGTTCTGCTGAGTCTCAGGCTGTGTGTGGCACTAAACACAACAGGTTCTGTTGAGTCTCAGGCTGTGTCTGTCACTAAACACAACAGGTTCTGCTGAATCTCAGGCTGTGTGTGGCACTAAACACAACAGGTTCTGCTGAGTCTCAGGCTGTGTGTAGCACTAAACACAACAGGTTCTGCTGAGTCTCAGGCTGTGTCTGGCACTAAACACAACAGGTTCTGCTGAGTCTCAGGCTGTGTCTGGCACTAAACACAACAGGTTCTGCTGAGTCTCAGGCTGTGTGTAGCACTAAACACAACAGGTTCTGCTGAGTCTCAGGCTGTGTCTGGCACTAAACACAACAGGTTCTGCTGAGTCTCAGTCTGTGTGTAGCACTAAACACAACAGGTTCTGCTGAGTCTCAGGCTGTGTCTGGCACTAAACACAACAGGTTCTGCTGAGTCTCAGTCTGTGTGTAGCACTAAACACAACAGGTTCTGCTGAGTCTCAGGCTGTGTCTGGCACTAAACACAACAGGTTCTGCTGAGTCTCAGGCTGTGTCTGGCACTAAACACAACAGGTTCTGCTGAGTCTCAGGCTGTGTGTAGCACTAAACACAACAGGTTCTGCTGAGTCTCAGGCTGTGTGTAGCACTAAACACAACAGGTTCTGCTGAGTCTCAGGCTGTGTGTAGCACTAAACACAACAGGTTCTGCTGAGTCTCAGGCTGCTTCTGGCACTAAACACAACAGGTTCTGCTGAGTCTCAGGCTGTGTCTGGCACTAAACACAACATGTTTTTTGAGTCTCAGGCTGTGTGTGGCACTAAACACAACAGGTTCTGCTGAGCCTCAGGCTGTTTCTGGCACTAAACACAACAGGTTCTGCTGAGTCTCAGGCTGTGTCTGGCACTAAACACAACAGGATCTGCTGAGTCTCAGGCTGTGTGTAGCACTAAACACAACAGGTTCTGCTGAATCTCAGGCTGTGTCTGGCACTAAACACAACAGGTTCTGCAGAGTCTCAGGCTGTGTCTGGCACTAAACACAACAGGTTCTGCTGAGTCTCAGGCTGTGTGTAGCACTAAACACAACAGGTTCTGCTGAGTCTCAGGCTGTGTGTAGCACTAAACACAACAGGTTCTGCTGAGTCTCAGGCTGTGTCTGGCACTAAACACAACAGGTTCTGCTGAGTCTCAGGCTGTGTGTAGCACTAAACACAACAGGTTCTGCTGAGTCTCAGGCTGTGTGTAGCACTAAACACAACAGGTTCTGCTGAGTCTCAGTCTGTGTGTAGCACTAAACACAACAGGTTCTGCTGAGTCTCAGGCTGTGTGTAGCACTAAACACAACAGGTTCTGCTGAATCTCAGGCTGTGTCTGGCACTAAACACAACAGGTTCTGCTGAGTCTCAGGCTGTGTCTGGCACTAAACACAACAGGTTCTGCTGAGTCTCAGGCTGTGTGTAGCACTAAACACAACAGGTTCTGCTGAATCTCAGGCTGTGTCTGGCACTAAACACAACAGGTTCTGCTGAGTCTCAGGCTGTGTCTGGCACTAAACACAACAGGTTCTGCTGAGTCTCAGGCTGTGTCTGGCACTAAACACAACAGGTTCTGCTGAGTCTCAGGCTGTGTCTGGCACTAAACACAACAGGTTCTGCTGAGTCTCAGGCTGTGTGTAGCACTAAACACAACAGGTTCTGCTGAGTCTCAGGCTGTGTCTGGCACTAAACACAACAGGTTCTGCTGAGTCTCAGGCTGTGTCTGGCACTAAACACAACAGGTTCTGCTGAGTCTCAGTCTGTGTGTAGCACTAAACACAACAGGTTCTGCTGAATCTCAGTTTGTGTCTGGCACTAAACAGAACAGGTTCTGCTGAGTCTCAGGCTGTGTCTGGCACTAAACACAACAGGTTCTGCTGAGTCTCAGGCTGTGTGTAGCACTAAACACAACAGGTTCTGCTGAGTCTCAGGCTGTGTCTGGCACTAAACACAACAGGTTCTGCTGAGTCTCAGTCTGTGTGTAGCACTAAACACAACAGGTTCTGCTGAGTCTCAGGCTGTGTGTAGCACTAAACACAACAGGTTCTGCTGAGTCTCAGGCTGTGTGTAGCACTAAACACAACAGGTTCTGCTGAGTCTCAGGCTGTGTCTGGCACTAAACACAACAGGTTCTGCTGAGTCTCAGGCTGTGTGTAGCACTAAACACAACAGGTTCTGCTGAGTCTCAGGCTGTGTGTAGCACTAAACACAACAGGTTCTGCTGATTCTCAGGTTGTGTCTGGCACTAAACACAACAGGTTCTGCTGAGTCTCAGTCTGTGTGTAGCACTAAACACAACAGGTTCTGCTGAGTTTCAGGCTGTGTGTAGCACTAAACACAACAGGTTCTGCTGAATCTCAGGCTGTGTCTGGCACTAAACACACCAGGTTCTGCTGAGTCTCAGGCTGTTTCTGACACTAAACACAACAGGTTCTGCTGAGTCTCAGGCTGTGTCTGGCACTAAACACAACAGGTTCTGCTGAGTCTCAGGCTGTGTGTAGCACTAAACACAACAGGTTCTACTGAGTCTCAGGCTGTGTCTGGCACTAAACACAACAGGGTCTGCTGAGTGTCAGGCTGTGTCTGGCACTAAACACAACAGGTTCTGCTGAGTCTCAGGCTGTGTGTAGCACTAAACACAACAGGTTCTGCTGAGTCTCAGGCTGTGTGTAGCACTAAACACAACAGGTTCTGCTGAGTCTCAGGCTGTGTGTAGCACTAAACACAACAGGTTCTGCTGAGTCTCAGGCTGTGTCTGGCACTAAACACAACAGGTTCTGCTGAGTCTCAGGCTGTGTCTGGCACTAAACACAACAGGTTCTGCTGAGTCTCAGGCTGTGTGTAGCACTAAACACAACAGGTTCTGCTGAGTCTCAGGCTGTGTCTGGCACTAAACACAACAGGTTCTGCTGAGTCTCAGGCTGTGTCTGGCACTAAACACAACAGGTTCTGCTGAGTCTCAGGCTGTGTGTAGCACTAAACACAACAGGTTCTGCTGAGTCTCAGGCTGTGTGTGGCACTAAACACAACAGGTTCTGCTGAGTCTCAGGCTGTGTGTAGCACTAAACACAACAGGTTCTGCTGAGTCTCAGGCTGTGTCTGGCACTAAACACAACAGGTTCTGCTGAGTCTCAGGCTGTGTGTAGCACTAAACACAACAGGTTCTGCTGAGTCTCAGGCTGTGTGTAGCACTAAACACAACAGGTTCTGCTGAGTCTCAGGCTGTGTCTGGCACTAAACACAACAGGTTCTGCTGAGTCTCAGGCTGTGTGTAGCACTAAACACAACAGGTTCTGCTGAGTCTCAGGCTGTGTGTAGCACTAAACACAACAGGTTCTGCTGAGTCTCAGGCTGTGTGTAGCACTAAACACAACAGGTTCTGCTGAGTCTCAGGCTGTGTGTAGCACTAAACACAACAGGTTCTGCTGAGTGTCAGGCTGTGTCTGGCACTAAACACGACAGTTTCTGCTGAGTCTCAGGCTGTGTCTGGCACTAAACACCAGGTTCTGCTGAGTCTCAGGCTGTGTCTGGCACTAAACACAACAGGTTCTGCTGAATCTCAGGCTGTGTCTGGCACTAAACACAACAGGTTCTGCTGAGTCTCAGGCTGTGTGTAGCACTAAACACAACAGGTTCTGCTGAGTCTCAGGCTGTGTCTGGCACTAAACACAACAGGTTCTGCTGAGTCTCAGGCTGTGTGTAGCACTAAACACAACAGGTTCTGCTGAGTCTCAGTCTGTGTGTAGCACTAAACACACCAGTTTTTGCTGCATCTCAGGCTGTGTCTGGCACTAAACACAACAGGTTCTGCTGAGTCTCAGTCTGTGTGTAGCACTAAACACAACAGATTCTGCTGAATCTCAGGCTGTGTGTAGCACTAAGCACAACAGGTTCTGCTAAATCTCAGGCTGTGTGTAGCACTAAACACAACAGGTTCTGCAGAATCTTAGTCTGTGTCTGGCACTAAACACAACAGGGTCTGCTGAATCTCAGGCTGTGTGTAGCACTAAACACAACAGGTTCTGCAGAATCTTAGTCTGTGTCTGGCACTAAACACAACAGGGTCTGCTGAATCTCAGGCTGTGTGTAGCACTAAACACAACAGGTTCGGCTAAATCTCAGGCTGTGCTTGGCATGAAACACAACAGGTTCTGCTGAATCTCAGGCTGTGTCTGGCACTAAACTCAACAGGTTCTGCTGAATCTCAGGCTGTGTCTGGCACTAAACACAACAGGTTCTGCTGAGTCTCAGGCTGTGTCTGGCACTAAACACAACAGGTTCTGCTGAGTCTCAGGCTGTGTGTAGCACTAAACACAACAGGTTCTGCTGAGTCTCAGGCTGTGTGTAGCACTAAACACAACAAGTTCTGCTGAGTCTCAGGCTGTGTGTAGCACTAAACACAACAGGTTCTGCTGAGTCTCAGTCTGTGTGTAGCACTAAACACAACAGGTTCTGCTGAGTCTCAGGCTGGGTCTGGCACTAAACACAACAGGTTCTGCTGTGTCTCAGTCTGTGTGTAGCACTAAACACAACAGATTTTGCTGAATCTCAGGCTGTGTGTAGCAGTAAACATGACAGGTTCTACTGAGTCTCAGGCTGTGTCTGGCACTAAACACAACATGTTCTGTTGAGTCTCAGGCTGTGTTTGGCACTAAACACAACAGCTTCTGCTGAGTCTCAGGCTGTTTCTGACACTAAACACAACACGTTCTGCTGAGTGTCTGGCTGTGTCTGGCACTAAACACAACAGGTTCTGCTGAGTCTCAGGCTGTGTGTAGCACTAAATACAACAGGTTCTGCTGAACCTCAGGCTGTGTCTGGCACTAAACACAACAGGTTCTGCAGAATCTTAGTCTGTGTCTGGCACTAAACACAACAGGGTCTGCTGAATCTCAGGCTGTGTGTAGCACTAAACACAACAGGTTCTGCTGAGTCTCAGGCTGTGTGTGGCACTAAACACAACAGGTTCTGCTGAGTCTCAGGCTGTGTGTAGCACTAAACACAACAGGTTCTGCTGAGTCTCAGGCTGTGTGTAGCACTAAACACAACAGGTTCTGCTGAGTCTCAGGCTGGGTCTGGCACTAAACACAACAGGTTCTGCTGTGTCTCAGTCTGTGTGTAGCACTAAACACAACAGATTTTGCTGAATCTCAGGCTGTGTGTAGCAGTAAACACGACAGGTTCTGCTGAATCTCAGGCTGTGTGTGGCACTAAACACAACAGGTTCTGCTGAGTATCAGGCTGTGTCTGGCACTAAACTCAACAGGTTCTGCTGAGTATCAGGCTGTGTGTAACACGAAACATAACAGGTTCTGCTGAATCTCAGGCTGTGTCTGGCACTAAACACAACAGGTTCTGCTGAGTCTCAGGCTGTGTCTGGCACTGAACTCAACAGGTACAGCTCTCAGGCTGTGTGTAGCACTAAACACAACATATTCTGCTGAGTCTCAGGCTGTGTGTAGCACTAAACACAACAGGTTCTGCTGAGTCTCAGTCTGTGTGTAGCACTAAACACAACAGGTTCTGCTGAGTCTCAGGCTGTGTCTGGCAATAAACACAACAGGGTCTGCTGAGTCTCAGGCTGTGTCTGGCACTAAACACAACATGTTCTGTTGAGTCTCAGGCTGTGTGTGGCACTAAACACAACAGCTTCTGCTGAGTCACAGGCTGTTTCTGACACTAAACACAACAGGTTCTGCTGAGTGTCAGGCTGTGTCTGGCACTAAACACGACAGGTTCTGCTGAGTCTCAGGCTGTGTGTAGCACTAAATACAACAGGTTCTGCTGAATCTCCGGCTGTGTCTGGCACTAAACACCAGGTTCTGCAGAGTCTCAGGCTGTGTCTGGCACTAAACACAACAGGTTCTGCTGAGTCTCAGGCTGTGTGTAGCACTAAACACAACAGGTTCTGCTGAGTCTCAGGCTGTGTGTAGCACTAAACACAACAGGTTCTGCTGAGTCTCAGGCTGTGTCTGGCACTAAACACAACAGGTTCTGCTGAGTCTCAGTCTGTGTGTAGCACTAAACACAACAGATTCTGCTGAATCTCAAGCTGTGTGTAGCACTAAACACAACAGGTTCTGCTGAATCTCAGGCTGTGTGTAGCACTAAACACAACAGGTTCTGCTGAGTCTCAGGCTGTGTGTAGCACTAAACACAACAGGTTCTGCTGATCTCAGGCTGTGTGTAGCACTAAACACAACAGGTTCTGCTGATTCTCAGGCTGTGTCTGGCACTAAACACAACAGGTTCTGCTGAGTCTCAGTCTGTGTGTAGCACTAAACACAACAGGTTCTGCTGATTCTCAGGCTGTGTCTGGCACTAAACACAAGAGGTTCTGCTGAGTTTCAGGCTGTGTGTAGCACTAAACACAACAGGTTCTGCTGAATCTCAGTTTGTGTCTTGCACTAAACACAACAGGTTCTGCTGAACCTCAGGCTGTGTCTGGCACTAAACACACCAGGTTCTGCTGAGTCTCAGGCTGTTTCTGACACTAAACACAACAGGTTCTGCTGAGTCTCAGGCTGTGTCTGGCACTAAACACAACAGGTTTTGCTGAGTCTCACGCTGTGTGTAGCACTAAATACAACAGGTTCTGCTGAACCTCAGGCTGTGTCTGGCATAAAACACAACAGGTTCTGCTGAATCTCAGGCTGTGTCTGGCACTAAACACAACAGGTTCTGTTGAGTATCAGGCTGTGTGTAACACGAAACATAACAGGTTCTGCCGAATCTCAGGCTGTGTCTGGCACTAAACACAACAAGTTCTGCAGAGTCTCTGGCTGTGTCTGGCACTGAACTCAACAGTTACAGCTCTCAGGCTTTGTGTAGCACTAAACACAACAAGTTCTGCTGAGTCTCAGGCTGTGTGTAGCACTAAACACAACAGGTTCTGCTGAGTCTCAGTCTGTGTGTAGCACTAAACACAACAGGTTCTGCTGAGTCTCAGGCTGTGTGTAGCACTAAACACAACAGGTTCTGCTGAGTCTCAGGCTGGGTCTGGCACTAAACACAACAGGTTCTGCTGTGTCTCAGACTGTGTGTAGCACTAAACACAACAGATTTTTCTGAATCTCAGGCTGTGTGTAGCAGTAAACACGACAGGTTCTACTGAGTCTCAGCCTATGTGAAGCACTAAACACAACAGGTTCTGCTGAGTCTCAGGCTGTGTGTAGCACTAAACACAACAGGTTCTGCTGAGTCTCAGGCTGTGTGTAGCACTAAACACAACAGGTTCTACTGAGTCTCAGGCTGTCTGGCACTAAACACAACAGGTTCTGCTGTGTCTCAGTCTGTGTGTAGCACTAAACACAACAGATTTTGCTGAATCTCAGGCTGTGTGTAGCAGTAAACACGACAGGTTCTGCTGAATCTCAGGCTGTGTGTGGCACTAAACACAACAGGTTCTACTGAGTCTCAGGCTGTGTGAAGCACTAAACACAACTGGTTCTGCTGTGTCTCAGGCTGTGTGTAGCACTAAACACAACAGGTTCTGCTGAGTCTCAGGCTGTGTCTGGCAATAAACACAACAGGGTCTGCTGAGTCTCAGGCTGTGTCTGGCACTAAACACAACATGTTCTGTTGAGTCTCAGGCTGTGTGTGGCACTAAACACAACAGCTTCTGCTGAGTCACAGGCTGTTTCTGACACTAAACACAACAGGTTCTGCTGAGTGTCAGGCTGTGTCTTGCACTACACACAACAGGTTCTGCTGAGTCTCAGGCTGTGTGTAGCACTAAATACAACAGGTTCTGCTGAACCTCCGGCTGTGTCTGGCACTAAACACCAGGTTCTGCAGAGTCTCAGGCTGTGTCTGGCACTGAACTCAACAGTTACAGCTCTCAGGCTGTGTGTAGCACTAAACACAACAAGTTCTGCTGAGTCTCAGGCTGTGTGTAGTACTAAACACAACAGGTTCTGCTAAGTCTCAGGCTGTGTGTAGCACTAAACACAACAGGTTCTGCTGAGTCTCAGGCTGTGTCTGGCACTAAACACAACAGGTTCTGCTGAGTCTCAGTCTGTGTGTAGCACTAAACACAACAGATTCTGCTGAATCTCAAGCTGTGTGTAGCACTAAACACAACAGGTTCTGCTGAATCTCAGGCTGTGTGTAGCACTAAACACAACAGGTTCTGCTGAGTCTCAGGCTGTGTGTAGCACTAAACACAACAGGTTCTGCTGAGTCTCAGGCTGTGTGTAGCACTAAACACAACAGGTTCTGCTGAATCTCAGGCTGTGTCTGGCACTAAACACAACAGGTTCTGCTGAGTCTCAGGCTGTGTCTGGCACTAAACACAACAGGTTCTGCTGAATCTCAGGCTGTGTCTGGCACTAAACACAACAGGTTCTGCTGAGTCTCAGGCTGTGTCTGGCACTAAACACAACAGGTTCTGCTGAGTCTCAGTCTGTGTGTAGCACTAAACACAACAGGTTCTGCTGAGTCTCAGGCTGTGTCTGGCACTAAACACAACAGGTTCTGCTGAGTCTCAGGCTGTGTCTGGCACTAAACACAACAGGTTCTGCTGAGTCTCAGTCTGTGTGTAGCACTAAACACAACAGGTTCTGCTGAATCTCAGGCTGTGTCTGGCACTAAACACAACAGGTTCTGCTGAGTCTCAGTCTGTGTCTGGCACTAAACACAACAGGTTCTGCTGAATCTCAGGCTGTGTGTAGCACTAAACACAACAGGTTCTGCTGAATCTCAGGCTGTGTCTGGCACTAAACACAACAGGTTCTGCTGAGTCTCAGTCTGTGTGTAGCACTAAACACAACAGATTCTGCTGAATCTCAGGCTGTGTGTAGCACTAAACACAACAGGTTCTGCTGAATCTCAGGCTGTGTCTGGCACTAAACACAACAGGTTCTGCTGATTCTCAGGCTGTGTGTAGCACTAAACACAACAGGTTCTGCAGAATCTTAGTCTGTGTCTGGCACTAAACACAACAAGTTCTGCAGAGTCTCAGGCTGTGTCTGGCACTAAACACAACAGGTTCTGCTGAGTCTCAGTCTGTGTGTAGCACTAAACACAACAGGTTCTGCTGAGTCTCAGGCTGGGTCTGGCACTAAACACAACAGGTTCTGCTGAGTCTCAGGCTGTGTCTGGCACTAAACACAACATGTTCTGTTGAGTCTCAGGCTGTGTGTGGCACTAAACACAACAGGTTCTGCTGAGTCTCAGGCTGTGTCTGGCACTAAACACAACAGGTTCTGCTGAGTCTCAGGCTGTGTCTGGCACTAAACTCAACAGGTTCTGCTGTGTCTCAGACTGTGTGTAGCACTAAACACAAGAGGTTCTGCTGAGTCGCAGGCTGCTTCTGGCACTAAATACAACGGACTCTGCTGAGTCTCAGGGTGCGTCTGGCACTAAACACAACAGGTTCTGTTGAGTCTCAGTCTGTGTGTAACACTAAACACAGAAGGTTCTGCTGAGTCTCAGGCTGTGTTTAGCACTAAACACAACAGGTTCTGCTGAGTCTCAGGCTGTGTGTAGCACTAAACACAACAGGTTCTGCTGAGTCTCAGGCTGTGTCTGGCACTAAACACAACAGGTTCTGCTGAGTCTCAGGCTGTGTGTAGCACTAAACACAACAGGTTCTGCTGAGTCTCAGGCTGTGTGTGGCACTAAACACAACAGGTTCTGCTGAGTCTCAGGCTGTGTGTAGCACTAAACACAACAGGTTCTGCTGAGTCTCAGGCTGTGTGTAGCACTAAACACAACAGGTTCTGCTGAGTCTCAGGCTGTGTGTAGCACTAAACACAACAGGTTCTGCTGAGTCTCAGGCTGTGTCTGGCACTAAACACAACAGGTTCTGCTGAGTCTCAGGCTGTGTGTAGCACTAAACACAACAGGTTCTGCTGAATCTCAGGCTGTGTCTGGCACTAAACACAACAGGTTCTGCTGAGTCTCAGGCTGTGTCTGGCACTAAACACAACAGGTTCTGCTGAGTCTCAGGCTGTGTGTAGCACTAAACACAACAGGTTCTGCTGAGTCTCAGGCTGTGTCTGGCACTAAACACAACAGGTTCTGCTGAGTCTCAGGCTGTGTCTGGCACTAAACACAACAGGTTCTGCTGAGTCTCAGTCTGTGTGTAGCACTAAACACAACAGGTTCTGCTGAGTCTCAGGCTGTGTGTAGCACTAAACACAACAGGTTCTGCTGAGTCTCAGGCTGTGTGTAGCACTAAACACAACAGGTTCTACTGAGTCTCAGGCTGTTTCTGACACTAAACACAACAGGGTCTGCTGAATCTCAGGCTGTGTGTAGCACTAAACACAACAGGTTCTGCTAAATCTCAGGCTGTGTCTGGCATGAAACACAACAGGTTCTGCTGAATCTCAGGCTGTGTCTGGCACTAAACTCAACAGGTTCTGCTGAGTATCAGGCTGTGTCTGGCACTAAACATAACAGGTTCTGCTGAATCTCAGGCTGTGTCTGGCACTAAACACAACAGGTTCTGCAGAGTCTCTGGCTGAGTCTGGCACTAAACACAACAGGTTCTGCTGTGTCTCAGTCTGTGTGTAGCACTAAACACAACAGATTCTGCTGAGTCTCAGGCTGTGTCTGGCACTAAACACAACAGGTTCTGCTGAGTCTCAGGCTGTGTCTGGCACTAAACACAACAGGTTCTGCTGAGTCTCAGTCTGTGTGTAGCACTAAACACAACAGGTTCTGCTGAGTCTCAGACTGTGTGTGGCACTAAACACAACAGGTTCTGTTGAGTCTCAGGCTGTGTCTGCCACTAAACACAACAGGTTTTGCTGAGTCTCAGTCTGTGTGTAGCACTAAACACAACAGGTTCTGCTGAGTCTCAGGCTGTGTCTGGCACTAAACACAACAGGTTCTGCTGAGTCTCAGGCTGTGTCTGGCACTAAACACAACAGGTTCTGCTGAGTCTCAGGCTGTGTGTAGCACTAAACACAACAGGTTCTGCTGAGTCTCAGGCTGTGTGTAGCACTAAACACAACAGGTTCTACTGAGTCTCAGGCTGTGTCTGGCAATAAACACAACAGTTTCTGCTGAGTCTCAGGCTGTGTCTGGCACTAAACACAACAGGTTCTGCTGAATCTCAGGCTGTGTCTGGCACTAAACACAACAGGTTCTGCTGAGTCTCAGTCTGTGTGTAGCACTAAACACAACAGGTTCTGCTGAGTCTCAGGCTGTGTCTGGCACTAAACACAACAGGTTCTGCTGAGTCTCAGGCTGTGCCTGGCACTAAACACAACAGGTTCTGTTGAGTCTCAGGCTGTGTGTAGCACTAAACACAACAGGTTCTGCTGAGTCTCAGGCTGTGTCTGGCACTAAACACAACAGGTTCTGCTGAGTCTCAGGCTGTGTCTGGCACTAAACACAACAGGTTCTGCTGAGTCTCAGGCTGTGTGTAGCACTAAACACAACAGGTTCTGCTGAGTCTCAGGCTGTGTCTGGCACTAAACACAACAGGTTCTGCTGAGTCTCAGGCTGTGTCTGGCACTAAACACAACAGGTTCTGCTGAGTCTCAGGCTGTGTGTGGCACTAAACACAACAGGTTCTGCTGAATCTCAGGCTGTGTCTGGCACTAAACACAACAGGTTCTGCTGAGTCTCAGGCTGTGTGTAGCACTAAACACAACAGGTTCTGCTGAGTCTCAGGCTGTGTCTGGCACTAAACACAACAGGTTCTGCTGAGTCTCAGGCTGTGTCTGGCACTAAACACAACAGGTTCTGCTGAGTCTCAGTCTGTGTGTAGCACTAAACACAACAGGTTCTGCTGAGTCTCAGGCTGTGTGTAGCACTAAACACAACAGGTTCTGCTGAGTCTCAGTCTGTGTGTAGCACTAAACACAACAGGTTCTGCTGAGTTTCAGGCTGTGTGTAGCACTAAACACAACAGGTTCTGCTGATTCTCAGGCTGTGTCTGGCACTAAACACAAGAGGTTCTGCTGAGTTTCAGGCTGTGTGTAGCACTAAACACAACAGGTTCTGCTGAATCTCAGTTTGTGTCTTGCACTAAACACAACAGGTTCTGCTGAACCTCAGGCTGTGTCTGGCACTAAACACACCAGGTTCTGCTGAGTCTCAGGCTGTTTCTGACACTAAACACAACAGGTTCTGCTGAGTCTCAGGCTGTGTCTGGCACTAAACACAACAGGTTTTGCTGAGTCTCACGCTGTGTGTAGCACTAAATACAACAGGTTCTGCTGAACCTCAGGCTGTGTCTGGCATAAAACTCAACAGGTTCTGCTGAATCTCAGGCTGTGTCTGGCACTAAACACAACAGGTTCTGTTGAGTCTCAGTCTGTGTGTAGCACTAAACACAACAGGTTCTGCTGAGTCTCAGGCTGTGTCTGGCACTAAACACAACAGGTTCTGCTGAGTCTCAGGCTGTGTCTGGCACTAAACACAACAGGTTCTGCTGAGTCTCAGTCTGTGTGTAGCACTAAACACAACAGATTCTGCTGAATCTCAGGCTGTGTGTAGCACTAAGCACAACAGGTTCTGCTGAATCTCAGGCTGTGTCTGGCACTAAACACAACAGGTTCTGCTGAATCTCAGGCTGTGTGTAGCACTAAGCACAACAGGTTCTGCTGAATCTCAGGCTGTGTGTGGCACTAAACACAACAGGTTCTGCTGAGTCTCAGGCTGTGTCTGGCACTAAACACAACAGGTTCTGCTGAGTCTCAGGCTGTGTCTGGCACTAAACACACCAGGTTCTGCTGAGTCTCAGGCTGTGTCTGGCACTAAACACAACAGGTTCTGCTGAATCTCAGGCTGTGTCTGGCACTAAACACAACATGTTCTGCTGAGTCTCAGACTGTGTCTGGCACTAAACACAACAGGTTCTGCTGAATCTCAGGCTGTGTCTGGCACTAAACACAACAGGTTCTGCTGAGTCTCAGGCTGTGTCTGGCACTAAACACAACAGGTTCTGCTGAGTCTCAGGCTGTGTGTGGCACTAAACACAACAGGTTCTGCTGAGTCTCAGGCTGTGTCTGGCACTAAACACAACAGGTTCTGCTGAGTCTCAGGCTGTGTCTGGCACTAAACACAACAGGTTCTGCTGAGTCTCAGGCTGTGTGTAGCACTAAACACAACAGGTTCTGCTGAGTCTCAGGCTGTGTCTGGCACTAAACACAACAGGTTCTGCTGAGTCTCAGGCTGTGTCTGGCACTAAACACAACAGGTTCTGCTGAGTCTCAGGCTGTGTGTAGCACTAAACACAACAGGTTCTGCTGAGTCTCAGGCTGTGTCTGGCACTAAACACAACAGGTTCTGCTGAGTCTCAGTCTGTGTGTAGCACTAAACACAACAGGTTCTGCTGAATCTCAGGCTGTGTGTAGCACTAAACACAACAGGTTCTGCTGAGTCTCAGGCTGTGTGTAGCACTAAACACAACAGGTTCTGCTGAGTCTCAGGCTGTGTGTAGCACTAAACACAACAGGTTCTGCTGAGTCTCAGGCTGTGTGTAGCACTAAACACAACAGGTTCTGCTGAGTCTCAGGCTGTGTGTAGCACTAAACACAACAGGTTCTGCTGAGTCTCAGGCTGTGTCTGGCACTAAACACAACAGGTTCTGCTGAGTCTCAGGCTGTGTGTAGCACTAAACACAACAGGTTCTGCTGTGTCTCAGGCTGTGTATAGCACTAAACACAACAGGTTCTGCTGAGTCTCAGGCTGTGTCTGGCACTAAACACAACAGGTTCTGCTGAATCTCAGGCTGTGTGTAGCACTAAACACAACAGGTTCGGCTAAATCTCAGGCTGTGCTTGGCATGAAACACAACAGGTTCTGCTGAATCTCAGGCTGTGTCTGGCACTAAACTCAACAGGTTCTGTTGAGTCTCAGTCTGTGTGTAGCACTAAACACAACAGGTTCTGCTGAGTCTCAGGCTGTGTGTAGCACTAAACACAACAGGTTCTGCTGAGTCTCAGGCTGTGTGTAGCACTAAACACAACAGGTTCTGCTGAGTCTCAGGCTGTGTGTAGCACTAAACACAACAGGTTCTGCTGAGTCTCAGGCTGTGTCTGGCACTAAACACAACAGGTTCTGCTGAGTCTCAGTCTGTGTGTAGCACTAAACACAACAGATTCTGCTGAATCTCAGGCTGTGTGTAGCACTAAGCACAACAGGTTCTGCTGAATCTCAGGCTGTGTCTGGCACTAAACACAACAGGTTCTGCTGAGTCTCAGGCTGTGTCTGGCACTAAACACAACAGGTTCTGCTGAGTCTCAGGCTGTGTGTAGCACTAAACACAACAGGTTCTGCTGAGTTTCAGGCTGTGTCTGGCACTCACTAAACACAACAGGTTCTGCTGATTCTCAGGCTGTGTCTGGCACTAAACACAAGAGGTTCTGCTGAGTCTCAGGCTGTGTGTAGCACTAAACACAACAGGTTCTGCTGAATCTCAGGCTGTGTCTGGCACTAAACACAACAGGTTCTGCTGAGTCTCAGGCTGTGTGTAGCACTAAACACAACAGGTTCTGCTGAGTCTCAGGCTGTGTGTAGCACTAAACACAACAGGTTCTGCTGAGTCTCAGGCTGTGTGTAGCACTAAACACAACAGGTTCTGCTGAGTCTCAGGCTGTGTCTGGCACTAAACACAACAGGTTCTGCTGAGTCTCAGTCTGTGTGTAGCACTAAACACAACAGGTTCTGCTGAGTCTCAGGCTGTGTGTAGCACTAAACACAACAGGTTCTGCTGAGTCTCAGGCTGTGTGTAGCACTAAACACAACAGATTCTGCTGAATCTCAGGCTGTGTGTAGCACTAAACACAACAGGTTCTGCTGAATCTCAGGCTGTGTCTGGCACTAAACACAACAGGTTCTGCTGAGTCTCAGGCTGTGTGTAGCACTAAACACAACAGGTTCTGCTGATCTCAGGCTGTGTGTAGCACTAAACACAACAGGTTCTGCTGAATCTCAGGCTGTGTGTAGCAGTAAACATGACAGGTTCTACTGAGTCTCAGGCTGTGTCTGGCACTAAACACAACATGTTCTGTTGAGTCTCAGGCTGTGTTTGGCACTAAACACAACAGCTTCTGCTGAGTCTCAGGCTGTTTCTGACACTAAACACAACACGTTCTGCTGAGTGTCAGGCTGTGTCTGGCACTAAACACAACAGGTTCTGCTGAGTCTCAGGCTGTGTGTAGCACTAAATACAACAGGTTCTGCTGAACCTCAGGCTGTGTCTGGCATAAAACACAACATGTTCTGCTGAATCTCAGGCTGTGTCTGGCACTAAACACAACAGGTTCTGCTGAATCTCAGGCTGTATGTGACATTAAACACAACAGGTTCTGCTGAGTCTCAAGCTGTGTGTGGCACTAAACACAACATGTTCTGCTGAGTCTCAGGCTGTGTGTAGCACTAAAGAGAACAGGTTCTGCTGAGTCTCAGTCTGTGTGTAACACAAAACACAACAGGTTCTGCTGAGTCTCAGGCTGTGTGTAGCACTAAACACAACAGGTTCTGCTGAGTCTCAGGCTGTGTCTGGCACTAAACACAACAGGTTCTGCTGAGTCTCAGTCTGTGTGTAGCACTAAACACAACTGGTTCTGCTGAGTCTCAGTCTGTGTGTAGCACTAAACACAACAGGTTCTGCTGAGTCTCAGGCTGTGTGTAGCACTAAACACAACAGGTTCTGCTGAATCTCAGTTTGTGTCTGGCACTAAACAGAACAGGTTCTCCCATACCTCTCAACCCGGAAACATCAAAAATCTGGACAAGGCTCATGAACAATAGGTACAAATCTGTACGCTGATTAACATCTAATTTGCATACATAATTACATAACCCCACCCACTCCAATGGAATTGTGGGATACCAGCATTCAAACGCAAACTGAAGAACAGACAACCAAAGCATGGCACCAGAGTCCCCCTGCAACCATTCCAATGTCCCGTTACCTGGCTATTTCACCCCATTTACCATAAACACTAATGTATTCATACTGCTTTACTTTTACAATGATTTGGATTTTAATTTTTACATTTTACAGCACAACAATGCAGAAACACTAAAAGACATCTGGTAAACAAAGCAATACTGTCTCACAATGAAAATAGGCTTGACATTAAAACTTCTTTGCCCTTGAAACTCACATTCCTTGAAACAGCATTGAAATCCACACCACATCCAAAGAAAATTCATCTGGCCAGTAGTGGATAAAGATTACCTTTGGGCTGTTTTCAAATCATTGGCCCCTTGCACACAAAACAACATACGTGTGTTCTTTTCTATATACACCTTCTTGACTTTATTAAATTATATTCCTTGTATAATACAACACACATGTTAGAGCGCATTTTAAATTTATTGTTTCAACATTTTACCAGTAATCTGTACTGTAGGCAATGAAACAAAACACATGAACCAATAATGACAAAACTGCCCAATTCAGAACTTTTCCATCATAAAAGTCTGCTTCCGCACACACTATAAATAGAATGACAGTAGTGTAAGCCATAGGCATCTTGCACAGCGTCCCGCACTTATTTTTAATTTAATTTTTTTTTTTTTTTGAGGGGGGGGACAAAAGGTCAAAAACCAGGGACACATTTTAAACATTGCTTGTATAATTTTGTAAAGTTACTAGCATAAAATGTTGTGTTACCATCATGCATTTCACTGGCAGGTTTTGAACCCAGGACTCTATGCACTACAGTCAGAACAACATACCACTATGCCAAATCAGCAGAACAACATACCACACTGCCAAATCAGCAGCTGCCTGAAAAAATAGGAAGACTAAAACTTAATAGCCATCATTTAGTGAATTCATTTCTCACTTCTCAACATAGCTCTTAACCTCAACACAAAAAACATGGACAAACAACAAAGCCAATAATGGGGGAATACAAATTCAGTTCTAACTTCTCACTCACCATATCTCTGAACTGTTAGCACAAAAACAATAATGGGGAAATACAAATTGTGTTCTCACTTCTTATCATAGCTCTAAACTCTTAGCACAAAGACAAAATGTTCTTACTTATAGCTCTCTCAACTCTTAGTACAAAAAAATCTGGACAAAGCTCTCTCAACTCTTAGTACAAAAAATCTGGAGAAAGCTCACAGCATAACTTTCAACTGTTAGCAAAAAAAAAAAAATGTTCTCACTCAGAAATGGTGGTGGCTAGGGATAGTAGGCTCTTTTACCCTGCACCAAAGGTACAGGGTTTGAGCCTGAATACCTCTAGCCACCAAGCATATTACAGGGGGGCATTCACACACACACACACACTCCTTACCCTGAGTAGTTCAAATTCCTGCTTTGCCTGCCCTGATGTTTCTCGGCTGGTCTGCAGTTGTTCCCGGCTTGCAAATTCTCTGCTCCTGTTCTCGGTTGTCCTGCCCTGATGTTTCTTGGCTGCTGCACACAATTTCCTGGTCTGCAGTTTGAAAATTCTCTGCTGTGGCACAAAAGTTTCTGCCTGCACAGAAGACCTGTTCTCGGTCGTCCTGCCCTGATGTTTCTCGGCTGCTGCACACAATTTCCTGGTCTGCAGTCCTGCCCTGATGTTTCTCGGCTGCTTGCACATAATTTGGTCTGCAGTTCAAAAATTCTCTGCTGTGGCACAAAAGTTTCACTTTCTGCCTGCACAGAAGACGTTTCTAACATCCCACTAGCTTGTGATTCAAATCCAGTCAGCCGGAAATGATGATGTGAGCTCCTTGAGCTCAATTCCAACTGGCTGGTAGCCTGCCGGCGCTGACGTCATCGCGCACGTGATGATGTCAGCTCCGACAGTGCGAAAGTTTAAAAAAGGTAAAATAAATCGGAAATGAAGGGGTGCCACTCGGGAATCGTGGCACCCCTTCATTTGGACCCCAAAACTCAGTAAAAACCGAGTAATTCGGAACGGTTGGGAGGTCTTAGTTCTGCTGAATCTCAGGCTTTGTCTGGCATAAAACATAACAGGTTCTGCTGAATCTCAGGCTGTGTCTGGCACTAAACACAACAGGTTCTGTTGAGTCTCAGTCTGTGTGTAGCACTAAACACACCAGTTTTTGCTGCGTCTCAGGCTGTGTCTGGCACTAAACACAACAGGTTCTGCTGAATCTCAGGCTGTGTCTGGCACTAAACACAACAGGTTCTGTTGAGTCTCAGTCTGTGTGTAGCACTAAACACAACAGGTTCTGCTGAGTCTCAGGCTGTGTGTAGCACTAAACACAACAGGTTCTGCTGAGTCTCAGGCTGTGTCTGGCACTAAACACAACAGGTTCTGCTGAGTCTCAGGCTGTGTCTGGCACTAAACACAACAGGTTCTGCTGAGTCTCAGGCTGTGTGTAGCACTAAATACAATAGGTTCTGCTGAACCTCAGGCTGTGTGTAGCACTAAACACAACAGGTTCTGCTGAGTCTCAGGCTGTGTGTGGCACTAAACACAACAGGTTCTGCTGAGTCTCAGGCTGTGTGTAGCACTAAATTCAACAGGTTCTGCTGAGTCTCAGTCTGTGTGTAGCACTAAACACAACAGATTCTGCTGAATCTCAAGCTGTGTGTAGCACTAAACACAACAGGTTCTGCTGAATCTCAGGCTGTGTGTAGCACTAAACACAACAGGTTCTGCTATCAGGCTGTGTGAAGCACTAAACACAACAGGTTCTGCTGAGTCTCAGGCTGTGTGTAGCACTAAACACAACAGGTTCTGCTGATCTCAGGCTGTGTGTAGCACTAAACACAACAGGTTCTGCTGATTCTCAGGCTGTGTCTGGCACTAAACACAACAGGTTCTGCTGAGTCTCAGTCTGTGTGTAGCACTAAACACAACAGGTTCTGCTGAGTTTCAGGCTGTGTGTAGCACTAAACACAACAGGTTCTGCTGAATCTCAGTTTGTGTCTGGCACTAAACACAACAGGTTCTGCTGAATCTCAGGCTGTGTCTGGCATTAAACACAACAGGTTCTGCTGAGTCTCAGGCTGTGTGTAGTACTAAACACAGGTTGTGCTGAGTCTCAGGCTGTGTGTAGCACTAAACACAAAAGTTTCTGCTGAATCTCAGGCTGTGTGTAAAACTAAACACAAAAGGTTCTGCTGAATCTCAGGCTGTGTGTAGCACTAAACACAACAGGTTCTGCTGAGTCTCAGGCTGTGTGTAGCACTAAACACAACAGGTTCTGCTGAATCTCAGGCTGTGTGTAGCACTAAACACAACAGGTTCTGCTGAGTCTCAGGCTGTGTGGTGCACTAAGCACAGGTTCTGCTGAATCTCAGGCTGTGTCAGGCACGAAACACAACAGGTTCTGCTGAATCTCAGGCTGTGTGTGGCACTAAACACAACATGTTCTGCTGAGTCTCAGGCTGTGTGTAGCACTAAACACAACAGGTTCTGCTAAATCTCAGGCTGTGTCTGGCACGAAACACAACAGGTTCTGCTGAGACTCAGGCTGTGTCTTGCACTAAACACAACAGGTTCTGCTGAGTGTCAGTCTGTGTGTTGCACTAAACACACCAGGTTCTGCTGAGTCTCAGTCTGTTCATAGGTTTATAGATTAGTACTAAGCTAACTACCCTTGCGAGCCATTGTAAGCCTAGCTAATTATCCCTTGTGAGACTCAAACCCTGCACCTTGTGTTTGTAAGGCAAATACCTTAAAACATTAGGCCATCCTCCCAACCTCTGTATCTGGCACTGAACACAACACGTTCTGCTGAATCTCAGGCTGTATGTAGCACTAAACACAACAGGTTCTGCTGAGTCTCAGTCTATGTCTGGCACTAAACTCAACAGGAAAATACGATCAATCACCACAAATGAACTTCTCCTCTAAAGAAACATCAAAAACATTCCATAACCAGGAGAAAAGGACACGGTTTAAAGATGATATTTAACTTTATTTACACGTTCTGGTACCTCGGCCATTTGCCTTCAGTGGAACAACTTATTACAATGAATCATCTCCTATTATACCAGCAGTCTAATGAATTTCATTCAATATCAGTTAAATACTTGTTATCTTAATTAAACTGATTTCCTTAAAGTGCAATCACACAGTGCAACCACATAGTGCAAATTTTATGCTATTCAGACAAGAGAAAAAAAGAACAAAACAAAACATCTTTTATATACATCAAATAAAATAAAAAATACGCACACATGTTATAACCTATATTTTTGCGTATGATGATTCATATATATCTACAGATGTGTGTAAGTACCTTGTATTTCATTTTATGTGTTTATGTTATATAAAACATTCTTACTATAACATTACAGAGTCACATATTCATGAAAAAAATTCTTCCTATCAACTATCTAAAACTCATTATTGAAGTTATAATTATATCCTAAATTAGATTTTAGTTTCACCATACTTCTTGTATAACTTCAATAGTCTTAAGGTTATGTTACTGTCTAAATTCATTCCTCCAGGATTCAAAGTATGATAGTTAACTATCATCCTGTACTCAAGTTTGTTCAATTCTCTTTTAAAATTACCATTATAAACTTTAGGTCATGCTAATATGCTGAAAATAAATCCACCCATTTGCCCTTTATGTACTGATATAAAATGGTAGGCCGCTGGGCTATCCATATTCTTCCTTCTGATATCCCCAATGTGCTCTAAAATTCAAACCTTGAGGACCCTGACTAACATCCACCCTCACCAAGCATGAAGCCACAAAATGACGATGGGATGATCAATTGCAATAATTGGCTGAAGTAATGCAGTTAGTCAAAGGGGAGCCAATGTGTTTCAGCCTGGGAAGACATGCTGAGCATGACATGATGCACCACCTGCTAGGGGTGGCGTGCACCTATCAGTCCAGGCCCCATGGATACTGGCAAAGGCTGTCAGTACCCACAGCATGCCCTGAATAGGTAAGTCTCAAAACACAAACCCACCTTCATAGGTACCACAAGGGATAGGAACCTACATGTAATGCTACCCAATGCCAGAAGTCTAAACAGCAAGATGCGTGCAGTGTAAACACACAGTATGGAGAATGTTGATATCTGTCCTGTAATAGAAAACTGGGTCAAGGCTCACATCAGCACCCTAACACTACCAGGTTACACCTCATACTGTGCTGTACAGCCTCAAAACATGGAACAAGCTACAAAAGGAGGGTGACTAGCAATAATTGTCAAGGATAACCACACCCCCATGTTGGTACCACAACAAGAAGCAGCATGGATTAGCCATGGTCAAGTACCAGTGGATAAAACTGCCTCCCAGTATATAGCCTGCTGCAGACTACTATCCTAACACCAGGAACTGCACCTGGCCTATGTTGGAATACATGAATATATCAAGCCCCCCAAACCACATTATATTGGTTGACTGAAAATACCCAGACATACACTGGGAGCATTATACTAGCACCAACACAGTAGGAGAAAAGTTTCCAGAATCCATAAACCAAAATGCCCAGGAACAACGTACCACTCCCACAAGAGGGGTAAGCATACTGGATGTGATAATCAGCAACATGCGTACTGGATGACAAGATGAGAAGTGTATCCCTCACTGGTAAGACCAGACCATAGAGTAATCACATTGGATATACACATCCTGACCACAGTCCCTGGCCAGAAAACCACAGTGAAAAACATGTGTAAAGCATAAGTTGCACCCCTCCAAACTGATGTGGAATCCACTAAAGGCCCTGTGCAGGTGCAGAATATGGGACACACCGCAGAACCTGTTATACAGGCATTCCATGAACACAGCCAGGAATGCTTAGATTATGCAATCACAAATAACAACAAGCCACAATGCCATACACGCAGGCATCTGGCATGCTGGACTCCAGCCATTACCAAACCATGCAAGAGAATGAGGAAGCTACTACATGATAGAGCAAACATAAAAAGGGAAGTAATCACTGATCAGTAGTATGGCAATAAAATATGTCCACACATACAATCCACTAAGGCCAGCCACAACAAGTAGAATCTGTGAATCCTGAGGCAATGTTACACCTGCCCCAAGTACACAGACAACCCTCAACTCCCCCCAATAAATACAAATATATGTGAGAGATGCAACCATTTATCCAAACCGAGGCTGAGCTCCCCAACTCAGTACTGTCAAAACTAGTCAGGAGGAGAAGGTAACCACATACACCACAAACCCAGTCCCACATAGACCTATCACAACTGTAAACCAAACACATAAACACAGAAAAACATTCCCGGAGACCCTAATTACAAACACACCACACCAACAGAGGCCTCCAAAGCAGACCCCAAGCAACCACAACCTCCAAACATAGCACATGCAACACATAGTACACAAAGCTGGTGTGCCAAACAGTCACAGGCCAGAAGGAGAAACAACATGCCTGATACAGTTGTAATAGGTGTCTGTATAGGCAGACACACTGCTGTCCCACTCACCAGACTGAACAAGGGAAAGGGTACAGTAAGCTGCCTGTAGGCTGCCACAATACGCCACATAACACAAGTACGCAGGTCACCCCAAAGCAAGCAGAAATATGATGCACTCATTGTCCATGCTGGTGTGAATGACCCAAGATGTACCTCCCTGGACTACATGAAAAGAGACATGGATGAGCTCTCTGAGTATGTACTCCAGGCTGGTATGACACTGGCCGTTTGCAGCATCCAACCCTCACCAAGAATGATGCCACAGTACAAACACAGAATGATCAGCTTTAACAGGTGGCACAATTACAGCTGTCAGTCCAAGAGGATCTAATGTCTGTCTGCTTGAGATGTCATGCATGACAAGCCATGCTGCTGTTCCAGGGATGGCTTGCACCTGTTACCCCTGGGCGTCTGGATACTGGATAAGGCCTTTGCCACCTCCATAGAGCCGTACGTAGGCAAGGCCGAAAAGACTAACCCACCACCCTAGAAAACATAAGTGGTAAGAAACATAAGGGTAATGCTGACCAATGCCAGATGTGTAAACTGCAATATGCATGCTCCTGAGGCACTTCCCAGTATGGAGAACATCGATGTCTGTGCAGTGACAAACGCCTGCTGCAAGCCTACTGACAGCACACCAGCACTACCAGGTTATACCTCATATCATGCGTTATGGCCCCAACACCTGGAACAAAACATCAAAGGAGGGGGAGTATCCATATGCGGCACAGACACCCATACGGCCAGGTAACTGACAATGCACGAAGCAGCGGAGACCACCCATGTGCACCTAACTGTAGTCAAAACTGCTGTACAGTCTGTAGCATGCGACAGACCACACTCTCACACACAGGAACCCCACCCCGACATCCTGAAGACACTGGACAGTATGAATGTCCCACCAAATACCAAACAAGGTACTCACAAATTACCACATAGGTGGTAAACCGCTATGTATGCAAGGAGTAATCAGGACCTAGGGACACAAGTCGACAGTAACCTGTCATGTGACACTCACAATGCCAATGTGGCTAGGAAGACTGTCTATATTGGACACCGTATCATGAAAGGATTCACATCTACATCAACAGAGGTCACTGTGCCCCTGTACTGTTCTCTTATCTGACCCATAATCTAGTACAATGACTTATATGGGATGTACCATACCTGACACCTGCAGCGGTTAGGAAGACCTCAAAGGTACCTCACCAAGAGGATAAAGGGTGTCAAATATATGTCATATGGTGCCTGGCTGTAGACACCTCAGCTGAATGCAGTCACAGACTGCCTACACAGAGGCATTGTATGTCTGTTGTACAAGGCCATGTCCAACACAGGAGTAATGGACATGCTCCACCCCAGGAAATCAAAGCCATTGGAGCTGTGAGAGTGACAGATGTCAACCTCAACACATAATGAAATAGGATGTGCTGGAGGGACAGATACATAACCCAGAGGCTCCCCACACCCTGGAACAGGATCCCACTCCATGTTAGGCAGAGCCCCTCACTGACACCCCTCAACAGGAATATTGCCAAGTGGATGGATGATCGTAGATGTACACTGGGGGTCTTCACTGTGTCACGTCCAGACAGAGGCACAGTAAAGAAAATCATAAATGGCCATAATATTCACATAGCAAGGGGCGGTGAAAGACACACACACTCTGGCTAGGCTTACTTATGCCCTAGGGTGGATAGCCTAGTATGAACCTATGAACTTATGAAGATACAAATTGTACAGGACACTAAGGATAATCACAAGGCTTACTCAACTGATGGTAGGAACCATGCTGGGAATTCACAGATATGCTCCGAATCACAGATATTACAAACAACATACCAAACACACACACATATTGCCAACATACAACCTGACAGGTGCAATGCAACCCCCCCCCCCAGAATGAAAAATATCTATCCCAGCAGACTGCTGGCCCCCTGACATTGCAGATGCTGAGGTAACAGCCATCATCTACAAAGCAAAACACACAGCAGCAAAGGTATGAGATGGTGTCCTGGGCTGAGGCCAACATGGACTCCAAGAAGAATGGAATGCCAAATCACACTACTGATCAATGTCAGCCTTACCACAGGATATGTACCCAAAGATCAGTGTACAACAGCAGTGGTCCTTCACAACAAAGGTGTTGCCTGAATGGATACTGCAAACTACCACCCCAGGATCCTGACAAGCTTGGTCTGCACAGCTATGGAAAGGATCAGCATGTACCGCAGACATAAAGCTATCGGGGACCTACTGACACTGGACCCTACCCAGTGTGGCTGTCGTAAGTGCAGATCCTGCCCCTAAGCATGTTTGACCCATTTGAAACAGTCATTAAGGTCATGTGGTCCACACAGCGTAGCTGGACCGTGCAAATGCTTCCAGACAATACCCTACGTGTTCAGTATGGATATGTTCACCAGCTTAAATATAAATGCCTATGTCAGTAGAGGGGTTGCAAATCAGACCAAGGACAGAACTGACATGGTCAGACATGTTGCATCCATGTCAGACTACAAACCAGATATAAGTGGCAACCCACAAGGCTTGGTCCTGGGACCTCCCATGTTCCGTATATATGTCCCATAGGTACAGGCCAACATGGAAGGACTGTGACTGAACATGTATGCAGAGGAGTACAAACTGCCCACCATATCTGACCCCCAGCTGACACAAGCAACCCACAAAAGGGCCACATAGAAACAGACAAGTGGTGCCATAGCCATGTCAGCAAGCTAATTGCAGAAATGTGTATAGACAACTACCGTGGATATACAGTAAGTGCCCACCAATTACCACACAGGTGTTAACCCATTACATACCAAACATGTAATGAGAGACCTGGGGACACAAGGTAATAGATATCCTGCATTGGACAAACATGTGGCTGTAGTGTTCACAGAAACATACCATATACCCACCCAATCATGAAGGTTGTCAGATCTAGATAAGGGGAGGTCACTGTGGCTCTGCAGTCATCCTTCATCAGCGTCACAATTGACTACAATAGCCCCTGTGGGATGTAACTCAGCAGACACCTCCATCAACTGTAAAGTCCACAACATTACCTCACCAGGAGTAGCAAAGAGCATGAACAGATGCCATGTGTTGCCTGATTAAACAAACTGCAGCTCCACACACTGCCATACTGCCCACCCAGAGGCAAGCTGTGCCTGATGTATGAAGCCATGTCCAAGCTGGAATCAATGAACATGCTGCACCTTGCACAATCTGAATGGCAGTGAGCTATGCACATGAGAGACCTGAACCCCAGCACTGACATACATAGGACAAGCTGTACTGAATGATCCATAACACAGAAGCCACCACCACTCTTGAGTAAACTCCCAGTACAGGTTAGCCAGAGAGTCACCCATCGACACCCCTCAAGAGGAATCTTGATGAGTGGATGGGAGATGGTAGGTTTACCCTGGGTATCACTGTTATGTCACAGGTAGACGGAGGCACAGTATACTAACCATGACATATGTCATGGCAAACTCCAGTTACAATGTGTGTCGAATGACAAACACACTCTCTGACTAGCATCAGAAATGGCCTAAGGCACATCGCTAGTCTTTGCCAATGTCCACCTATGTTGTGGAATACACTACCAATGTTGGACAAGCCTGGTGTAGGTAGTCCATATCTGAACATAATGCAACATGGTCATATGTGCACAACTGGCCCCTACACAGTCTGTTGTGCTCACTATGAAGATGTCAAGCAGTGATAGGACTAAAGCCCAGGATACTGTCCACCACAGTGAAAATACTGAACCAGTACACTATACGGTACTACAGTGTTAGGTCATTATGAAAGGATGTTGACAACTGTATGCAAAGTATCCCATGCAATCCCTGCAGGCACAGTATAATCCCTGTTGTGGTCAGACACGAAGCAGTTGGCCAGTAAGTACACAACATGACACCCAACACACAACCATAAACGTGAGATATTGTTGAAGTTCACACTCACCCAAATATGTGGTGGACTGCAGAGTTCAACATATGGAAAGCTCACACTGGGCATGCTCGCACACTTTGATAAATGAGGCATATGTCAGACAACATGCCATGGAAAGGCTGAACTGGGCATGCTCACACACTTAGGCCATATCTCCGTTTAGCAGTTGGCCACACATATCTGTTATTTATGCGTGTCATTCCAGGAACCAACCACAACACAGCAATCTGCCCAGTGCACACAGTAAATGACTACAGAGACATAAGTGATATAGTGGATCACCCTCATATTCAAACATCTTCCACAGATACACAAGTTGTTCATAGGAACAGGGAATGCTATGGCAATAAAGACCTGCAAACAGTCTAACAGCAACAAATATTGTGCATCTGACAATTAAACATATGGGTGTAGAGGTCAATACTAGGCTGTTTGCCCTAGGGAATGACAGCTTAGCCAGAGTGTGCTTGGCATCTGCATCCCCAGTACAGTAGGCTACTGTGCCACTGTAAAGTAGGTCACATAAGGCAACGTGTGAGGCTAGTGTGCTGTGCCTCTGTCAAGCAAGGACACAGTGGAGATCCCAGGGTTTGAGTGTGCTAAGCCACATCCATGTTGTTGGTGTGTGCTGGAAGAGGGTTGCTGAGGACCTCTAACAGTAAGTGGGCGTCAATAACAGACTGAGGGGAGCCCTATCTGCATTGTCTGGACAATTCCACTGTCAACACTGTGTTGTGATGATTATGTGGGATTGAAGTGTCGTGCCGGTACTGTTCACAGATGTCCTCCCTCTGTGGGCTACAGCTCTGCAATGTATTAGCTCACTCTGTCTGTTGGACGGCTCATATATGGCTGCTGTACACCTGACAGGTGTCCTGTTGCGGAGCAGTTATGGGTATATGTGGGATAGCATGATCAATGCAAACCTTACACATGCTCATAGAATGCAATTGTCAAGGATTATGCAGAGTGGCCAGTATAGTCCCCCAGCATGGGTACTTTGAAATCGTCCACCCCAGTCTTCACAAGTGTAGAGTCTGCTTGTGCTAAATACAGTTTGTTTGCAGTGACAACCTTGCCTGGGGGTAGGGATGGGATATGGATGTCCAGGGAACGGTGGGTATGGTCAGATATCAACAATGGTGGTCTACCTCTGGTGTGGAACAGTGAGTACCCATGTTACAGATGGACAGGTGCAATATGTATTCCCCCATGTGACAGTGGTGAGTGGTTCTGCCATAGCACATGGACCCACAAATTGTAGTGGCTGTAGGGTAGTGTTGTAGAGGCCTGAGTAGTTCCCACACACAATATGCCTGTACCTGATGTTAACAACTGGAATGGTGTATGTGAACACCTGCATATCCCGGCACTGTTCCCAGGGAAGCAAGGTGTGTGTCCTGGATGTGGGAGTGGTGTTCTGGACTGGTTGTGTTGTGTGTTACAGGTCCTGTGGTCACGAAGCATGGTATAGAACATAACCTGCCAGTGCGATGTGCATATCTGACCCTGAAGTAGGTGGCTGCAAATGCATATATATGCTATCCCCCACCTGACAGGTAGTACTAGATGTACATACTTCTGTAGAAATAAAGATGTCAGCACCCTATAAATACTGCAGGTGCAGAGCAGATGCCCATTAATTCGGATAGCGCGCGCTGCTAATGCGTCTCCCTCAAGTGCCATAATATAGTTAGGTAGGAGTTTGAACCATGCAAATGCTCAGTGTGTGTGTGTGTGGGTGAGCGGGGTTGTTGTGTGTGGAAGTCTGTGTGAGGGAAGTGTCCCTTTTGGCAACTGGGAAAACACTCTACAGGATGCACATTCCCCTTTCTAAGCACTGATGATGTCAGCACCCTATAAGTACAGCAGGAGAAGGGAAACTTCCCAGTAATGCGAATAGTGCGCTCTGCTAATGCATCTGTCACGAGTGTCATAACATAGTTAGGTAAGGGTTTGAATCCTGCAACTGCCCAGTGTGTGTGGAGGGGGGTTAGTGTGTGTACAAGTCTGTGTGAGGGGAATGTCCCTTTTGGCAACTGGGAAAACACTCTACAGGATGCACATTCCCCTATCTAAGCACTGATGATGTCAGCACCCTATAAGTACAGCTGGAGAAGAGAAACCTCCCAGTAATCTGAATAGCGCACTCCGCTAATGCGTCTCTCTCAAGTGTCATAACATAGTTAGGTAGGGGTTTGAAACCTGCAAATGGAAAGTGTGTGTGTTTGGATGAGGGGAGTTTGTGTGTGTGCATTTCTGTATAACAGACATGTGCTTTTTGGCAATCAGGAGAACACACTACATGATGCACATTACCCTTTCCAAACACTGATGATGTCAGCACCCTATAAGTACAGCTGGAGAAGGGACACCTCCCAGTAATCCGAACAGCGCACTCTGCTAATGCGTTTCTCTTAAATGTCATAACATAGTTAGACAGGGGTTTGAAACCTGCAAGTGTGTGTGTTTGGATGAGGGGAGTTTGTGTGTGTGCAATTCTGTATGAAAGACATGTGCTTTCTGGCAATCAGGAGATCACACTACATGATGCACATTACCCTTTCCAAACACTGATGATGTCAGCACCCTATAAGTACAGCCAGAGAAGAGGAACTTCCTAGTAATCCGAATAGTGCGCTTCGCTAATGTGTCTCTCTCACGTGTTGTGACATAGTTAGGTAGGGGTATGAATCCTGCAAATGGCAAGTGTGGGTGGGTGGGTGGGTGTGTGTAATTGCAAGTGTGAGAGAACAGATCCTTTTGGCAAATACTACAATACACCAGATGCTGCATATTCCCGCAGTAAACACAGGGGATGTCACCACACTGTCAGTACAGCCAGACAGGGCTACTTGCCCAGTAATGCCAATAGTGCGCTCTGCTACTGGGTATATTACCACTGTCAGAGCACAGATAGGTATGTTTTGGAAGCCCACAACTGCCACGTGTGGTTGTGTCACACAATATGACCATGTGTGGGTTGTTGTTCATAACAATGCATGCCTTTGCCTAAACCAGCAATGGCAATGCACACATGATGTATGTGTGTGACACATACACATATATACCTGTGACCTTCAGTAGTTACCATGTCTGACACGTGTCTCAAGTGGATAAATGGTATTCGCAATGCATAACAATATGACTGTGTCTTACTGTGCAGGGGCGCCGTGGTATGTGTCTATACAGTGTGGGTTGTATATGGTATAATACCAACAGCAGGGGATACACATCTGGTCTGGGCCATATAGTCTACATGTAGTCGATGAACAGGTGCTGCATGTTCCCACCTGTTGTGGGAGTGGTAACATGTTGTTCCACTGCAATTCAGTGACTACATGCTGGGAACCTTTCAGCTAGTGTGTTGTAGCTACAGTAATGCTCATGCACAATGTTTGGCTGGATGCAGTCCAGCCATATAAAGACATTTCTAGAGACTGTCATATTGCCAGTGTTGTTAGGGAGGATAGGTGGGTTTCCTGTGTATGGGGGGGTTGTGTGTGCCAGGCTATGAACCAGAAGGCAGTCCAACACACTGTTAGCTGCTCATGGATAGGCCCTGATGCTTTGTGCTGTGCCAACAACCTGGAAGTGTGTGTATCTGTGGTGCCTTGAGATACCACCCCCCCGTCCATGTGTGTTACATGTGTAGGGGACGACAGGCATGGTATGAGGTATAACCTGGCAGTGATGGGTTGCACCTGTGAGCCGTGAATCAGGAATCTGGTACTGCACAGATATTGCAGTTCACCGTGCTGAGGACAGTGTCCAGTGCATGCATCTTGCGGTGTACACTGCTGGTGTTGTGTAGCATCACTGTTAGTGTCCTATCCTGTGTGATACCATGGAGGTGGCTATGTAATCCATGTCCTGCAGCAAAAGGCACTATGTGTGTATCAAGGGTCTTCGCCAATATACAATGGCCCATGGGTGTCACGTGCAAGCTGCCCTCGCAAATCATTGTGGCTTCCCTAGCATGTAAGCACACGTTGACAGCCATTGGGTACCCTATGAATGACATTGGAGATTGAGCAGAATGTAGACATAGAACACCCTTCCTACACATTTTGGTAGCATACCTGGTGAGGGTATGATGGCAACCAAGATCAGGCTCATACTGGCCCGTGCCACATGCTGAGAGATCCCTTCTATGTTCCCTATCATGTAGTCCAGGGAGGTATGTCACAGGACATCCATAGTGGCATGAACAATGACTGAGTCATATGTGTCCATGCCTCTGACTGACCTGTATGCATGTGTTTTGTGGTGGACCATAGTGCCCCACAGGCATATCACTGTGACCTTCACCATGTACAGCCTGTTGAGCGGGACCCCACTGCAGCGGCCAAGAGAGGTACCTGACACATCTGTAGCAGGTGTGTTGTGTAGCCCTACAGGCTGTGAGTGTGTGGCACATGGGATGTGTGTGCCATGTGTGGCATGTGCTCTGTTCTGACGTAACGTATGCCTGTGTGCCAGCTGCGGAGGTGTGTGATGCTCAGGCAGGATGCTATTCTGAGTCTCCAAGTATGCCCCAGTGTGTTCGGATTGCTGTCAGTGTGGGTCTATGTCAGACTGGTATTGTAGTCACTGTACTATGTCATGCCACCTGACAGGGTATGGCAGTACTGGGTTCAGAGTGCTCAGTCCCCAGATTGGCTATGTGGTGGCATCCTACACATGTGTTGTACGTTCCTGGCCAGGGGAGAGGGTTGACTGCATACATGTGGCAGCTCTGACATTGCCACATGACTCACATAAACCACAACTGGACCATAGAGGTGATTCTCAGGTTACCTTTACACATGCTACCATAGTAGTGTGATTGCCATGGTGATTAACAACACATAGGGCCAATGGGGAACAACATACTGAAGGTGAGTATGTGTGTGTGTACTGCTACTGATTTCATAGCACTGGCATATATGACTGCACACGTGGGTAAATGCCAGGTAAGTCATGTGCAGGCAATGTACATGCGAACAGGACAGACAGTGACGTTCTGTCATGTGGAAAATTGACATACGTATAGTACGCTATGCAGATGTCACTAGGAGTCCACAGAAGCTCTGTAACTCTGCATTGCAGGTGGAAGCAGTGTTCCAGGGAACCCCAAGCAAACATGCATGCAAACAAAGCTACAGTAAGCAGGGCTGGAAGTAGTCCATTGTACAACAAAGAAGGGGTAACACTTACAGTAGGTAACAGTGCATATATGTAGGCACTATCAACATGTACCCAGGAATGCACAGCTCAGATGTCCATGGTAGAACTGATATTATGTCATAGTTAATTGTGATTTGTATTACATTGGTACTGCACACATATCAACATGCACAAACATCCACATTGCATAGTCGTTGTGGGCAACATGCCACCATTACTGTACATGTCCATCATTGCGTATCACTACTTGCATTAGCTTCTCCCTGTGCTACCTATGTATGTGGCTATCTGTTGACATCCTTACCACTGGTATGCAATAATGTGCAGCTGTTACACTATGGTACTTACTATGGGTGTAGATAACAATTCAGGGCAGTCATACAGTTACTGCATCAGGCATGCTGGGATATACACACAGTCATATCAGCACACTGTACTGTTACCAACATGATACTAGTAATACACTTCTATGTAGTCACCCTGTGCATCAGCAACGTGTTTACCTGTTCCTGCACTGATGTTGGAGATTGCAAGAGGTGGCACAGTTTCATCATATGCACAGGGTGTGAATTAGGTATGCCTGAGTCTGCCACTGATACCACCAATTGACATGTGTGTGTATGTCTGTTGGTGAGGGACAGCAGTACAGGGTAGGGCACTGTTTGTGCAGTGTGTGCATGTATGTGGTAGCCCTAGGTGTTAACATTTCGCATGTGTGTATGCATGCACACAGTTCCACCTCATGGCTGCCATATACTGGAGTTTGTGGACAGCCACAGACTGCGCCTGGCAGGTCATACAGATCAGTGTCTGTGGGCACGGACACGGTACCTGTGCCTGGCAGGGGTGCTACAGACCATATCCGGTACTAAGCCATTACACCGATATCATCATTATCAGTACCTGTGGCACCAGATTCAGGTTCCCTGCTGCAGGACACCAGAGCAGCACCAGAACCTGTGGGAGGAAAACAGGAAATGCAGTTTACAATGTCTACACAATGTTACCAGTGATGCACTAATGCACACATGCACACATGCACACGTGGACACATGCACGCATGCACACATGCACACATGCACATGTGGACACAGGCACACATGCACACATGCACACATGCACACGTGGACACAGGCACACATGCACACATGCACACATGCACACATGCACATGTGGACACAGGCACACATGCACACCTGCACACCTGCACACATGCACACATGCACACGTGGACACGTACACATGGACACATGCACACATGCACACATGCACACGTGGACACAGGCACACATGCACACATGCACTCATGCACACCCCGCAGTATACCGACAGAGCACTACTGAGTTACACTTGTATTACTAGCACTATCAGGACTATTATAGGTATTGTTAAAACACACTCACCAGCATGGATGGGCTGCCTTGCTGTAACACCGGAGGGACCTGCAGAAATGAGGAGATTAATGTCAGTGGACACAACTGTGCCATTGATACTGCGTATGATACAGTGCAGTAGTACACCAGTTGCCTTTCACATGTCAGCTGCTATTGGCAATATCACACCTGCACAATTACATACTATGTTGACAGCTACATACCACGGACACACCTTACACATGCATAAACTAACAGTGTACAGAACAGTCAAGTGTACTAATGGCATATTACCTGCACGCTCCATGTCGTGTTGCTGTGTGGATCCAGCCTCCATCATAATGCAGGTGTGTTGCTGTTGATGTTCCTAGGCTGGAGCCACAACACTTAGGAGTAGCCCCTCCAGTCTGGTGAGGGGGGGATGTGTGGCCACCCCACCTCCTGTGGCGACCTGTGGCCTGTGGATATCCGACGCACGCTGATGGACATTTCTGATTAAATCACTGCAGTTATGTCGTACCTGCTCATATGTCCTATTATGCGTGCCAGTGTCATTTACCCTACGGACAAGGTCTTGCCACAGTGCAGCCCTCTCCTGCTGATTCTGGCTGGTGCGGGAAAACAGTATGTCATAATCCCGCACCAGGCTCTGGTGTATCTCTTCATCTTCTGCAGCAGAGTAGGCAGGATTTTGCTGGCGCCATGTCCCTGGAAGAGAACACAAACAGGATATCAGCAGACTATGTCAGCAATATATGGCACACATACTATACATGATACTCAACTGTAGTGATATACTACTACTCCCATATGTAGCATGTGTGTGTCTCTTGGTGGATACACAAGTACATGGCCAGATATCAGTGCTCAGCCAACACCTGTGCAACAATACCTGCCACATTCCATACAACATAGTAGCATGCCCCATCGGTCAGCACACTGAGACAGGTGAATGCACAACCTCACTCTGGGGGTTCATACCAAGGTACTGTATGTGGAACGCCATCCACTAGTGTGATCTGGACACAAATTACTCAGCCTGGATATACATATCCCACCACCACCACCAGCACAGTAGACTACTTTGATATATATGTGATTAGACAGATATTCACTTGTTAGGACTGACATGGTATCCATGCAGCCCACTGGGCCAGTGGAAGCCACAACCCACACTGCTGACCCCTTTGCGAATGCTTCCCACGGACATCCCGTAGAATGCATGGAACATGCGCACACATTTCTAACCCAGACCCTATGCACAAAGGTTAGGCATCCTGTCTGGCGGACCCCAGCCAAAGGCAGATTGTATAACGATAGAAGGAGGCTACTGCAGGACAGAGCAGATTCACATAAAGGGAAGGCATCTGTGGTCAGCACTGGTAATAAGCTACGGTCTCTCATAACAACATCCACGGCCTACTCTGGGAGGGAAATGGCCACGAACACTATAGATAACCACAAGGCCTTCTTCAGTTATGTTAGACATATGGACCAAGCGCCTCAGATATGCTCTGAGTTACTACACACCTACTTAACATTCACTGAACACACAGATATTGGCAACATTCTGGCAGACAGGTTCAGTGCACGTATCCCCCCTTCTTCTCCCCCACACTTAGAAATACTTATCACAGCTGAATGTAACCTCCCTATCATCTCAGATGCCAAGGTGAGGGCCGCCCTCAGCAAAGCAGAACACACAGCATCAATGTGACCTGATGGTATCCCTGGATGTGTGCTACGTGAACTCCAAGAGGAGATACAACCGCATATAAGACTGATATTTAACTTTGGCCGTACTACGGGATATGTACCTGAACACTGGCATACAGCAACAGTGGTCCTACTCCACTAAGGAGGCACCTCTACTGACCCTGGGAGCTACTGCCCCATAAGCTTAACCAGCCTGGTCTGCAAAGCTATGGAATGATTCATTATGGGACGCATATACAGCGATATTGGGTACCTGCAGACACTTGATCCCACCCAGTTTGCCTTTGTGATGGGCTGATCCTGCCTTCTGAACCTGGTTGACCTTTCAAAACAGTCACTACAGCCATTGATGAGGGCAACACAGTCCATACAGCCTACCTGGACTTGCCTAAGGCCTTCAACACAGTACTCCACTCAGGCATCATAGACAAGCTCATTAGCTTACATGTTACTACATATGTCACATGATGGGTTGCACACTGGTTGACATACAGAATCCATAATATCGATATTGCGGGAGCCATGTCAGACTCAATGCCAGTCACATGTGGTATCCCAAAGGGCTCTGTCCTAGGACCCGTCTTGTTTGGCATTTACTTCTCAGATGTGAAAGCAAATATGTGCGGGTTGTGGATGACAAAGTTCCCAGATGACTGCGAACTAAGCGCCATAATCGTTACACCAGCTGACACACACATCCTACAGACAGGCCTCACTGAAACGGAAAACTGGTGCCAGGATCATGGCCTAACACTGAATGACATGTAATGTATAGTCATCCCCTTTGGGTGAAACTACGTGCACACAACTTATCACATGGACATACCTATAGATACAGACCAATGACACATATGGAGGGTTCACAGTATGTAGACTATTAACTTGTTACTTTACATTAGCTGTGTTTGTCACAGCTGGTTGCGTTACCGTTACTATAGCTTCCTGCTGCTGCTAGCCCAGCTTGATACTGACACTGATGACAGCTTCAACTTAGTTTGTGTAACGTGTGGTTTTGTTTGTGTTCTTATTTTCTTTTTTTTTTTTTTTTTTCTTTCTCTCTCTCTCTCTGTCTGCCTCCAGATGGTGCAATGAAAGTATTGCATGTGTGGAGTGGGAGTGCAGGATGCTTTTGTAGGTATCTGCATAAGTCCATGTGATGGCCTCTGCACCAATTGTAAGCCAGCATTTGCTAATTGCATGCAGCCAGTTGTGTACTGATTGCAGTTCCCACTGTGATTTCAGGACAGTGCTATAAAAGGGTATGTGAGATAGGCGTTGCCCTTTCAGATTGTAAGTGCGTGGACCATGCTGGTATGCTGTGGACACTGTTCTGTGAGTGTAAAGGTTAGTATCTCTTTCATGATTCAGGCTGTGTTGTAGATTCACATTTCTCCATTCCTCTCTCCTGTTTCCTGTACTAAGCGTGTATGCACACTGACACCTACAAATATATATATATATATATATATATATATATATATATATATATATATATATATATATATATATATATATATATATATATATATATATATATATATATATATATATATAATAAATATACATACATTTATATATGTACATTAACTGACATTATTACCTACTAGCTACCAACTAGCATGGCTGTTTCTGTTCACACACTACTATTATAGAAATCCACTAGCTTTGACAGTAAGTATGCATGACATGCTTTGTGTACTACACATCCTATATTCCCTTTACATTCATTCCTACTATTACATGATATATTTATTTTAGCACAATGTTCTTGTATAACAATCATGGCTTAGTGGTACGTCATGCAGACTACTGGCTCCAAGGTCCTGGGTTCGGGACTGACAGTGGGATTTTATTTTGCTTTTGAACTGACTACAGGACCTGTCAATCAGAGTGACTAGGGCACTTTTAAGCAGTTGTAACCGGGTTAGCGCTGGTTTGCGTGGAGCTCCCGCATGCGCACTGGCGTCAGCTCCACGCACACCCGCTTAGAACCGCTTAACAGTGCTTACTCTGATGCACACCCGCGCTATTTTCTTTGAAAGAAATTAAAATGGGGAGACAGGAAAGTGGTGAAAAAGGGGTCACAAAGAGGGTAAGACAGTGGGGAAACAAGCTTGGGTTTTGCAGGAGGGATGTAGGTAAGGCCCATAGCTGCCCATTTCTTCATCAGCAACAGCTGTGCATATGTTTGTAATTTGGTGTGACATTTGAAACCTTCCACCCCTGAGAGAGGTGTCAGGACAACAATAATACTTGTTGTACAGCCAATTGTAATTGATAGTTTCCATGTCCAGCAGACATGTGTGCGGAATGGGCAGCTATGTATGGGGCGTAATTTTTTGTGGGTACAGAGTGCCCTTTTTTTTTTTTTTTTCAGGTGAGAGTGGTATGTTAGGTAAAGGAAGTCGGTATAGCTGGGGAGGTAGGTTGGGTAGGTCAACAGACAAGACAAACAAGATGCATACAGGGGCGGTGTATGACACATGTGGGGGGTTACACAATTGACGGGGACGGATGTTTGGATATTCAGAGCCCATGAGCCCACAGATGGCAACAGTGGAACTGATATTCCCACCCATGGGCAGTTGCCACTGTTCCTTCACTGCCCAGGACGGGGCTGTGCTGGGGGCTGTGTAGTCCGGGCAACAGGCATGCCCGTAAGTTATGCCACCTGTGCCTCAAGCTGGCATAGGGGCCCAAGAACAGAGTCCCAGATCTCCCTACGCACCACAGTCCGGACGCTACGGAGGTTGAGTGGTGGTTCTCCTCTGGCCACACTTGCAGAGGGGGGATGGGCTCCATCCCCTGCAGCGCTTCCACCTGCAGGTGGCACAGGGCCACCGGAGGAGGGTCCAGACTGGGCACTAGTGCCAGGTGCACTCGCCAGCTGAGGTGGGAGAGGTGGGTCCGCTGGAACCCGCCTTCCCTGTCATCCTATGTTTTGCATTATGTCATGACAGTTTGGGTTAGCAACATACAATACCATTCGCAATTAGTTGTAACAGCATGCATTAGTATTCCCATTAACCAAACACCCAGATATTCACACCATTGAACAGCGAGCATAACACATGCATAATTTGAACAGCAATACACAGTCCAACAACATGCAGGGTTGATTGATGGCAACAGGCCATCAGGTTTGGATGTATGAACAGGGCAGATGCATCAACGTACATGCAAATATTTATGACCCAACAGGACAAATGTCCAGGGGTGTTAATTGTGATTGCACATACCAATTTCACATGGAATGGATTATATGTGGTTATAGGGTGGGGTGAAGAAAATATTATTAACACCTTTGAATACCAATACATATGCTGTACATTTCTAATAGCTGCAGATATGTACACACTACTGTTCTAACTACAATTTCCTATATGATAACTACTTCAATTTGGTGATAGGACTGTTACTGCTACATCAATATACATTTTATTGTTATTCATACACGTTCATATCTGGCTTTGTTCAGCTACATCATCCTGCTACATTTGCTTTATATAGCTATAGACAACTGTGGATGTTTGGTATTTCAGACAATCATACTATCTGCATATTGCAGACTGAGAGCAACATATCCAGATTTTGGGATACACATTCCAGCTGCAGCAACACTTTGAACACTTTTCGCAGCTTGGTTCTGCTTGTCACATTCATTTCATTCTGTACTGACTGCAGTATACTTTATTCAGGGGTTATTACTACTTTATTGGTGGATTCATAACTCTTTCTCACACTCTCTCACTTGTTTTCATTTTACTATTCAGGATGGTACTTACTTCTAGGCTTTATTGACATGTTTTACCTGTAGTTATTACAATCCTTTCCAGCAGTCTCACTTTTGTCATGTTTCAGTATTTCAACAGGGATATATTTCACACATGTGATTTGCTCATCTTCTGCAGCTGTACTTTTCAGCCTGCTGCAGGTTGTGTACTATTATATTACAGGTGGGGCATCTTTATTTCAGACTTTATTTCAGACATTTTCATTTTCTGTTTGGATTACAGACTGCAACACACTTTTGTAATTAAGCAATACTTGCAAACACTCTTACACTGTTACTTGCACATTTTATTACTTAGTGACTACACTGCACTCTTTTGCTAACTGTCATACTTTTATATTTCTTTACAGTTACTGGGAGAGGATTACTGACCTGCCTGGTGGTGCAACCGCACCAGCCTATCGCCATAGGCTCTGCGGTTCACAGAACGGACACCTGCAACTGTAATATAAATGAAGTAATATTGGAATACACATCTCCATAATATCAGCTAGTTTAATTTCTTATATACATAATTAAATGTAACTTACTCAGTAGTGGGCGTTGGGCATTTGCTGGGCCTCCTGGATCCAAAGGTTCAATTGGTCCTGCTTACGTCTCTTCAGGTCTGCATGGTGGTGACGGACCTGTTCACCAGTCCTTGGAATCCCTGTGGCACTGGTGAGATCATGAGCCAACCGGTCCCACGCCTCAGCCCTATATGCTCCCCACAGGACCTGGCCCTGCATGAGTTGGGCCTCATGATTGTGGACTAGGAGCCAGACCATATATCTGGACTCCTCAACGCCCCACCTCTGTGCTCAAAAGCAACTACCCTAACCTACTCCTGACATTCTGGCTGCAAGTTAGTTCTACAATCATTTATGCTGTGTATTCCCGCCTATGGGGCTTATATATGCCATTTTTTCCCGCACTTATCTGTGGTTGGCCATTTTGGAATTGTATCAACTTCACAAAACCTGCTTTGTCATGCTCCACTTTCTATTCATTCCTATATATTTGCTATTACTGCATTTCTAAGTACAGCTGTCATGGCTTAGTGGTTCAGTACCTTGACTATGGTGCATGGTATCTTGGGTTTGAACCTGGCCACTGCTTTTTATATTTTATGACTGTCTAGACAGGCTAGGGGGTGTGTCTGTGTAAAGGCAGTTTTGTTACAGCTTGCTCAACGTTGCCCGTCGCTTAGCTTGTTGGCGCGGCGCGCAGCTCCGCACAAACGGGTTACGCTAGTTTACACTTCATTTGGCTGTCAGCACACATATTATGCTCAGCTCAGCTAGGGGCACACAGTTTCAGCGTGTTAAACCACTGCTCACCTACGGGCACTCATTTTACACCTGTTAAACCACTGCTCAGCTACGGGCAGATGCACTCACCTTGTTAAACCTGTAGCTCAGCTACAGGCACATCTGGCATTTTTTCTTATTTTGTTATCTCACATTTCTTCAAAATAAATGGCCTATTTCATTACATTTTACATAACATATAATTTTATATGTGTACATATATGTCAGGGACTTGTTTCGTGCTTATTTTACTAAAAATAAAAATTGATGTTGTGGGGGCTTGAACCATGACTGCCTGCTCTTCAGCTGATTTCTCTACCACTACGCTATTGCTTTTTGGCTTACTTTGCATAGTTAGTTCTTATATGCTTTTCCACTTACTGCTAACTGTGGCTGAGCTACGGGCACGCCCACACAAACGAGCGCACTCACGGGCAAACATCTTTACAATTTAGAAAAAAATATATAACATGTTCATTTATATATTTTATGTTCATAGTCTGTGGGGGCATGTGTTGTGCTGTGTTTATTCACATTTCCATGGACTCTGTCGTGGGTGTTTACTTTGGGCACTTTTACTCTTCTGGGGGCGTGTCCGCTTGCAGGGCTCGGCCTATGGACACGCCCCCTACTGTCTTCCATGGACCGTATTAGCCTTAGGTGTGATTCAGCATGCCCTCATGCATATGCATGACATGCTGACGTCACGCCGTTTAACTGCAGCCTCCGTGTAAGCCTTGTATCTCTTACACTGAGGCTTTGTGAATCCTGCCCAAAGTTTTCCATTTATCCTAATACCCTGCAAATTTTTAACCTTCTCACATACAGAACATTTACCACATCTATACATGCAGACAGGTCTGCCATCCCCAACCAGATATATTTTTCTATTTAACAATTCCTTTAAATTATTATGTCTGCTATCAGAGAAACTGACGTGCTTGGGAAAAAGATTTCCCACTATTGTATCCTCAGTCACTATGTCCCAAAATTATCTTATTATTCCCTCCAAAATCTCAGATAAACCAGAGAATTTAGTTACAAAAAATAGCCTATCTTCCTCCCATGGCCTATCTTTCTCTGTACAAAAATGACCTGTTCTATGTCTTTGTTTACAAACCTGCTTAGCTCTAGAGAGAATTATCTCAGAATTACCTCTTTCAGACAACCTTTCATGTACCTCTCCAAAATAGGTTTCCCTCAGTTCCTTTTCAGAAGTATTAAAAAATATCCTTCTAAACTCACCATATGGTAATGCTTTAATTAAGTGTGGGGGGTGCATACTGTCAGCATGCAAAAAGTTGTTCACAGAAGTAGGTTTTCTGTATGGTCTATGTTGAACTTTATTCTGTCCATTTATATAAAATTCTACATCTAAAAAAGTTATCTTGTTGTCCATACATTGCACTACGTCGTTGCACTGGGTGATTGCAATTTAAGGAAATCAGTTTAATTAAGATAATAAGTATTTAATTGTATTGAATGAAATTTATTAGAATGCTGGTATATTAGGAGATGAATCTTTGTAGTAAGTTGTTCCACTGAAGGTGAATGGCCGAGGTACCAGAATGTGTAAATAAAGTTAAATCTCATCTTTGAACTGTGTGTAGCACTAAACACAACAGGTTCTGCTGAGTCTCAGACTGTGTTTAGCACTAAACACAACAGGTTCTGCTGATTCTCAGGCTGTGTGTAGCACTAAACACAACAGGTTCTGCTGAGACTCAGACTGTGTGTAGCACTAAACACAACATGTTCTGCTGAGTATCAGGTTGTGTTTAGCACTAAACACAACAGGTTCTGCTGAGTCTCAGGCTGTGTCTGGCACCAAACACAACAGGCTCTGCTGAGTCTCAGTCAGTGTGTAACACTAAACACAACAGGTTCTGCTGAGACCCAGGCTGTGGCTGGCACTAAACACAACAGGTTCTGCTGAGTTTCAGTCTGTATGTAGCACTAAATACAACAGGTTCTGCTGAATCTCAGGCTGTGTGTAGCACAAAACACAACAGGTTCTGCTGAGTCTCAGTTTGTGTGTAGCACTAAACACAACAGGTTCTGCTAAATCTCAGGCTGTGTGTAGCACTGAACTCAACAGGTTCTGCTGAATCTCAGGCTATGTATAGCACTAAACACAACAGGTTCTGCTGAGACTCAGGCTGTGTGTGGCACTAAACCCAGCAGGTTCTGCTGAGTCTCAGGCTGTGTCTGGCACTAAATGCAACAGGTTCTGCTGAGTCTCATGCTGTGTCTGGCACTTAGCACAATATGTTCTGTTGAGTCTCAGGCTGTGTGTGGCACTAAACACGACATGTTCTGCTGAATCTCAGGCTGTGTGTGGCACTAAACACAACAGGTTCTGCTGAGTCTCAGGCTGTGTCTGGCACTAAACACAACAGGTTCTGCTGAGTCTAAGGCTTTGTGTGGCACTAAACACAACAGGTTCTGCTGAGTCTAAGGCTGTGGGTGGCACTAATCACAATATGTTCTGTTTGTCTCAGGCTGTGTTTGGCACTAGGCACAACAGGTTCTGCTGAGTCTCAGGCTGTGTGTGGCACTAAACACAACAGATTCTGCTGAGTCTCAGGCTGTGTTTGGCACTAAGCACAACAGGTTCCGCTGAGTCTCAGTCTTTGTGTAGCATTAAACACAATAGGTTCTGCTGAGTCTCAGGCTGTGTGTAGCACTAAACACAACAGGTTCTGCTGAGTCTCAGGCTGTGTGTAGCACTAAACACAACAGGTTCTGCTGAGTCTCAGGCTGTGTCTGGCACTAAACACAACAGGTTCTGCTGAGTCTCAGGCTGTGTCTAGCACTAAACACAACAGGTTCTGCTGAGTCTAAGGCTGTGTCTGGCACTAAACATATAACAGCTTCTGCTGATGTCAGTCTCTGTAACACACACTAACACCATTAAACACAACAAGTTCTGCTGAGTCTTAGGCTGTGTGTAGCACTAAACAGAACAGGTTCTGCTATGTCTCAGGCTGTGTGTAGCACTAAACACAAGAGGTTCTGCTGAATCTCAGGCTATGTATAGCACTAAACACAACATGTTCTGCTGAGTCTCAGTCTGTGTGTAGCACTAAACACAACAGGTTCTGCAACTTCTGCTGAGTCTCAGGCTGTGTGTAGCACTAAACACAACAGGTTCTGCTGAATCTCAGGCTGTGTGTAGCACTAAACACAACAAGTTCTGCTGAGTCTTAGGGTGTGTGTAGCACTAAACACAACAGGTTCTGCTGAGTCTCAGGGTGTGTGTAGCACTAAACACAACAGGTTCTGCTGAATCTCAGGCTGTGTGTAGCACTAAACACAAGTTCTGCACTAAACACAACATGTTCTGGTGAGTCTCAGTCTGTGTGTAGCACTAAACACAACAGGTTCTGCAACTTCTGCTGAGTCTCAGGCTGTGTGTAGCACTAAACACAACAGGTTCTGCTGAATCTCAGGCTGTGTGTAGCACTAAACACAACAGGTTCTGCTGAGTCTTAGGGTGTGTGTAGCACTAAACACAACAGGTTCTGCTGAGTCTCAGGGTGTGTGTAGCACTAAACACAACAGGTTCTGCTGAGTCTCAGGCTGTTCACTCTTAGCCATACTTTTTTAACCCATATCAGCCATATTCCCTTTAGCTCACTTGCCACTTTGATGCCTCTCACTGTCATTTTGTCAACTTACGGAGAACTTCCTTAACATAAATGTCTTATAATGAAACAGTTTCAGTGCTGCTGAATTTTCATTTTATTTATATTGTGTTGCTTTCAAAGACTGATCAAAGCAGTTAATGGAAAAGAAAACAGCAAATTGTGTCTTGTCCACTGTGTGCATACATGAAATATGCTTGTAGTTTAATTTATTCACCTTATACTTAAACATCATTTTAAGGTAAGAAAGCTACTTTTGTGTGGTATCAAGTACAGCAATTCTAAGTTATGGTTAACGAATGAATGCATTTTGTAGAGATCCACTATGTTTATTATTATTACCTATCTGTAATATTAATGCATTTAAGAATGAGCATTTTTGCTTTTCAGATATATCCCTGAAGGCCTCCAATGCTCCTGTGGCCCAGACTGGTACACTACTAATAACAAATGGAACAATGAATCCTACGTTCTCTTCCTTTTCTGCTTCTGTTTTGGGTTTCCTTTCAGTGTTATACTTTTCTCCTACACAAGACTTCTTATGACACTCAGAGCAGTAAGTCAAGATACAGTCATTTGCTCTCATTCTGCATATTTCATAAAGATATACAATGCATATCAGCGTTGTTATAAATGGAACCTAGCCTATGTAATATACTTATTTAACAGTCCATTCTGCTTGGTACAACATATGTTTTTTTTGTGTAGGTAATTAGATTCTGACTTGAATTGTTCTAAAGTGATTTTAAACTCTTACTTGTTTTTCTTCATTCTTTTTTTTTTATTTACTTAAAAAATGAGGTTTAGGATCCCACCTCTGTCATTTTCTCTCTCTTGCTTTCTGCCTGTTCCTGTATTGATCTATCTAATGATTTCTCTATATACTTGCAAAATGGCATACTGTGGGTCTGGAAGGAGAGATAATAAGGGGTCTGGATGGACAGATGATAAAAATCATTAAGCATAGGAGAGTAGTATTGCTGGAATTGAATTCATCCTCAAGACTTGGTGAGTACCTTCATGAGGTGGACCCTGTTTTTACAAAATCTTACCAAGACAACACTGATATATAGACTGTATTTTATATAGCATATATCATGGACAAAAGTAGTTTAAAAATAAAAAAGACAGCTGGGTACACAAGTCCCAGAATAAAAAGTGCCCAATACTTTTTGGCGCACCGGTGCCAGGACTGGAAAAAACGACAGTGTAGAATCCTCAAGACATGGAAACATTCCTACAATCAGGTTAGACCAGGCTCAGGGGGTGGTCCTCTCCCCGTTATAGAATTAAATAGTAATTCACAAAACCCTCAAAAACCGACAGGCCAAAAAGAGGCATAGAGATGATAGAGTGGACAACTGAGGTTAAGAAAGAAATTATTTATTGTTACTATTATGCAAGAAGCCTCAAATTTCTGGATAGAAGATACTCAAAAAGATTAAGAGAGAAATTAGAGGAAAGAAAAATAATTTCACAAAACAAACTGTTAAAAGCTTCTAATACAAATTTGTGTTCATTAATACAACAAATTCATGAAAAATATTATAGGATCATAGGAGGTTACTAGACTAATGGCCCCAGGACCCTTACAAGCCTAGCCAAGTTTAACCAGTATTCCCAAGGGTGTCTGGTTCAATCAGACACAAAAATCAGTACCTATTACTCCTGTCCAAGATGGACACAGGTGTAATCCCAGGTTGAACTTCTGGTTACCCATCCAGTTATCTAAATTACACTTAAATTGGGCCATGGAGGGGCTTTGTTTACATGAATAGGAAGCTTGTTCCAAAGGAGGGACAACCTCTGTGAGACATATCTGTCTCTCCAGCAAGGTCTGTTGCTGTCACCTACCAGGTTAAGGTCCTTTGAGTGAGTGGCCCATGTGCCATTTGACTTGTGAATGTGCAGCATTTCCATTAAAGTTGGGTCAGAGATTGCTTTATATGTAAGGCACAGGTCACCTTTGAGCAGTCTGTATAACACAGAATAAAGTGACAATGATTTCAGTCTGTCTGCATAAGAAAGATCTTGAAGACCCTGAATTTTCTTTGTAAGGAACCTTTGTTATCTCTCCAGTTGCTGCAGGTGTTTGGAAAGGAAAATAACAAAGGGAGTGTTGTACTTTATTATTGGCCTGATGAGGGAAGGGTACAGAGGGGTTATAACCTCTTTTTTCTAGAGGCAATGCCATTACTTATGAGATGAGCAATATAAAATGCCCTTCTTACCACTGTGGAAACATGGTGATCAAAGTTAAGGTTGCTGACAACCTGTGTGCCCAGATCTCTCACCACTGACTGTGTGCGTAGGGTATTGCTATTGATGTGGTACTTTGCAGGAACATCACCCTTGCCAAAGGGGATGATAATGCATTTTTTTGCATTAAGTTTAAGACCATGACTTTGACACCAGTCATTAGTCTGTGTAAGACCTTCTTGCAGGATGTTAACATTGCTAGTGGTTTCAATGATTGCTCCCAGTTTTCAGTCATCAGCAAACTTTGTCAGCCACAGTCCTTTAGTTTTAGCCTGTATTTTGCAGAAATAGATTCTGAATAGTAGGGTTCCCAGAACCGATCCCTGTGGAACACCACTGGTTACAGGTCTGCTGGAGGAGGTGAAGTCCCGTATTTTGACCGTATGAGTTTTGTCAGTGAGCCAGTTTGCAACCCACCTGACAATATATGGGTTGATACCCAGCTGGGTGAGTTTATCAATGATGCCTGAGTAGGGGACTGTGTCAAAGGCCTTGGCTAAGTCTAGGTAGGCCATATGCACAGATTTTCCCTCGTCTAGGACTTTGGTGACTGTCTCAAAGAAGTCTACCAGGTTTAACAGGCATGATCTCCCCTTGACAAAGCCAAGCTGGGTGGGGGTCAGGTGTTTGGAGATTTCCTATATTTTTGTTAATAAGATCCATGATGATTCATTCCATGGCTTTGCAGTTAAGGCTGGTCAGGCCAATGAGTCTGTAGCTCTCAGGGTCCATGGATGCATTCTCTTTGTGCAAAGGGATGACAGTAGCTGTTTTCCATTCTGCTGGGATGAAGCCAGTGCTTAGGCTGTGATTGAAAAGCATGCTCAATGGTGATGGTAATTCCTGTTTTAACCCATGTAGAACACAGCCCAGAATGTTGTCTCATCCCACAGAGGCTGTGTTTTTGGCCTTGGTGAGGGCATTTAAGACCTGCTTTTTGGAGATACTAGGTGGGGGGAACAGGTGTTAGGGATGCTTTGGGGTATATGTGGTGGGGACAAGGGAGTGAAGTTTGCACTGAACCTGTCAGTCAGCAAGTTTACTATATCCACAGGTTCTATATATGTAGTACCAATACCTATGAGTTCAGTGCTAATCTGGGCCTTACCTTTGAGGTTATGGATGCAACTAAAAAATGCCTTGTGGTTATCCTTGGTTAGAGAAGCTAATTTGGATTCATATTTAGCTTTGGAGGACTTCACTAGGAGTCTTATTTGCTTGTTTAAGTTAAGGAGAGAATGTTTTCAGTTTTGAGACTGTTCTTTCCTCTCTTAGACAGCAATTTCTTTCTCCTATTGTATATCCTATTAATGGCAGTTGTCCACCAGGCAGGTTTGCTTTTCCTTGAAGATCTTGCTTTGGTTCTGTTGGGTATGGCAGAGTCAATACAAGTATACAAGTGCTTGTATAAAGCATTGGTGTATAACTCAGCATAGATTTATGGGGGAGGGGCTATGAAGCTCTTTGTGCTGTCATGTAAGAGGTTGTAATTGACCTTGGAGAAGTTTTTTAGTGTAGTTGTTGCTAAGGGGGGGGGAGGGGCTTGTGTTATAGTTACTTCTAGAGAGACTGATTTCTGATCAGATCTCACCAGGGATGGCCGCACACTGGGGGTGGTGCAGCAGTCCCCCATGTTGGTGAGCACCATGTCCAGGATGTTTGAGCCCCTTGTGGGTGTGTCAACCAACTGGTCTAGGGTATTGGAGTTAACGAAGTCCAGGAACCTTTGGGAAGTGAATTAGAACACATAGAATTTACCCAGTCTATGGACAGGTAAATAAAGTCACCCAAAACCAGGGTGTTTGGTTGTATCATGATTGACTCAAGAAGATCCAACCAGGCTGAATGGATGTCCTGATTCATGGAGGGGGTCCTATAGCTGGCAATGATCTGACGAGGGGTCTTAGCTACAGTCAATTGCACCTGAAGTAATTCAAGGGAACCGTGCTGTTTAACCAATCTAGAAGTGTATTTATCTTTATATAGACCAATAAGCCTTGGGCTGTTTGGAAATTGAAGTAACTAAGGAATTGCAGAATAATAAACAAAAAAACATTCTTGAAAGGTATACAAAATGAAACATGGATGTGGGAAAGAAAGAGAGATCTGATATGCTGTAATATCTATGCAAAGGAGAAAGACAAGCTAATCAATACAAAAAAAAACAGCTCCAAAGATATTTATAGAGAAATACAGCCAAAGGTATCCATATATAGAAACATTTCTAATGCAAAAAATAAGATCACAAAAGGGCAAATGTAGAATAGAAGATTAGTAAAGTAGAATTTAAACAAATAGAAGCTGAAGTTATGGAATACCTGTAAAGTGAAGGATTTAGTGTAGAAAATCTAACACAGATCATGTCACAGCATGATGGAATAATGAGTCCACAAAATTATGAGAAACAAGTGGACCAGGAGACATCTGAATAAGAAATATGGGCATGGGGAAAAAATAAAGAGATTTAATATCGTGCAATGTTTACGTAAATGAGAAAACAAAACTAATCAATACAAAAATAGCAGTACCAAAGATATTTGATGAAAAATACAGGCAAAGGCATTCTGATTTGGAAAATGTTACAATACAAAAAATGAGAAAAAAGGAGGAAGTAGAAAAGAGGATTAGTAATGGTGGTGTTAAAGAAATAGAAACTGAAGTTATAGATTACCTGAGAGGTGAAGGATTTGGTGTAGAAAATTCAACTTTGGTAATGTCACAGTATGATAGAAGAGTGAGTCACCAAAGTAAGGAAAAACAGGTGGAACAGGAAGCATATGATCAATTGCCACATGAAGATATTCTGGAGCCTTCAGTAGGAAACCAGTACAAAAGTTCAGTCGGAGTTGCATAGTAAGGGAAGGAACAGGAAATGGTAGCAACTCTGACCCAGTCCATGTTGTAGATTGATAGGCTAGTGAGTTCCCATATGAAAAACCAATGGATGACGCAGGATGCAGCTGAAGAGAATATGTCGCAGGAAGATTTTCTGGAACTTTCTGTAGAATGCCTGCAGGAAACAGCTTACAAATAATGTGCCCTCAGATTAAAGAAAATGCTCCAAGTGAAGAGTTGTTTGATTTAGTAGAGATGGATAGACATATTAAGACTGATGAAAGGACTTGAGTACAGAAAGTCAGTAAGACCCAAACGTTAGAAGGCTGATAAACAAATGAATCCAGTATTCAAATCTGTTAACAGAAATTCATGCCCCAGGGAAAAGAAAGGGAAGAAATTAAATACTGCCATGGAAGTATCGAATAAAGAGAACTATAAACAATTAAGATAAGGAGTGTCACTGTTAGAGGAATGTAGAAGAGGGAACAGATCAACAAGAATATTTAGAAAGACAGATGTGATAAAAGCAATGTGCAGTATTAGAACAGACCAGGATCTATTGTACACTATTGCAAATAATAAACTAAAGATATTGGCACAGGCAGAAAAACTTAGAAGATATGCAGACAAATATAAAGTCATAGTACAAAATAAACAATTTATTCATGATCCAAAAATGTTTCATAAAGGATTGAGAAACAAAGTAAAAGGAACAGAAACACCATCAAGAAAAAAAGAAGAAATAGACATGTTTTGGAGAAATAACTATGAAGATCCTGTGGAACATAATAAAGATGCTGAATGGATAGAAATATAAAAGAAACAGTAAGAAGTTCAATTGTACCAGATATGATATGGGCCGAAGTAACGGCCAGACAAATTGAAACAAAATTAAGAAAAGCTTCCAACTGGAAAACCTCATGCACAGATGCAGTACCTAACTTCTGGCTAAAAGTATTAACATCTTTACACAAAGATTTAGCCCTAAGTAAGAAATACTTATATGCACACTCTGAACGGAACCATCCTGGTTAACAACAAGAAAAACCTTAAGAGTGAATCTATAAGCTATCCTAAAATGTAAAGACCAATAACATGCCTTCTGACAACATATAAACTATACACTGGAATTGATGCCGACAGAGTTTATAGTCATTTAAAAGAAAACTCAATCATGGCAATACAACAAAAGGTAACAAAGGAAAGTCACATTGAGCAAAGGATCATTTGTTGTTAAAGAAAGCCATCATGGATTATTGTAGAAAGGGGAAGAATCTAAGTATTCATGGATAGATTACAAAAAAGCATTTGACTGCATCTAACATTCATGGATAAAGGAGTGCTTACAGATATATAAGACACACCCTACATTGATCAGTTACATTACAGTGACCATGAAACAATGGCAAACCACTTTGCAAGTAAGCCATGATAAAGGACAATGTATTATATCAGGGATAAGAATTCAAACGGGGACATTCCAGGTTGACTTTATGTCATCACTGCTCGTTTGTCTTGCCCTTAACTCATTAAGCTGTCTACTTAACAGATTAGGTCATGGCTACAATCTGGCTCCCAAAAACAACAGTGTGAAGACTTCTCATCTTTTTTTTTTTTTTTTGTGGATGATTAAAACTGTATAGTTTATGAGATAAGAAGCTGAAAGCACAACTGGAAGTGTTCAAAACTTTCTCAGATGATATAAGAATGTAATTTGGTCTTGATAAATGTGCAAAAGTAACATTTAAAGCAGCAAAGTTGTAGCACAAAGAAAATAGTCTAGGACAGGAATGTGATATAAAGGAAATTAAGCAGGAGGGAGTGTATAAATATTTGGGAATTGATGAAGGATTGACAATAAGACATGAACAAATGCAAACAAAACTCAGTAAGGAATATTGTAGAAGACTAAAATTAATACTGAAAACAGCCCTGACAAAGTTAGTATAGAAAATATGTTCATAAGATGGGCAAAGAAAACCAAGTAGTCATATTGGTATTTGCCTATGTATTATATACATTCCACACATAGATGAATAGTAATACAGGACCCCTAGATCATATATTAAGTCATGAATTTATACTCTGTCACAGTATTCAAAATCTCTCTGGCCACCCATATTTCTCCCACAACTCTCTCTGACCTGGAATGCAAGAAGATTCTGCAGTTAACTGTGAACTTCAAAATATGTTTTGGCAAAAAAAAAAAAATCCTCAAAAATGAAAAAAAGAGAATCATAAATACAAACGACCACAGAAACCATATAAATGACAGCCCCACAATAAAAGCCAGTAAAACATGAAAAATATCTAGTGTGTAACATTGTTTTTTGTTTTATGAAATATAACTCTGCCAAAACTTAACATGTTAAAGTCATATTTTCCATATACCATCAGTAGACCTTCCCTACCAAATTGTCACTGAGTTTGCACAACAAATCCAAAATGTATTTTCCTGAAAGCCCTGTACAAACAGCTGTTTCTTTCTCACATTTTGTCACCTGGTTTAGCCCACTGTTTAGATCTAACACTCAAAGGTCTATGTGATGAAAACTATCTTCTTCCTTATATAAGAAATCTAAAGCTACTTTGAACTACCTTTTGCTTAACCTTGGGAAAAGTAGATGCCAAACAAGAGTGAGCCCAGGACTGAGCCCTGTGGTACACCACTTGTGACAGGCTTTGAGTCTGACATGGCGCCAGCAACTCTGACCCTGTGGGTTCTGTCACTCAGCCAGTTTGCAACCCATCTTGTGATGTATGGGGTAACATTTAAGCTGATGAGTTTTTCAATGATACCCGAGTGGGGTATTGTATCAAAGGCCTTCGCCAGATCGAGGTAGGCTGTATGGACTGCCTTTCCCTCATCAATGGCTTTGGTGACTGTTTGAAAAAGTCAACCAAGTTTAGAAGGCATGATCTGCCTTTGACAAAGCCAAACTGGGATGGATCCAAAGTCTGCAAATTCCCTATGTCTTTATTTATGAGGTCCATTATGATCCTCTCCATGGCTTTGCAGATAAGGCTTGTCAAGCTAATGGGCGGTAATTTCCAGGGTCGGTGGAGGCACCGCCTTTGTGAAGTGGGACCACAGTTGCAATGCACCACTCCCTGGAGTGCGTATCCAGAGGTAAGACTATGATTAAACAGCTGTCCTAGCTGTGGGTTTAATTCCTCGTTGAGTTCGTGGAGCACACAGCCGGGGACACCATCAGGTCCCATGGATGCTGTGTTTTTGCTTTGGAGAGAGCAGTTCTCACTTGGGCGTTGGAGATGTTTGGGGGCTGCAATCGCTTGGTATAGATATCTCTCCTTTTGGGGAGTTTGCACTGAACCTGTCAGCCAGTATGTTGGCAATGTCTGTAGGATCAGTAATCTTCACATCATTTTGAACTAGTTCTGAGCATATCTGGGAGTTTCCTCCCAGGTTTCTAACATAGCTAAAGAAGGCCTTATGATTGTCTTTTGAGTCTTTAGCTATTTTTCTCTCAAAATTTGCTTTGGATGATTTTATGAGAGCTCTTAGTTTTTACTTATAGTGATCAAGGGTGTCTTACCTTTTAAGGATTTTGCTCTATCTTGTAGTAGCTTCCTCCTTTTGTTGTAGAGTTTGTTTATGGCTGGGGTCCACCAGAGTGGACGCTTGCCTTTGGTACAAAGAGTCTTTGTTTTGCTTGGGATTGCCTTATCCATGCAGTCCTGCAGGTGCTGGTAGAAGGCATTTGTAAGTGATTCAGCGGCTTGAGTACTGTTTTCCGTCGGCTCGGGGCCTTAAAGGAGACCACACTAGTCTTTAGAAGTGTGAAGTCGGCTTTGAAGTTCTTTACTGTGGTCTTTTTATTTCAGGTGGGGGTGGGATGAGGACCTCCAGCGAGATTAGTTTGTGATCTGATCTCACCAGTGAGGGGTATACTTCCGGTGTTGAACATTGTGCTCCCATGTTCGTGATGATGAGATCAAGTATGTTTTCTCCTCTTGTGGGGATGGTGACTAGTTGTTCCATGGCATTTGAGTTTATGAATTCCAGGAACTTTTGGGCTAGGGTGTTTGGAGTAGTTTATGAGATAAGAAGCTGAAAGCACAACTGGAAGTGTTCAAAACTTTCTCAGATGATATAAGAATGTAATTTGGTCTTGATAAATGTGCAAAAGTAACATTTAAAGCAGCAAAGTTGTAGCACAAAGAAAATAGTCTAGGACAGGAATGTGATATAAAGGAAATTAAGCAGGAGGGAGTGTATAAATATCTGGGAATTGATGAAGGATTGACAATAAGACATGAACAAATGCAAACAAAACTCAGTAAGGAATATTGTAAAAGACTAAAATTAATACTGAAAACGGCCCTGACAGAGTTAGTATAGAAAATATGTTCATAAGATGGGCAATGAAAACCAAGTAGTCATATTGGTATTTGCCTATGTATTATATACATTCCACACATAGATGAATAGTAATACAGGACCCCTAGATCATATATTAAGTCATGAATTTATACTCTGTCACAGTATTCAAAATCTCTCTGGTCACCCATATTTCTCCCACAACTCTCTCTGACCTGGAATGCAAGAAGATTCTGCAGTTAACTGTGAACTTCAAAATATGTTTGGCAAAAAAAAAAAAAAATCCTCAAAAAATGAAAAAAAGAGAATCATAAATACAAACGTACCACAGAAACCATATAAATGACAGCCCCACAATAAAGCCAGTAAAACATGAAAAATATCTAGTGTTTAACATTGTTTTTTGTTTTATGAAATATAACTCTGCCAAAACTTAACATGTTAAAGTCATATTTTCCATATACCATCAGTAGACCTTCCCTACCAAATTGTCACTGAGTTTGCACAACAAATCCAAAATGTATTTTCCTGAAAGCCCTGTACAAACAGCTGTTTCCTTTTTTTCTCACATTTTGTCACCTGGCTTAGCCCACTGTTTAGATCTAACACTCAAAGGTCTATGTGATGAAAACTATCTTCTTCCTTTTATAAGAAATCTAAAGCTACTTTGAACTACCTTTTTGGCAATGGTTATAATACTCTGTAGTTATTGCCATCTCTCCCACTTGGTGTATTGCTTAGAAATTAGAAATGAGAAAGCTATGAACAAAGCTGACCTGACTACAAAAAATGTTTTTAACTGTGGTATGTATCAGATGCCATTTTGTTACTTATTATAAAACTAGTCAAGTTGGTAGAAACAAAACCCTGTCCATCCCTTTCCATAACGATATCAATTCCACCAAGAAATGATGAGACATAAGACACAGAGGAACCATGCCATCGAACACAAATGTCTGAAACACCAAAAGGGTGAAAACTTAAACTGTAAACATTTTTTGTCAAGGGATAAGTCTTTTTCCTCTCCCCATGTGATGGCAAGCCCCCCTCCCAACTTCATGTCAACACAGTCACAAGGAAGAGAGACATTTTCCAGAACTAAGAAATTGCTGCTGCTACTGATGCATACATAGAAACCCTAATAGTAGTGACTTCCTTTGAAAACAGTCAATGGCAGTTTGTACCTCACATTCTTCTGACAGGGAATTTGATCTCTGGGACTTGTAGATATATTATGATTTCACTAGAAAAGTATAACAAAAGTGAAAGAAGAACTTATGTTTGTCAATAAGTATAATGTTGTGTCAGATAGATTAGTGAAATTAATGAAAACTCTCTGGTGTATGTTGTTAGTGGATGACACCTTGAACACGTGTCTCTGTAGATCACCTCTAATATCCTATAGAAGAAGCTAAAATATTTTATACTTTTTGATCCATATTCTCTTTACATCTCTATCTCCTTAAGAAATTGAATCATCACAGTACACAGGGGAACTCACCATGTGACAATTATATTATGTCTGACCATTTTTGCAGCTTTGAAAACAAATAATGACAAAATGTAGACTGTTACTAGCATTTATTCCTGAAATACAGACCTTGTTTTATATGCCTTGAGATACTGCTGTAATTTGTTACACATTTGGTGAAATTATGAGGAAATGTAATATCAGGTTCCAGAAGCATCTTAGGGACTTTAAGAATAATAGACTGGAAAGCCCTCTGATTTCCCCCTGTACCTGATACACTCTGAAGATATTGCTGATTTTAAAGTATGTGTTCAAGAACATATAAACCTTAACATTAAAAGTAACAGATCTGTGAAAGATATACTTCTACATAAAGAAAGCATGTTTATTTTAAAACATGATACACTTTGAGTCATAGAGGTCATAATGCTGGATACAATTATTTTATTAGTTTTTTTTTCTTCTACTGGTCTTTTTTAATTATTCTGCTTTTCTACTGAGACATTAGAGAACTGAGAAATGTCTAATATTTTTTCTTTCTTTAATATCAGAAGTTTGCCATTTGTTCCGTAATATGATTACCCTGAAAATTGTGTACCAAAATCTACAATTTAAATGTTAGAATTCTGCACATCAATTCAGTGAGTTAAAATGTGACACTTTTTAAACATTGTTTTCAGCGAATGGCAAAATTTAACATTTTGAGTTCAGATTTTCTGCATACAATCTATGGACCCCAGTCACCTGAACTATGGCACTGAATTTTTGCAACCTGAATCCAAAATATGAATTATACAAATGACTGCAAATATGTGTATATGTTTTGTAGCATATTTTAATATTAGTTTATTGGTTTATTTTAATTGATTGTCTTGCAGGGTTATAACATTTAACTACGTGAAATTTTGTTATGAAACTTCCAAAGTAGTCATTACAGGGGCCTTTTTATCAAACTGTTGTTTGCTGTCATGTATGTCTGTTTGTAAATATCATTTCACAGTCATTTTCATAAATCACATTTTGATCTGAGATCCACAAATGTATTGTCATATTTCAGGTGATGGTAGCCTGTAGATGATATTTTGATAATTTGAGCTCAAAATATTAAGTTTTGGCAGAGTTATGTGCATTAGGGCAAACAGTTGTACAAAACGTGTGCTGCCTTTTTTTCCTGATTGCTGCATAGGGTTATAACTTTTTAGGTATGTAGAATTTTGATATACATTTTTCAGGGTAATAATTTTAGGGCCCATTCTGTCAAACTACACTGCCCCACTGTACAGATTTATTTGCAAATATAATTTTGCAGTCATTTGTATGAAAGTTTGATATGAGACTTTTTTATTACTGCATTGATAAAAAATGAGTCACAATAGGTTTAAGAATTATTAGACTCGTGGCTACATAAGGCTTTAGCTGTTTTATTTAATAATTATGGGCCTTAAATACATGAGAATTCTCATGCACCATAACAAATATCTTGTTAGAGAATTAAAGATAAAAACTGAGTCTCTCATCAATAAAATTATTACATTTAACAATTAAAAAAACTATATATACACACATATATGCACATTAGCTGTCCTCGCACAAACACATAATGACAATCACAAGTCTTCTCATATTGGTTATATATAGCACATAGTAACACACGACAGTCACATGTCTTCTCACATTTGTTATATATACTCCACTCTTGAAGCTTTAGTTGGCATTTAAAATTCTTTCAAAGGCTTAAGCACTTCATTACATAAAGTGACTTAACCATTCATTTATTTGGAAAATAGCTATTAGGTTGTTAAATTACTCTGCCTATGTGTTATTGAAATATAACATCACAGTGCAAACTGGGCACATGTCAAGACAGACCTCTACAACAATGGGAGAAAAATGAACAAAATCTTGCTTATGTATGGTTCAGTAAACATTTTTTGTATTTATTTATTCATGTATGCATGCATCCATGGATGTATTTATTTAATTATGCGGAAAGGAGATGATATACAATGAAAGTCAAAGTAGAATAGCATAAAACCAACTGCAACAACTAGAACTGTAAGCAAAGAAAGAAACGGCCAGCAAATGTTCCCAATGGGTTTAGAAAAGAATAAAATCTGTTATCATCAGAGATCACTAGAGTGATTGAATTTACTGTCAAAGTTCTAACTTTCATTATAGAAAATGATGATGGAAGAATAGAGTTGTTATCAGTAAACAAATATAGATTTACTGCTGAGTTATATTATTTCACATTTTATTGAATAAAATTTAAATTTCCCCAAATGAGACATAATAAAAATGAGAAATTATTCATTTGCTGCCTTTTCTCTGTCTTTGTGTGCATGTGTGTGTCTGTGTGTCTGTGTGTGTGTGTGTGTGTGTGTGTGTGTGTGTGTGTGTGTGTGTGAGTGTGTGTATGGATACTCTGTGCATTTCTGAATATGTGCATGCACATGCAGTTGGGTTATGTGCATACATGTATGTGCGTGTCTATGAGGGAGACTGAGAGATGTAAGAATTATAGAAATTCTGCTGATTACTGATTTTTCAGTTTTAATATGTGCATGAGTATGTGTACATACATATATGTGACCGCATGCCTAAACGGGTTTCACTCAATTCATTATTTTACATTTCACAGAAAAGGGAATTCACAGTATCTATAGGATTCATAGGAGCTTTAAGAAAGTTTAGTCTTTCAGCCATCAGTATTTTACCAGTACCCATCTTCCAGCTATACCCACTTTCTCTGGGAGAGCTAGCTCAGTTAGTCCTGGGATAAATTTGAGGTTACCCATCCAAGCATTCAGGTTCTGTTTGAAGGATGATAATGTATCACACTGCCTAACCTGCCGAGTGATGTATTACACTGCTTAAACTGCAGAGTGATGTATTAACCTGCAGAATTATGTATTACACTGCTTACCCTGTAGAGCGGCATATTAACCTGCAGAGTGATGTATTACACTGCTTTCCCTGCAGAGTGACATATTAACCCGCAGAGTGATGTATTACACTGCTTGAACTGCACAGTGACATATTAACCTGCAGAGTGATGTAATATACTGCTTAACCTACAGAGTGATGTATTACACTGCTTAACGTGCAGAGTGATGTATTACACTGCTTAAACTGCAGAGGGACATATTAACTTGCAGAGTGATGTAATACACTGCCTAACCTGCAGAGTGATGTATTACACTGCTTAAACTGCAGATTGATGTATTAACGTGCAAAGTGATATATCACAGTGCTTAAACTGCAGAGTGATGTATTACACTGCTTAAACTGCAGAGTGATGTAGTAACGTACAAAGTGATGTATCACAGTGCTTAAACTGCAGAGTGATGTATTACACTGCTTAATGTGCAGTGATGTATTAATGTGCAAAGTGATATATCACAGTGCTTAAACTGCAGAGTGATTTATTACACTGCTTAACCTTCAGAGTGATGTATTAACCTGCAGAGTGATGTATTACACTACTTAACCTGCAGAGTGATGTATTATACTGCTTACCACATGTATTACACTGTTTAACCTGCAGAGTGATGTATTACACTGCTAACCTGCAGAGTGATGTATTAGCATGCAGAGTAATGTATTACACTGCTTAACCTGCAAAGTGATGTATCACAGTGCTTTCCCTGCAGAGTGATGTATTATACTGCTTAACCTGTAGAGTGATGTATCACAGTACTTAACCTGCAGAGTGATGTATTAACATGCAAAGTGATGTATTACACTGCTTAACCTGAAGAGTGATGTATTACACTGCTTAACCTGCAGGATAATGTATTATACTGCTTAACCTGCAAAGTGCTGTATTAAACTGCTTAACCTGCAGGGTGATGTAGTAACATGTAAAGTGATGTATCACACTGCTTAAGCTGCAGAGTGATGCATGGCATTGCTTAACCAACAGAGTAATGTAATAATGTGCAAAGAGATGCATTGCAGAGCTTAACCTGCAGAGTGATGTATTACACTGCTTAACCTGCAAAGTGATGTATCACAGTGCTTAATTTGCAGAGTGATGTATTAACCTGCAGGGTGATGTATCACACTGCTTAACCTACTGGGTGATGTATTAACCTGCAGAGTGATATATTACACTGCTTAACCTACAAAATGATGTATCACAGTGCTTAACCTGCAGGGCAATGTATTAACCTACAGGGTGATGTATTGCACTGCTTAACCTGCAGGGTGATGTATCACAGTGCTTAACCTGCAGAGTGACGTATTTACCTGCAGTGATGTATTACACTGCTTAACCTGCAGAGTGATACATTGCATTGCTTAATCTGCAGAGTGATGTATTACACTGCTTAACCTGCAGAGTGACATATTTACCTGCAGTGATGTATTACACTGCTTAACCTGCAGAGTGACTTATTACACTGCTTAACCTGCAGAGTGATACATTACATTGCTTAACCTGCAGAGTGATGTATTACACTGTTTAACCTGCAGAGTGATGTATTACACTGCTTAACCTGTAGAGTGCTGCATTACATTGCTTAACCTGCAGAGTGATGTATTACACTGCTTAACCTGCAGGGTGATGTATTAAACTGCTTAACTTGCAGGGTGATGTATTACACTACTTAACCTGCAGAGTGATGTATTACACTGCTTAACTTGCAGAGTGTTGTACTAATGTGCAAAGTGATGTATTACACTGCTTAACCTGCAGGGTGATGTATTAAACTGCTTAACCTGCAGAGTGATGTATTACAATGCTTAACCTGCAGAGTGAGGTATTACACTGCTTAACCTGCAAGGTAATGTATTAACCTGCAGAGTGATGTATTCCACTGCTGAATCTGCAGGGTGATATATTACACTGCGTAACCTGCAGGGAGATGTATCACAGTGCTTAACCTGCAGAGTGCTATATTACACTGCTTAACCTGCAGAGTGATGTATTACACAGCTTAACCTGCAGAGTGCTGTATTATGCTGTTTTACATGCAGAGTGATGTATTATACTGATTAACCTGCAGAGTGATGTATTACACTAACTAACCTGTAGTGTGATGTATTTACCTGCAGGGTGATGCATTACATTATTTAACCAGCAGAGTGATGTATTACACTGCTTAGCCTGCAGAGTGATGTATTAACCTGCAAGGTGATGTATTATACTGCTTAACCTGCAGAGTGATGTATTAACCTGCAGGGTGATGTATTACAGTTCTTAACCTGCAGAGTGATGTATTACACTGTTTAACCTGCAGAGTGATGTATTACACTGCTTAACCTGCAGAATAATGTATTACATTGCTTAACCTATAGAGTGATGAAGAACACTGTTTAACATATGTATTTCACTGTTTAACCTGCAGAGGGATGTATTAACCTGCTGAGTGATATATTACACTGTTTAACCTGCAGAGTGATTCATTACATTGCTTAACCTGCAGAGTGATGTAGAACACTGTTTAACATAAGTATTACACTGTTTAACCTGCAGAGCGATGTATTAATGGACAAAGTGATGCATCACAGTACTTGACCAGCAGAGTGATGTATTACAGTGCTTAACCTGCAGAGTGATATATGACATTGCTTAACCTGAAGAGGGATGTATTATGCTGCTTAACCTGCAGGGTGATGTATTACACTGCTTAAACTGCAGGGTGATATATTAATGGGCAAAGTGATGTATCACAATGCTCAACCTGCAGAGTGATGTATTAACCTGCAGAGTGATGTATTATCCTGCAGGGTGATGTATGACATTGCTTAACCTGCAGAGTGATATATTGCACTGCTTAACCTGCAGAGTGATGTGTGACATTGCTAACCTGCAGAGTGATATATTGCACTGCTTAAACTGCTGAGTGATGTATTAACCTGCAAAGTGATGTATCACAGTGCTTAACCTGCAGAGTGACGTATTACAGTGCTTAACCTGCAGAGTGATGTATTACATTGATTTTCCTGCAGGGTGATGTATTACATGGCTTAACCAGCAGAGTGATGTATCACAGTGCTTGTCCTGCAGAGTGATATATGACATTGCTTAACCTGCAGAGTTCATAGGTTCATAGGTTCATACTAGGCTATCTGCCCGAGGGCATTTACAAGCCTAGCCCATAGTTTTGTGGCTTACGCCACCCCTTTAGTATGGGGAACTATACCCATTATTTTGCTGTGCCTCTGTCGAGCAGTGACACTGAGGTAATCCCTGGGGTATATCTGCGATCTCCCATCCATTGGTCAAGATTTCTCTTGAACAAGGCCAGCGAGGTGCTCTGCCTCACATATACTGGGATTTTATTCCACAGCATAGGGAGTCTTTGGGTGATGAATCTATCCCTCCAGCACGTCCTATTAATAGCCGTGTCGAGGTTTAAGTCTCCCGCCCTTCTGGCTCTGATGGATCTAGATTTTTTGAGGTGCAGCATATTCATCAAATCTGGGTTTGACATGGCCTTGTATGTTAGGCAAAGGTTACCTCTGAGCAAGCGTTTAGCGTCTGAATAGAGCTGGTGTTCTTTCAGTCGGGCAGCATAGGACAGATGTTTGAGACCCTTTATCATTTTGGTGAGGAACTTTTGTGGCCTCTCCAGCTGCTGCAAGTGTCGGGTCAGATACATTCCGAATGGGGCATTGTACTCAATCATTGGTCTGATGAGTGATGAGTATAGGAGACTATGACCTCCTTGATCTAGATGAGAATCCCTTCATGATAAGGTGGGCAATGTAGAAGGTCTTCCTAACTACTTTAGCTACATGGGTGTCGAATGACAGACTACTATCAACCTGGGTCCCCAGGTCCCTGATAACTTCTTCTGTGCTCAGTGGATTGCCACCTATTTGGTAGCTAGGGGTAACCTTGTTTTTCCCAAAGGGTATGACTATGCATTTTTGGCATTTAACTTTAGGCCATGGCTCTGGCACCAGTTATCCGTTTCTGTGAGACCCTTCTGAAGGATATCTGTGTCAGATGTGTTTTCTACTATGGCCCAGTTTGCAGTCATCTGCAAACTTTGTCAGCCATAACCCTCCTGTGTTTGCTTGTACTTGGAAAAGTAGATGCCAAACAAGAGTGGGCCCAGGACTGAGCCCTGTGGTACACCACTTGTGACAGGCTTTGAGTCTGACATGGCGCCAGCAACTCTGACCCTGTGGGTTCTGTCACTCAGCCAGTTTGCAACCCATCTTGTGATGTATGGGTTAACATTTAAGCTGATGAGTTTTTCAATGATACCCGAGTGGGGTATTGTATCGAAGGCCTTGCCAGATCGAGGTAGGCTGTATGGACTGCCTTTCCCTCATCAATGGCTTTGGTGACTGTTTCGAAAAAGTCAACCAAGTTTAGAAGGCATGATCTGCCTTTGACAAAGCCAAACTGGGATGGATCCAAAGTCTGCAAATTCCCTATGTCTTTATTTATGAGATCCATTATGATCCTCTCCATGGCTTTGCAGATAAGGCTTGTCAAGCTAATGGGCCGGTAATTTCCAGGGTCGGTGGAGGCACCGCCTTTGTGAAGTGGGACCACAGTTGCAGTGCGCCACTCCCTGGGTACGTATCCAGAGGTAAGACTATGATTAAACAGCTGTCCTAGCTGTGGGTTTAATTCCTCGTTGAGTGATGTATTACACTGCTTATCCTTCAGAGTGATATATTACAGTGCTTAACGTATATATTACACTGCTTAACATGCAGAGTGATGTATTACAGTGCTTAACCTACAGAGTGATGTATAACACTCCTTAATGTGCGGAGTGATGTATTAACATGCAAAGTGATATATCACAGTGCTTAACCTGCAGAGTGATATATTGCTCTGCTTAACTTGCAGAGTGATGTATAATGTGCAAAGTGATGTATCACAGTGCTTAACTTGCAGAGTGATGTATTAACATGCAACGTGATATATCACAGTGCTTAGCCTGCAGAGTGATGTGTTACACTGCTTAACCTGCAGAGTGATGTATTAATGTGCAAAGTGATGTATCACAGTGCTTAACCTGCAGAGTGATGTATTAACATGCAAAGTGATGGATCACAGTGCTTAACATGCAGAGTGATGTATTAATGTGCAAAGTGATGTATTACACTGCTTAACCTGCAGGGTGATGTCTTACACTGCTTAACCTGCAGGGTGATATATTAACATGTAAAGTGATATATCACACTGTTTAAACTGCAGAGTGACATATTAACCTGCAGAGTGATGTATTACTGTGCTTAACCTACAGAGTGATGCATTACATTCCTTACCATGTGGAGTAATGTATTAACATGCAAAGTGATATATCACAGTGCTTAACCTGCAGAGTGATATATTGCTCTGGTTAACTTGCAGAGTGATGTATAACATGCAAAGTGATGTATCACAGTGCTTAACCTGCAGACTGATGTGTTACACTGCTTAACCTGCAGAGTGATGTATTAATGTGCAAAGTGATAGATCAGAGTGCTTAACCTGCAGAATGATGTATTGACATGCAAAGTGACATATCACAGTGCTTAACCTGCAGAGTGATGTATTAACATGAAAAGTGATGGCTCACAGTGCCTAACCTGCAGAGTGATGTAGTAATGTGCAAAGTGATGTATTACACTGCTTAATCTGCAGAGTGATGTATTACACTCCTTAACATGTGGAGTGATGTATTAACGTGCAAAGTGATATATTACAGTGCTTTACCTGCAGAGTGATGTATTACACTGCTTAACTTGCAGAGAGATGTATTAACGTGCACAGTGATGTATTACACTGCTTAACCTGCAGGGTGATGTATTACACTGCTTAACCTGCAGGGTGATGTAGTAACATGTAAAATGATGTATCACACTGCTTAACCCGCAGAGTGATGTATGACATTGCTTAACCAACAGAGTAATGTATTAATGTGCAAAGAGATGCATCACAGAGCTTAACCTGCAGAGTGATGTATTACACTGCTTAACCTACAGAGTGATGTATTACGCTGCTTAACCTGCAGAATGATTATACTGCTTAACCTGCAGAGTGAAGTATTATACTGCTTACCCTGCAGAGTGATATATTAACCTGCAGAGTGATGTATTAACCTACAGGGTGCTGTATTACACTGCTTAACCTGCAGAGTGAAGTATTATACTGCTTACCCTGCAGGGTGATGTATTAACCTGCAGAGTGATGTATTATCTTGCAGGGTGATATATTACACTGCTTAACCTGCAAAATGATGTATTATACTGCTTAACTTGCAGAGTGATGTATAATGTACAAAGTGATGTAGCACAGTGCTTAACCTGCAGAGTGATGTGTTACACTGCTTAACCTGCAGAGTGATGTATTAATGTGCAAAGTGATAGATCATAGTGCTTAACCTGCAGAGTGATGTATTAACATGCAAAGTGACATATTACAGTGCTTAACCTGCAGAGTGATGTATTACACTGTTTAACCTGCAGAGTGATGTATTAACGTGCAAAGTGATGTATCACAGTGCTTAACCTACAGAGTGATATATTACACTGCTTAGCCTACATATTATACTGCTTAACCTTAACCTGCAGAGTGATGTATTACTCTGGTTAACCTGCAGGTGATGCATTACATTGCTTAATCTGCAGAGTGATGTATTACATTGCTTAACCTGCAGAGTGATGTATTACACTGCTTAAGCTGCAGAGTGATATACTACATTACTTAACCTGCAGAGTGATGTATTACAGTGCTTAATGTATGTATTACACTGCTTAACCTGCAGAGTGATGTACTACACTGCTTAACCTGCAGAGTGATGTATTACAGCACTTAACGTATGTATTACACTGCTTAACCTGCAAAGTGATGTATTACACTGCTTAAGCTGCAAAGTAATGAATTAGCCTGTAGATTGATGTATTACACTGCTTAACCTGCAGAGTGATGTATAACGTGCAAAGTGATGTATTACTCTGCTTAACTTGCAGGTGATGCATTACACTGCTTAACCTGCAGTGTGATGTATTAACGTGCAAAGTGATATATCACAGCGCTTAACCTACAGAGTGATGTGTTACACTGCTTAACCGGCAGAGTGATGTATTAATGTGCAAAGTGATAGATCATAGCGCTTAACCTGCAGAGTGATGTATTAACATGCAAAGTGACATATTAAAGTGCTTAACCTGCAGACAGATGTATTACACTGCTTAAACTGCAGAGTGCTGTATTAATGTGCAAAGTGACGTATCACAGTGCTTAACCTGCAGAGTGATATATTACACTGCTTAACCTGCATATTATACTTCTTAAGATTAACCTGCAGAGTGATGTATTACTCTGGTTAACCTGCAGGTGATGCATTACATTGCTTAATCTGCAGAGTGATGTATTGCACTGCTTAAGCTGCAGAGCGATGTATTACAGTGCTTAACATATGTATTACACTGCTTAACCTACAGAGTGATGTATTGTACTGCTTAACCTGCAGAGTGACATATTAACCTGCAGAGTGATGTATTACACTGCTTAACCTGCAGACTGATGTATTACAGCGCTTAACATATGTATTACACTGCTTAACCTGCAGAGTGATGTATTACACTGTTTAAGCTGCAGAATGATGAATTAGCCTGCAGACTGATGCATTACACTGCTTAACCTGCAGAGTAATGTATTACACTGCTTAACGTGCAGAGTGATGTATTAACGTGCAAAGTGATATATCACAGTGCTTAACCTACAGAGTGATGTGTTACACTGCTTAACCTGCAGAGTGATGTATTAATGTGCAAAGTGATAGATCATAGTGCTTAACCAGCAGAGTGATGCATTTACATGCAAAGTGACATATTACAGTGCTTAATCTGCAGAGTGATGTATTACACTACTTAACCTGCAGAGTGATGTATTAACGTGCAAAGTGATGTATCACAGTGTTTAACCTGCAGAGTGATATATTACACTGCATAACCTACGTATTATACTGCTTAGCTTTAACCTGCAGAGTGATGTATTGCTCTGCTTAACCTGCAGGTAATGCATTACATTGCTTAATCTGCAGAGTGATGTATTACATTGCTTAACCTGCAGAGTGATGTATTACACTGCTTAAGCTGCAGAGTGATGTATTCCATTGCTTAACCCGCAGAGTGATGTATTACAGTGCTTAATGTATGTATTACACTGCTTAACCTGCAGAGTGATGTATTACATTGTTTAACCTGCAGAGTGACATATTAACCTGCAGAGTGATGTATTAGATTGCTTAACCTGCAGAGTGATGTATTACACTGCTTAAGCTGCAGACTGATGAATTACAGTGCTTAACGTATGCATTATACTGCTTAACCTGCAGAGTGATGTATTACAATGCTTAAGCTGCAGAGTGATATATTAGCCTGCAGAGTGATATATTACACTGTTTAACATGTAGAATGATGTATTACACCATTTAACTTGCAAGGAGAGATTATTACAAGGACTGTAGTATGTGGTGCATAATGAATCTATCTCTTCATATTGCATTCCATTTATTTGCTGGTGAAGATTGAGGTCCCAGGTTCTAGTGTTTGCTAAGTAACTAGCTTTGCAGAGATATGGGAGGTCAATGATAACATGTTCCATAATGACACTGTAGGCAAGGCACAGATCCCCCCAAAGTCTGTAAGTTACTGAGTAAAAGGACACAGCTTCTTTGTAGATCAGCGTTTTTAAGCCTGCAGTCTTCTTCAAGGGCTTCTCTGGTTGTTAAATGTGTCAAATGAGGTACATCCTAAATTGGGCATTGTACTGTATAATTGGTCTAATCAGTGAGGAGTGTAAGGGAATGATGAAGTCTTTAAATCTGGATGATAGGCCATTGACTATTAGGTGTGCTGAGTACAAATGTTTTCTGACTACAGTTGTTGCATGATAAAATAAGGAGAAAGAGCTGTCAACCTGCATAACTAGAGATGTAACTATATTTTCACTAAGTAATTGACTATTGTAAATACTGCATGTTGAGGGTAGAGGTTATTTGCCAAATGAACTGATATTATATTTTTTTTGGATTTAATTTGAGCCAATTTTCAATACACCGAGTATTAACTAGAATATTTTATTTTTAAAGTGTACAGACTTCAGAGGGAGTCTTGACAATAATACTCAGTTTACAGTCATATACAAACAGTTAACCAGAGGTCTTGATTCTCAGTTTGAAGATCAGAGAAGTAAATGCTGAAAAAAGGGTTCCCAGTACAAATCCCTGGGTGGATTCCACCGGTTACTTTCCTACTATCAGATGAGGCACCTGCCACACTAACTATGTGGGTTTTCTCCTAAGCCAATTTGCTGTACATTTTAATCATATAAAGAAAAGTATTTAAAGGATTTAGTTTATTTACAATGCCTGCATAGTGTATGGTATCAAGGTGTGGCTAAGATTTGCTGTGTGAACAGAATGAGCACTGTCAGCAGCCTATGTGATTTTCTCAAAAAAAATGGATGTAATAGGTATTACCTCTCAAGATGAAGCCATACCATTGAGAGTCTTGCCTAATAAGATTTTTAATATCATAACTGAGGAGATCAGTTTTGATATGCCCCATAATTTTGTAGATCAGTCCAGCAAGACTGATGGGACTCTAATTACCTGAGTTCACAGTGAGGTTACAGTTAAGAAGGAGCATTACCACTGCAGTGTGACACAACTTGGAAAGAAATCCTCTGTCTTAGTTTGGATCAAACAATTTGAGGAGAGGTTCAGCAAAGGCATATTTGACACAATTTATTAAACATCCAGGTATGTTGTCAGGTCTCATGGAGGACGTATTTTGGTAATTTATAACACCTTCAGAATATGTTCCTGTGTGATATTAGGGGTGTAAAGGATTCTGTTATAAGTGGAGTTTGGATACATGTTTTAGCGATGAAGTCTGCTCTAAACTCATTTGCTGATATACTGATGAAGTGCATTGGATCAGAGTAACTGGTCCTGTTTAGGATAAGTTCTGAGTATTGCTGGGTATAGTTCCATAGATCCCTAACATAGCTAAAGAAGGACTAATAATTATTAGCTTCAGAAGCTACTCTAAGTTTATGGGTTACTTTCCTTATGCTAATAGTATTGTTTAGACTCCTGGTAATAGTTCTATACTGTCCTTGTTTTGACAAGTTTTTGGATCTGTTTTATAATTTAAGGAGGTTTTTCTCTTGTTGTAAACTTTTCTTTCTATTGGTGGACCACCAGGGCTGTTTGTATTTGAATTTCCTATAGCATTTTGCTCAGGTTACAACTCTAACTGAATGCATTAGTATAAGTGGGAGTAGGATTCTGTCAGTGTCTGAGTTGGTACTGTTGTATGTGACTTTTGAGATTTTGTCAAATAGTTGTATGATGTTTGCCTGTTTGAAGTCTTTAAATTCAGAAATGTTACATGACTGAGCAACAGAAAAAAAAAATACTCGAAAGTTGACTAGAAAAAAAAAAGAGAAGAATGCCTTAGTGTTCAACCAGGGGCAGAAATGTGAAAGAGGAAAGTAGTAAAATGCCATTTCCATAGGATACAGTTTGGACATGAAAACTGTGCTCCTGCAAGATGTGGGAAAAAGAATGGAAGTCTGTGGACTGTGTTAAACTGGTGGGAGGATTTTTATCATATAATTCCCATGTAGTCATCAATATTTAGAACAATAGTGAAGTAATTGAAGATGTAACTATAAGTAGAACTTAATTTTTTTCTTAGAAATATGTGTATAATAAATTTATTGAAGTCAAGCACGTTACACTTTAAAGTAGTCCTCTAAAGTATCCAGTGGTGTACCTTAAATGTGAGGTAGAGAGAGTCTTAATAAATGCCAATGATGTTAAAGTAAGAAAAGTACTTTTTTTCCAGCTGTAATGTAGCTGGGGTTTATATTATAACAAGATAAGACTAAATATAAGCAGTATAACATTGTGATCGTGAATTGCCAAGGGGAACGGTTTGAAGCAAAGTGATCATATATGTATATTAAATTATGGTAGCTTTCTTCATGTTATACATACAGATAAACACATACACTAAAATTATGTAAAATGTTAGTTTTCCAGCAGATGAGATGAGCTACATCATGCAGCATCAGAACCATTAGGTCTTTTTTATGTACCAGCTGAGCTTTGCAGTAGTAGATGAACTGTCTGCAGACACAAGCCATAAATCTGGAAATGCCTAAACTTTGAAATTTGAATATCTTTATCAGGAAACACTGAATCTAGTAATTAAAGCAGAAGTGACAAGCAGCTCAATGAGTATAATTGAATATAAATGAGAAAACAGATGTAAAATCAGTCTGTTCAGTATAAATCAGAACAATATAAAATCTATTAATTTAATGCCAGTCAAGGCATTCTTTCTTAAGGCTAAACATCAGTTTACAGAGATCATGCAAGTTGTTTTTCACATCTAGGAGGGAAGCTGAGATGGGAAAGAATGGATGGTATGGGTACTGGATGGAACACAGGCTCTAGCCTGCTTATTAAGCATGATTAAACATAACTTTAGAATGGGTAAAACCTGTTGGGGTAGTTGTCAATTTGGGCCTGTGGGTGTAGCTGTCTGTTTGGGGCATTTGCCCATATATGGAGAATACTTTATCTTTTTGGAAAATGTATATATTTGTGTGTGTTTTTCTGTTAGTTAAATGAGGTTGGGAGCAAAAATAAAAAGGTACATTTTTTTATTAAAATAAGAAGTCTGGAAAAATATAACATGGAACTAAACAGATATGTATTTCAGAAATTCTACGAAAATCTGTATGGAGCAGAGGAATGTGGAACCAAGAAAAGGCACAAATGGAAATATTTATAAAGGTTTAAGTATGCCAAAGGTAGAGGAAGTTGAGGCTCAACAATTAAGATGGGAGAAGATGAGATAAAATGGTGCTGTATTAGGAATCAACAGGGAGGTCTTCAGGAAAAGATGGTTTTCCATTGGAAGTTTAGAAGTTGGCAGAAGAAAGTGACAAAGATCTGGAAGTTTATGTTCGCAATATTTTAAAAGAAGGAACAGTATCAACATATTGGAAGAAAGCTATGGTGGATATAACCCAAGGAGGGTAAATCAATCCAACTTTATATAGATCAATTTCAATTTTGAACCATGATTATAAAGTACTGAATAAAAAATAAAGTAAAGTAAAATCCACTGCTCAGCAAGCAAGCGCTGTAGTTCCATGAGATAGATATAATGTAAGTCACAAAGGAAGCGGAGTACAGCAGAAGTAAGAACAAAACTCCAAATTTAATTCCAGGAATGTGCACTTATAACATACGGATGAGCGCTTTCACCATTACAGCTTCTTCAGATCCTTGTATAAAAGTCACAGTAGACCTCCCCTTATATAAGCAGCTCAATTAATCAATTAAAACAATTTAAACAATTAAAAGCAATGCTGGAGAATTTAAAGAACTCTCCCATATATAAACATGTTAATGTAAAGTAAGACAAAAATATATAAAACTTGCATAGTGACCTAAAAACATATACATAAACATTCTGATAAGTTAATATTGATAAAATACATAATCAAAAACATACACAAATAAATGATAGTTCATTTTATGTGCCTGCGTTGTCTCAGCTTAGGTTTTACTTTACATTAACATGTTTATATATGGGAGAGTTCTTTAAATTCTCCAGCATTGCTTTTAATTGTTTAAATTGTTTTAATTGATTAATTGAGCTGCTTATATAAGGGGAGGTCTACTGTGACTTTTATACAAGGATCTGAAGAAGCTGTAATGATGAAAGTGCTCATCCGTATATTATAAGTGCACATTCCTGGAATTAAATTTGGAGTTTTGTTCTTACTTCTGCTGTACTCCGCTTCCTTTGTGACTTACATGATTATAAAGTGTTTATGTATATACTAGCTAAGAGAATGGATAAGGTGTTGCAAAAACTGACATATGAATTTTTGTGGAGGGGAGACAAATATTTAACAACATTACAATGTTGATCCGGAGGGAAGAAGAGTGTAAAAAGACCTTGTTATTTCTGCTTAGTCTTGATGCATAGAAGGAATTCAATATTGTCAACTGGAATTTTATGAGAAAGGTGTTAAGAAGTTTCTTATTGCTGGCCACCATTTGTAAATCCACTGCGACATAAAGGCAGTTTAAGGCAAGACATTTATTGTTCAGAATAGATTGACAGCTTGATTGAATTTACATAAAGTGAAGTCTAATATAATCCAACTAACATTGCAGAAGTACAGACTTTAAGTACATAAACAAATTCAATGTGAAACCTTCTGGAAAATACTTTCCAGTTATAATTCATATCCTTAAATGACAGTACAGTCATTATTCAAAAATTGCTGATACTTGTTATATCTCAGCATATTTTCATACTCTATACTTTCTCATGCCTTAATCTGTGAAGTAAATTCCCTTCACACAACTGCATTCACTACAGAAATTTGTAACAAAAAGGATAAAGTCTTTTAGGCAAACAATACTCCATAATATTCCTGTGTTTTAAAACAAAAGAGAATTATGAGCCCTATTCAAAGTGTCAACACATAGTTGCTATATTTGTGCTTCACAGAATGCAAACATATTTCTGGTCTGAAATGCAGAAACCATTTTGACAGTTGTTGTGACATTTACATTTTAGAACGGTTACCTCAACAGAAGGCAATAGCAGCATTTGAGTTTCCTGATAGAATAATGGGATTGATTAAAGAGGCATATGAAGAGTAAAAGGAAAGAATTAAGGTGAAGGGCTCCTCTCTGATGAGCCATGTTTGAACAGAGGAACTGGGCAGGGATGTTCTCTTTCCCCTTTGTTATTTACCTTATTCTTAGAGCCACTTGCAAAGAAAATAAGGGACTCACAAATTCAAGGGTGTAACTTGTATGTTACTCAGAAAAAAATAGTTTTATTTGCAGATGATATTATTTTGTACTTGAAAAATCCAGAAAAGGAGATTTCATTGCTGTTGAACATTTTGAGACAGTTTCATTCTTTCAGGATATAAAATAAATAAAGATAAAGCAAAGGCTAGAATCATAAAATATGTTCCTCACATGCATTGATTCAGTGATGCCCATATTTATGGGTTCATGATGAGATGAAGTAGTTAGGCATTTGGAATAAGAATGATTTTAATATTGTGGCTAAGGATATGTGGGAAGATACTAAACAGAAGATAATATAAAAATTGAAAAGTTGGAAGCTTTTGGCTATGGATATGGGTAGTAAAATACAAGCAGTGAAAAGTTTCTAGCCCCTTTAGTGCTATATACAGTTCAGGCATATTTTTATTAACTGGGGGAGAAGCTGTAGACTATAATTAATAAAGAATTGATGAAATTTATTTAGGAGATAAACAGGGCAAGAGTTATGTGGGATAAGTTTTTTCCTTGCAGAACAAGTTGGATCAGGATTACTAGATGTGAGGAGATACTTTACAAGTACACAGGTGATGCTGATATATCTATGTCTATATCTATCTATTTGTGTGTGTGTGTGTGTGTGTGTGTGTGTGTGTGTGTGTGTGTGTGTGTGTGTGTGTGTATATATATATATATATATATATATATATATATATATATATATATATATATATATATAAAACACACAGCAAAATAATGTAAATCAAAATGGGGAAAAATGATGAAATAAGGAGATAGTAGGATTCTGTATGCAGACTGTACAGGAGAACAGTCACAATCATAGAGAAAATTATATTTTCACAGTAGTATCAGAAAGTATTTTAAGAACTAAGCTAAGACAGAAATGGGAAGATTTTACTAATAAAGGTGGCTGTAAGAAAGGACATAGAAAAAGAGGGAGCCAGAATTTACTGGAGAAAAATAGCAAAGGAACTAAGGTATTAGAAGCAAATAACTAGGGTAGGAAAGGTTATACAGTAGGAAGAGACCAAGCAGAAGTTTGGACTGCATGTAAAGGACTGCCTTCCCTACAAAGCATTGATAAGAATATAAGGAAAGAAAAAAGGAAAAGTATAGGAGAGTGTTAAATGAAAGACCAGTTCTGGTTGACTTTATAGTTGAGTCTGTAATGGAAGCTATGGTTAAAAAAGGATAATTATTAGGGAATGTACAATATTACATGACAACTATAAGAATTAATCAGAAGAGGAAGAAAAGACTGGGAAATAAGAATGGAAAGTCAATATACAAAGGAACAATGTGATGATATTTGCATGGGTCCCAAGTATGCAAAAAGATCTAGAAGGTTTAGAATTTTTGTATGGAACTGTTTGCACAGGTATTATTTATTCCCCAAGTGTCTTCAGAGAATTTTTGCATAGACATAAAGACATTCTTGGAGGTATAATGGAAAATAGATATGTCTTCTGGGAATGTAGTGAGCTGATAGATTTAAAAAATTCTCTACTGGGCACTTTGTCAGAAATTTTAGGAGTGCAATTATCATAACTAAGGAAGTTTGTTTGAGTTGGGATTTGGAAACTGAATTGCCTAGATATCATAAGGCCCTACTAAGTTTAATGATCTTGGTTACCAACAAAAGCAATTACAAGAAAATGGAAATCAAAATCTAAACCAAACATAACAGAATTATTGAATGTTGTAAAGGAGATAAAAGAATTGGATGTGTGCTCTGCAAACTACATAGACATAATTGGAATCTATGGGAACAATGCGTGGAGAATAATGTTCAGGAGGAGGTGTGAAATTTCAGGGAAGGCAAGATTTGAGCAATCTAAGTAATGTTAACCTAATTGTTTAGAAATAAACCATATATGTATAATGCATGAAAAGGAAAAATCTATGTAGTGGCTTGTTTGCTTTTCTTTAACTGTATGTACCATGTCATTGTGTAATATGTGAAGCTAATAAAGATGTTTAAAAAAGACACTGTCTCCTTCAGTGAAGGAAAAGCAAGCTTTTAGATTATGAGAAAATAATTAAATACTTGTTTAAAGAGGTAGAAAATCCTAATAGAAGAGAATAAAGTGCATCACAAATTAGATTTTCTAAACTGCGGGGGAGAAAAACACTGCAGAAAAAAAAGTGTCCATTTGCCTGTTTCCACAAGTTAAAATTTTCAAACTGGTTTACAAACAAATGTTCTTACTTTTTTGTAAACAGAGATCACATAATGTCACAAGATCTACTACATGTGCTTGTGTGCTCATAGCTCAAGGTACACTTGCACATTGCCAATTGTTCAAAAAGGCAAATACACAAACTTCTACTAACTCAGTCTCCTAACACTGTATCTTGTAATACTGTATAACCCTACCAGAACCCTAACTCTAACACTGAAACTCCCTTCCTGCTCACTAGCCAAAAAATGTTCTTCTTGCTCCCTAAACCTAAAATCCCTTCCCACTCCCTAACCATAAAAGTTTCTATTTGCTCTGTGACCCTAAGACTCCCATTCTGCTCCCTAAACCTAAAATCCCCTTCCTGCTTCCTAATTGTAAGACCCCCTTATCACTCCCTGACCTAAGACTCCCTTCCTGCTCCCTAAACATAAAAGGCCCTTCCTGACCAGTGTACGAACTCCCACTCCCACTCATAGGGTCTAGATATCCATGTATGTGTGTGCCAGCTACTTGGAGCAGGGACCCAGAGAGGGTGGTGGAGAACTTGTCTTGGAACACTCAGCTGTGGTCTGTGTGGGGTCTTATTTGGGGCCTGGTGAGAGAGAGAGAGAGAGAGAGTGAGAGAAAGGGAAACCCAGCCCCAGGACTGAGTGTGCTCCCTGTGTGCTCTTAAGGGAAATTGTGCTTGGTCTAGACAGTGCATCTGAAAATACTGTATGTATCCATTTTTGTTCTACGTGAACATTCCCCACTGGTGTGAGAAGTGAGGATTAAGGCTCTTTGATTACTGGCCCAGAGGAGGGACGTTACATATTGGTGACCAGTGATGTGGCTAATTGAACTTCTGTAGCCTGTAAGCAGTTGTAACTAAAAGTGTGTGTGCTCTAAGTAGCCACAAGGTAAACATACAGAGTTTCATTTTTCACAACAGTTTTATTTATTTTTGTTAGTTTAGTTTGGTCAAGGAAAGAAGGCAAAGATGTCAGCAGAGGATTATGGTAAACTGACAGTGAACCAGTTGGCTAAGGTGTGCAAATCCTAAGGACTGGTGCATGCCAACCTGACTAAAGAAGAAATCATTTCAGCCTTCGGCAGAGTTGCAGCACTGAGCAGCAACCAGAAAGACAAGCAGTCTGGTTATGAGGATGTGCAGCCCTCAGAAGAGGATAGTTCACCTTTTCCTCAGAAAATTTAAAAACCTGCCAGAGTTAAAGAGACTTGAGCTGGAGGCAAAATGCATGGAATTAGAATTGGCAGAGAGACTGTGGCATGTAGAAGTTGAGGAAAATGAGAGACTCTGATGTTTGGAGGCCAAAGAAAATGAGAAGCAGCGTCAATATGAGAGGGACATGCTGACTCTTTGACAGGAACATGGAGGAAATGGGAAAGGGAATAAATTAATCCAGAAGCAACAAAGATCAGTAAATTTCTTCCAAAGTATAAAGAAGGTGATGGTTTTGATAGTTTTATTCATATGTTTGAAAGAGTATGTAGACAATATGATGTTAACCAAGAGCTCTGTGTACAGTTCCTGATTCCCTCACTCCATGGTAAATTTGTAACTGCTGTTTCTAAATTGTTGGATATTGATTGTTTAAATTATGACAAGGTTAAACAATGTTTATTGGAATGTTTTAAGTTAACACCTGAAGCTCACAAAAAAAAAAAAAGTTTTGTGAGCATAGACTTAAGGCAGATGAAAGCGTATGTAATTATATTGCTGAGCTAAGCACTTCTCTTCATTAGTGGATGAGTGGGTGTTAACACTTTTGAAAGACTGGCAGACGTTTTGGTGAAGGAACAAGCCCTTAGCACTTTGCCCGAGGACATGAGAATCTGGTTAGCAGACAGTGAGTAACTCTGCAGATGAGCTGGGGAGAAAAGGGGATCTCTACTTAGCAAGCAGGGCACTAATGTAAAAGAAAGGGATACCCAGTGCTGCACATGGATATAAGGGAACCCATGGTGGGCAGCCTAAACCACCCCAATAGAGTCCACCAGTAACAGGGGAAGCCACTAGTTCAGTTACACAGCCGGGATCAATATTTACACATGTTAAGGGCCATGTAGCATACAAATGTACACTGAAGCAAGGTGGGAAACAAAAAGTGGGGGAGTCAGCAAGTGGGAATACAGTATGCCAGTGGTAAGTTGTCTGGAGACAGCAGGGGTACCAGACTATCACTGAAGTTTGTTTCCTATCTTAGTGAGTGGAAAACAGGCCATTGCTAAGAGAGACACAGCCTCTGACATAATCATTGTGAAGCCTGCAATGGTTAAAGAAGAGCAGTACTTGCTTGAGCAGTCCACTCAAGTTAGAGCTTTAGGAGGGACCCCATTCCAAATAACTTTGACCATGGTTCACCTTGACTGGGAGGGTGGAAAAGGAAGCAAGCAAGTAGGTATGTTTGATGATATCCCTGCAGATGTCTTGACAGGGAATGATTCTGATAATGCAGTACCTTGTGTGCATGCAGTTATATGCAGTCAGACTTGGAGATAGGCATATGGGTCTGGTAGCTTGGGGGAGACCTAGACAGACCCCACACTTTAAGCCAGGGCTGGTAATGTAGCTATTTCAGGGAAAGCACTACCCTGTAGCAGTGAGCCTGAAGGTGAGCCACAGCTGCTGATAGGTACTGATATTTTCTTGGACAGTTTGACTGCAGGGACAGACATGAGTGGTAATACCCAGGCTGACAGTAAGGCAGCACTCTCAGAGGATACAAGACTTCTTGTGGAAGGGGAGCTGGGAAGGGTCACATAAGTAGAGTTGAGACAGGCTTAGCTCTCAGACCCTATTCTATGAGGCTTGAGGGAGGAAAATGGGAGTCTATTTACTGGAACAAAGGATTACTGTGTAAAGACTGGACCACTGAGGGGAGGGCTAGAGGGTGAGATAATACAGCAGTTGCTAGTCCCCAGAGCCTACCATCTGGCACTTCTAGCCATAGCCCATGACATTCCTTTTGCAGGTCATATGTGCATAATGCATACCAAGAGATGTATTATGCAGAGCTTTTATTGTCCTGGGACTGCAAGGGATGTAACAGGATTCTGCAGGATCTGTCAACAATGCCAAAAGTAGGCAGGACAGGCAACAAGGTCAAAGTTCCTTTGATGCCTTTGCCTGTGATTGAGGAGACATTTCAGACGGTAGCTATGGATATTGTGGGGCCTCTGAATACTGCAAGTTGCACAGGGCAGAAATATATCCTATCCTAGTCATAGTAGATTATGCTACTAGATACCATGAGGCAGTGGTCTGTCCTCCATCGAGGTAGAGAAGGTGTCAAATGTTTTGTTAGAGATTTTCAGCAGGGTAGGTTTCCCAAGAGAAATAATAACTGACAGAGGTGCCAGTTTCATGTTAGACCTGCTGGCCTGTCTGTGGGAGTGCTGTGGGGTGAAGCACCTTAAGATCACCCCCTACTACCCACAGACTAATGGTCTTGTGGAGAGGTTAAACTCTACATTGAAGACCATGCCAAGGGGATTTGCAGAACAGTTTAAGAGAGAGAGGGACAAACATTTGCCCCCATCTGCTGTTTGCGTACTGAGAGGTACCCCAGGAATCCACAGGGTTTTCAACCTTTGTGTTACTGCATGGGCATATGGTGAGGGATTCCTTGGATTTGATTTGTGATGACTGAGATGGTGGGTATGAATCCCACAAGGAGTCTGTTGTGGCATATGTTGTGGCATATGTCCTAAATCTCAGGCCATGGCTTAGGGAGCTCATGGGCTTGGACTTGGAGAATCTGGGAGAAGCGTAACAGCAGAAAAAGGTCTGTTATGACCAGAATGCTCAAGCTCAAGATTATGCTGTAAGACAGCATGTTATGGTGCTCATTCCAGTCAGACACAATAAGCTGCAGGCAGCCTTGGAAGCACCCCTCAAAGTGGTAAGGAAGGTTAGTGATGTTAACTACATGGTAGAACTGCTAAGCAGGAGTTAGGGGCACAAACTGTACCATGTTAACATGAAGAAGCCTTACCATGATAGGTAGGCCCTTGTGCTGAGTCTTTACAGTGGGTGGCAGGAGGAGTCTAAGGGGGATCTGGTGACTGATCTCCTAAGTAACACTCAGACTGACACCTCAGTGGAAGGGGTAGTAATGTCCCAGTAGCTACTGCCTACCCAGGTTCGAGAAATCTGAGCAGTGTCACAGGAGTTTGGGGCCATGTTCACTGGGAAACCTGTGTGCACCCACCTGGTGCAGTACCATGTGGATACAGAATCCCAAAGACCTATCAAGAAGGCTGTGATGCCCCACCACTGGACCAGTAATCAAGGAGCCTCAATAATCATCACTGGCACCAGTGGGGGATGTACATTGGGAGGATGACAGGTACACTCACAGTATTTCCAGATGCAGCTCTGTGCATCAAGTGCAATTTCCCTTAAGAGCACACAGAGACCATGGTCAGTCTGGGACTGGTTTCTCTCTCTTTCTCCAGATCCCCAATAAGACTCTCCACTGGCACAGGTATAGAGTTGAATCATTAGCCAGGGTTCCAAGCCAAGACCTTCAACACTCTCTATGTGCAACCAGTGCTTCGTGTCTCTGCCCAGATAGCTGACACACACACTCTTGGAAATTTGTTTTACACACACACACACACACACACACACACACACACACACACACACACACACACACACACACACACACACACACACACACCTGGGAAAGGTTGGCACAGGTTTACTAGCTATGCCAGCTTCTGCCCAGACTATAAGGTAGTTATCACTTTCACCAGAACTCCTTATCAGCTACTTTAAGGCCCTTAACAAAGAGTGTCCAATCTTACTGTGTAATGTTACTATTAATACAAATGGTAGTTTGACCAAGATCAAGGCTATTAGGAGTGGCCCACAGTGTCACCAAATAAATATGCAAGTACTCTCAGAACTTAAATATCTCTAGACAGATGAGACACAGTGAAATGTTAAAATATGTAATAATAAGTAATAAAAGAACAAGAAAATACTCTGTATATGTTTACAGTGACAGCAGCGTTCAAAATCAGAGGAAATATTTAAAACAACATTGCAGGACAGTCTAAACTAAATAAAGATAAACCTCTAAATTAAGCTTTGATATATTCCTGACTATATCTAAGAGAATTATACTATTCCCTAGTAACTTACTTCATCAGAGCAAGACAGGTGTGTGGTGAATGGATTTTATCAGGTCCAAGACAGAATACAGAATGCTGCCTCTCTCAGAGAGTTCTTAAATTAATATCTCAAATATTACTGCTGGGATAGCTTGCAGAATTACATCACTTCTTGTCATCTGACTCTAACCCAGGTAAAACCCTTACTGCTGAAAGCTAGCAGATTTAGCATCCACCTGTGGAAATACATAGACAAGGGCTTTTCCTCAGATCTTTGACAAATGGTGGAAGTCATACAACAATAAAACACTTCCAAGACAATGCAGAAAGCTCCTTAGTTTTAGACATTGTGTCTCTTTGCAGCACTGAAACTGAAAGACAACATCTTTTTATGGCCTAGCCATAAAGTGGTTTAATTTCAGCTATTTTATCTGAAGTTTTTCAAGTTAACCTCCTGTATTCCAGTTTCCCCTGTTAAAATATATACATATAAACAGTTTCAATAGTGTATGTACATTTCTGTTCTATTCCAGCAGGGTACACTGTGGATGCATTTCAAACAGCACTTTGTAAAATACTGCTTCAGCACACATTTGTACAAACCATCTTGTATGACATACAGCTCTTATACATTTGTAACACTAGCATCTTATATGAATCATATTGATATTCACAAATAACATATAATTATTTACAAAATTCCAGATAGCTGAGTTGACAGTATATCCTTTCAGGACACAGGCCCAATACATGGTGCCTGAGTGAGTCAGACTCTGAGGGAGGAGATATGGGAAATGTTGGAATTGGGAGTAATCCAGAAATCCACAGCAGTCCTTGGGCCTCCCAGTGATGCTGGTACCAAAGGAGGTTTCAAAACTGATATAACACAAAAACTTGGTAGAGAAAACAACTTTATAAAGCAAAGCTTTCGGGCAGAACCCTTCTTCAATACTAAAGGAGGTTGGCAGCACCAGGTTCTGTATGGACTACAGAAAACTAAACAGTCATACAGAGTCAGATGCTTACCCCATGCCTAGGACAGATGAAGCCTTAGAGCAGATGGGTGGGGGTATCTGACCCCTATTGATCTTACCGGGGGCTACTGGCAGGTGACCTTGACTCCCATCACTAGAGAGAGGTCAGCCTTTGTGACTCCTTTCAGATTATACAAGTTCGTGAGGATGCCCTTTGGGATGAAAAATGCCCCAGTGACCTTCCAGAGGCTGGTAGATTGTATCTTAGCAGGATCAGGAGATTATGCCCTTGCTTGCCTGGATAATATTGCCATCTACAGCCATTCATGGCAACAGCAACTTCAGCATGTCAGGGAAGTCCTGGGCAGGCTTGACCATTAAGCCCAGTAAGTATCAGGTGGGTATGGCAGAGGTCCACTACCTGGGACATGGAGTGGGGAATGATAAGATCAAGACAGAACTTACCAAAGTAGAAGTTATTCAGGCATGCCCCTGTAACCAAAGAGCAGGTGAGGGAATTCTTGGTGGCAGCAGGGTACTGTAGAAAGTTTGTTTTCAATTATAGTACAATAACTGCTACCCTCACAGACCTGACAAGGAAACACAGGCCAGATAAGGTCATGTAGACCTCAGCCTGTGAGCAGTCATTCCAAAAGCTTAAATTGGCTTTGAGAGGATCCCCTGTGCTAGCCAATCCAGATTACAGCAAATAATTTGTTGTACAGGTGGATGCTTCAAACCTTGGGGTGGGGCTGTACTTAATCAGATTTCTTCAGAGGAAGAAGAGCACCCTGTTGTATATCTCAGCCATAGATTCCAACCCAGGGAGGAATGTTATGCAGCTGTAGAAAAAGAATACCTAGCCATAGTATGGATACTGCAAAAACTGTAGCCGTATCTGTATGGAAGGAAATTCACTGTGGTTACAGACCACAATCCCTAAACATGGGTACATTGAGCCAGCTAGCAAAATGCCAAGTTACTACGGTGAAATCTAGAGTTGCAGACATATGACATGACAGTGCAGTATCATAGTGGGGTCAGCAGTGCCAATGCAGATAGGCTAACAAGACAGGGGATGGATTAATGTATTCCCAGACAGGCTCTTTTCTCTCAAGCACTGTTTCTCTATGGTCACTTGAGAAACTAGCTTGAGTCTTCAAAAGGGGGAGAGATGTGATGATGTGAGGTAGTGCCAGCTCTGCCAGAGAGAGAGAGAGAGTAGTTCAGTGCATGTGTAACATATGCCAGCATATTTGCTGGAGTTTTGTAAAGAATGTTATGTCATTTGTAAACCAAACTGATTTGTACAGATGCTAGTGTTAAAAATGTATTTGTAAAGCTACTTGTGTTAAAAATGTATCAACAGTGGGTACTGCTGGACAGAAAAGAAATATACATTTATATCAGACTGTATTGTTGCAACTGAGGAATATATATATATATATATATATATATATATATATATATATATATATATATATATATATATATATATATATATATGTTAACAGAGGATGCTGGAAGGGAATGGGCTAAGCTCAGCCCAGCCTATCTCAAGAAAAATTGCTTGAAATTAAATGACTTGGTTTAAGTCATAAAGATTTTATCTCACAGGCCTGAATGCAGCCATAGATGTAATGTGAAGTTTGGGATCATGCTGTTCTTGTCCTTAGTGGTGAACTAATTGCTACCCTGTGGTGTCATAGAATGGCTGGTTAGTCTCTACAAGGAAGACAAAAGTACTGGAATTGTTTTACAGTCTCCAGATGCCTTAGGAAAGCTCTTGGTGTGTATTGTGACACATCTGTGCTAGATTCCAGTTCAGCTCTAGTCAGGGGGTAGTGTGGGAACTACAGAGTCAGGTGACCAGATGTGATATAATTCTATAGCTAGTACTGAAATTATTTTAGATATTAGTGGGAGATGTGATAGTGACACTGAACTCCCTGCTATTGGAACTGACAGAAGAGACCCACCCATTACACCTTGCCTTGCTTTAGTAAGTAACCAGGGAATTGTAATTCTTCAGTCAGTTAGGAAAATAGTGAGATTAGCTAAATGTATTGTTTCTCTGTATCTGCCTGAGTCTTTCCATCTGTGTTATTTTTTATATTTCCTCGGTGTTTATTGTAAATAGAAGTATTTTCATGTTTTCTATTTTATTATTTATTATTAAAAAAAAAAAATATATATATATATATATATATATATATATATATATATATATATATATATATACCCTTTATTGTGGCTGGTCTTTTAGAAAATCATTTATCCTTTGAGAGGAATTGCATTTATTTGGTGGCACTGTGAGCTTCATGTTCCCAAAGGTCTTGCCATTTGGCCAAACATTACCATTTGTATAAGGATTAATTTTACTAAGAGTAATGGGGTGCCCTGGTAAGAGCCTTAAAGTAGCTACCTGGTGGTAGTGAATCTACCTTATAGTCTGGGAAGAGGGAGCATAGCTCTTAAATCTGTGCCAGTATTTCCCAGGTGTGTGTGTGTGTGTGTGTGTGTGTGTGTGTGTGTGTGTGTGTGTGTGTGTGTGTGTGTGTGTGTGTGTGTGTGCATGTGTGAAGATCAAATCTCAAAGAGTGCATGTGTCAGCTACTTGGAACAGGGACACAGAGCACTAGTTTCTGCAGAGAGAGAGGTGGATTCTTATTTAGGGCCTGGAGAGGAAACAAACTGTGGCTGTCTTCCACCTCTGCTCCCACATCCACCATGGCACTGATCAACTCCTCTGAGCTGCCTGATCCTTTACAATTGACAGGAACTTCTTCATCTCAGGGAGGGTTGGTTCAGTAGAAGGACCAGCCACAGTAGCTCTCTGTTCCCATGCAACAGCTCTGGCTCTCTTTGTCGCATTTTAGTATTATCACTGGTGTAATGTCTGATAGTGTTGTACTTATGACCATGACCACCCACAGCATTCACATCCTCGACTACCTTCCACCACACATAATCACGGAAGGGTCTGTCAGCTACCACTTTTGCTAAGATGCACGAGCTGTGTAGATGGGAGGCATGGACTATAACCTCATTCTCAGCATTTGAAAATGCAGGTTTACAAGACATAGCTGATTTAGGTACCATATCACCGGATTGAAGTAAAAAAATGCTATCAGACAAGTTAACAGAGTCTGCATGTTTACATGCTGATCTACAATGGGCAGAAAACAAATATTATGCAGGCATAATCATAAAATAAAAAATAATGAATATATATGAATGCAGACATCTAATGTATACCTGTAAAATCCCCCATTCTCCCTCCCTACTGACTGAATAAGGGGAAAGAAATGTGGCTATGTATGTAACAGAACAGTATTAGCAATAAAACAAGCTTATGAATTGACACTGTAATCTAAAATACGCTTCTTAAGTCAGCTATGTCAATAATCCAATAGAAATGTGCAGAACATAAAATACTGTATGTAAGACAAGTCAAGCATCACTGTAATAGCAAATATGAAACCTTTGTTAGAAAAAGAACATTACAAAGTGCAGACAGCACTCATATATGTAATAAAAAACAAGACCTTCAACAGTAATCTATTCCATCCCCCCCACATTGGCAAGCACAATGGCAAGAACACAATATTTCATAATGGAATAATAGTTATGTCATACATATACAACACCCTCACCATCAAACCTTTTCAGAAATGTCACTTAACTTAATGTCTCAAGTTAGAAATGTATTCACATCCTCAAATAAATGTGTCCAGAAACCCATGAAAAAGAAGTAGAAGATCATTGCAATACACATAGTATACCTTAATTATAAACACAACTGTGCAAAGTGCAGACATCATTCAAATTTCTAGGAAAACATGCTGAAATCATATTGTATGCTATACTTTTAAAGAACATGACATACCTTGTCAGGAATTATAAGGCAGTTCTTCCAAAAGAACATAAATGCAGCTAGTCTAATCAGTCAGAAACAGTATTTTGGTTATAAAGCACTTGGGGAATCCAAACAGTCTTCCCTAGTACAATACACATTCCTTAGCCCCAAGTTGTGCTTATATCATGTAGATTAGCCACTCTGGACATGTGGGTGGCCACGGTGGTGCAGCGGTTAGTATTGCCACCTCACAGCAGGAGGTTCTCTGGTTCGATCCTTGGCTGGGGTGCCTTCTTTGTGTGGTCTGCATGTCCTCCCTGTGGTCGTGTGGGTTTCCTACAGGTGCTCCGGTTTCCTCCCACATCCCAAAGACATGCTGTAGGTAGATTGGACACTCTAAATTGGCCCTAGGCGTGAGTGTGTGCGTGTGTGTGCCTTCTGTGGAAGGTTGAGTGCTGGGCTGGCAACTCGACACCGTAAAACTCCACTGCCAATCATGAACAGACAGGTGATCTGCTATGGCAACCCCTAACTGGGAAAAGCTTAAAGAAGAAGAAGAAGCCCCTCTGGACATGTGTAATATGTAAATTAGTAGTCAGCTCATTATCTTTCCTAAATCACTATATCTGCTCAAGGTGCAGGACAGGTAAACATGGTGTTAGGACCTACACTATGCAGTGTACACTCCCTAGCAGTACCAGAGTGAGTATTCAGAACTGTGGCTAACTAATGCCTTACAAGTGTAACTAATTAGCAGTAGTACACAAGTAATTATGCATGTTGCCCTCCTGCTATTGGAAAGCACATTTATAGAGGACGAATCAGACAGAATAGGTTTACAGCAAAGTTTTTTAACGTAAATGCACTTTATAAGCTCTTATACGAGTACATGGATCGTGCTGTCCCTAACAGAACCAAGATGCTATCCTCCAAAAAAGGAAGCCAATCTGGTGGTCCCCTGCCATAAACAAACTCTACAAGAGAAGAAAGAAACTGTTGCCAAAAAGGGTAAAATCCCATGATTGGAGGAACTCCCTGGTCGGCCTCAGTAAGAAGCTGAGATCCCTCATAAAATCCTCCAAAGCTACTTATGAAAACAACATCGCCACTGATTCTAAAGACAACCGTAAAGCATTCTATAGCTATGTCAAGAATCTCAATGGCAATGCTCAGATCTGCTCTGAGTTACAGCACAATGGCACTAAATATACAGAACCAACTGATATTGCCAACATCTTGGCAGAAAAGTTCAGTGCTAACTTTACCCCCCTCTCACCCCCTAAAGGGATCATCTCTATACTGGAAGAATGCAAAGTTCCTGTAATCACGGCTGCACAGGTAAAAAACATACTCTCCAAAGCCAAGAACATTGCATCCATGGGACCTGACAACATCCCAGGCTGCATTCTACATGAACTACAGAATGAACTGGAACCCCACCTTAGTACCATGTTCAATCATAGCCTCACCTCAGGCTGTGTGCCAACTGAATGGCACACAGTGATAGTTATCCCACTCCACAAAGGGGGAGCCACCATAGACTCTGGGAACTACCACCCCATTAGCCTGACGAGTCTGGTCTGCAAGGCCATGGAATGTATCATCATGGAACTTATAAACAAAGACATTGGTAGTCTCCAAACTCTGGACCCCACCAAGTTCAGGTTTGTAAAGGGCAGATCATGTCTCCTAAACCTGATAGACTTTTTTGAAGCAGTCACCAAAGCCATAGACTAGGGTAAGGTGGTTCACACAGGCTATCTAGAGCTCGCCAAGGCTTTCAACACCATCCCCACTCTGGAATTATAGATAAACTCACTAAACTAGGTATAAATCCTTATGTCACAAGATGGATTGCCAACTGGCTCACTGACAGAACTCACACTGTGAAAGTAGCAGACTCCAAATCCGACTTCAGACCTGTGACAAGTGGAGTACAACAGGGTTCAGTCCTGGGTCCACTCCTGTTTGGTATCTACTTCTCTAAAGTACAGGCTAACACAGAAGGTCTTTGGCTGATGAAGTTCGCAGATGACTGCAAACTAGGAGCCATAATCAAAACTCCTAACAATGTGGGCATCCTACAAAAGAGCCTCACTGAGACAGATGCCTGGTGTCAAAGCCATGGCCTCAGGCTCAATGCCAAAAAGTGCATTGTCATCCCCTTTGGTAAAAACTCTGTACCCATGAACTACCACATAGGCTGTAGTCTACTTAACATCCACCTGTGCCCCTTTTACCCAGACTATACAGTAGTAATTACTGCCACCACCCAGATAATATTTATCAGCTACTCAAAGGCCCTTAAAAGGGTATCCAATTATTACTGTGCAATATTAATATCCAATTGGTAGTATAGCCCAGGGCTAAAACTGTAAGAGTGGCCTTGTACAGTTTTACCAAAAGCATGCAAGTACTCTTAAGAGTTTAATTTATGTCTACACAAACCAGCCACAGTTAAAAGGTTTTAAAATATTTAATAATAAATAATTAAAACCACAAGGCAATACTGTCTACTATACAGTTCTAGTCAAAAGTTCAGAGATCACACAGAAATACTTAAAATAAATCAGTAGTACAGTTCTGACATCACAGAAAAATACATAGTCTAATCTTTCTAATTTCTAGTTATTCCTAAAAGAAATCACACTGCTAAAATAACGTACTGATAGATCAAGGCACAGTGCTGTGAGTTGGATAGTCAGACAAAAATGCTTAATAATCTCTAGTTCTCACTGTTTAAATTGAAACCCCAGTTCTGCTAAACATTACATCATCTTTTACACCTTCCTGGTGTTCCCAGGCTGACAGAAACTGCACTTACATTATTTTAAACTTAGAGCAATAAAGGACATTCCACATGTAAATTCTGGTCATTAACATTAGCCTTAAAACAATAGGCAGGAAGCCTTCATTTAGCCGGACTGGAGCCAACTTGTAAAACATCAAAGACAGTAACGAAATAATTTTAATTTCAAAGGACCAACAAGAAATGCTTGACTTAGCTTTCTTTACAGCAGATGGCAATGTTGCCACATTGTTTTAAGTTCCACATTCATATTTACAAATGATAGAATTATCTGCACAATTCTATCTGGCTAGGCTGGTAGCCTTCACCCATCTCTACCAGTTTTCAACCCCCCCCCCCCCGGAGAACTCAAGCTAGTTTTTCAAGTGACCCTTGAGAAACACCACTTGAGAGGGTCAGGTCTATCTGAGTGTACCTACCCCATTCCCTGTATTGAGAGCCCATCTGCATTGGCATTGCTACTCTCACTGTGGTGCTACATGGACATATCATATGCTTGCAACCCCAGGCTCCATCTTAGCAGTTTGGCATTTTGCTGACTGGCTCTGTGTAATCATGTTAGGGGGTTGTGATCTGTCATAACAGTGAATTTCCTTGCATACAGATAAGGCTGACGTTTTTGCAATGCCCACACTATGGCTAGACATTCCTTTTCTACAGCTGCATAGCATTCCTCCCTGGGTTGGAGCCTATGACTGAGATAAACCACTGGGTTCACTTCCCCCTCTGAAGAAATCTGGATAAGTACAGCCCCCTCGCCATGGTTTGAAGCATCCACCTGGACAACAAATTCTTTGCTGTAATCTAGACTGACTAACACATGGGGTCCTCCCAAAGCTTCTTTAAGCTTCTGGAATGCCTGCTCACATGCTGGGGTCCACACTACCTTATCTGGCCTGTTCTTCCTTGTCAGGTCTGTGAGGGGAGCAGCTATGGTACTATAACTGAGGAAGAACTTTCTGTAGTACCCTGCTGTCCCTTAAAATGCCCTCTCCTGCTTTTTAGTAACAGGTGCAGGCTATGTCTGAATGGCTTCCACTTTGGCAATTTCTGGCCTTATCTTACCACTCCCCACTCTATGTCCTAGGCAGGAGACCTCTGCCATACCCATCTGACATTTTCTCGGCTTAATGGTCAACCCTGCCCTTTGTAGTCTGCCCAGCACCTCCATGACATGCTGAAGGTGCTCTGGCCAGGAATGGCTGTAGATGGCAATATCATCTAGGTAAGCAAGGGCAAACCCTCCTGCTCCAACTAGGATATGATCTACCAGCCTCTGGAAAGTCACTGGGGCATTCTTCATCCCAAAGGGCATCTTTGTAAACTCTACAAACCAAAAGGAGTTACAAGGATGACCTCTCTCTTGCACTGGGAGTCAAGGGCACCTGCCAATAACCCTTGATGAGATCAATGGTTGTAAGATGCTAAGCCCCACCCAGCTGCTCTAGGGCCTCATATGTCCTAATCATGGGTTAAGCATCTGACTCTGTGTGACTAATTTCCTGTAGTCCACACAGAACCTGGTGCTGCCATCCTTCTTTGGCACCAGCACCACTGGGGAGGCCCAGGGACTGTTGGACTCTTGAATCACCCCCAGTTCCAAAATCTCCTGTACCTCTTCCCTCAGGGTCTGTCTGACTCTCTCAGCCACCCTATAGGGGGCCTGCCTAATAGATCTTTGGGATCCTGTATCCACCTGGTGCTGCACCAGGTGGGTGCTCACTCATTTCCCAGTGAACATGCCCCCAAATTCCAGCAACACTGCTCGGATTTCTCGAACCTGGGTAGGAGATAGCTGCTGGGACATTGCTACCCATTCCACCAAGGTGTCATCCCAAGCTTCACTGAGGAGATCAGTCCTCAGATCTCCCTCAGACTCCTCCTGCAATCCACTGCAAATGCTCAGCACAAGGGCCTCTCTATCATGTTAAGGTTTCATCATGTTAACATGGTACAATTTGTGCCCCTGCTATCTGCCTAGCAGTTCCACCATGTAGTTAACATCACTTACCTTTCTTACCACTTTGTAGGGACCCTCCCAAGCTGCTTGCAGCTTGTTGTGTCTGAAAGAAATGAGAACCATTACCTACTGCACCACAACATACTCTCTAGCTTGAGCATTCCTGTCATTCCACACCTTTTTCTGTTGTTGGGCTTCTGCCAGGTTTGCCTGGGCCAAGCCCATGAGTTCCCTGAGCCTTGCCCTGAGGTTTAGGATGTATGCCACAACAGACTCCTTGAGAGACTCACACTCACATTCCCGATCATCTCAAATTAAATCTAGAGGTCCCCTCACCCTATGCCCATTCAGCAACTCAAAGGGTGAAAAAGGGTGAAAAACTTGTGAATTCCTGGGGAACCTCTCTGTAAGCAAATAAAAGATGGGGCAAATATTTGTCCCACTCCCTCTTAAACTGATCTGCAAATGCCTGTAGCATGGACTTGATTGTAGAGTTTAACCTCTCAACAAGTCCATTAGTCTGGGGATGGTAGGGGGTGGTCTTCATGTGCTTCACCCCACAGGACTTCCACAGACAAGCCAGCAGGTCTGACATGAAATTGGCACCTCTGTCAGACAGTATTTCTTTTGGAAACCTACCCTGCTGAAAATCTCTAACAAAGCATTTGCCACCTTCTCTGCCTCAATGGAGGAGAAAGCCACTGCCTCAGGGTATCGTGTGACATAATCCACTACCACTAGGATATACATTTTCCCTGTGGAACTTGGGATACTCAGATGATCCACAATATCCATAGCTACCCTCTAAAATGGCTCCTCAATCACAGGGAAAGGCATCAAAGGAGCTCTCACCTTGTCTCCTGCCTTGCCTACCTTTTGGCACTGCTCACAGGTCTTGCAGTACCCTGCTACATCTCTGGAAATTCCAGGCCAATAGAAGTTATGCATAATATGCCTCTTTGTGTGTTTTATGCCCATATGACCTGCAAAGAGAATATCATGGGCTATGGCTAGAAGCACCAGATGGTAGGCTCTAGGCACTACCAACTGATGTACTCTCTCACCTTCTAGCCCTCTCTCAGGAGTCCACTCTCTGTATAGTAACCCTTTGTCCCAGTATACAGATTCCCCCTTCCCTTGAGAATCAGGTGCCTCCCTAGCTACCTACCTCAGGCCTTGCAATGTAAGGTCTGAGAGCTGAGTTTGTCTCAACTCTCTTCTTGTAACCCTTCCCAGCTCCCCTTCCACAGGAAGACTGGCATCCTCTGACAGTGGTGCCTCACTGTCAGCCTGGGTACTACTACTCACCCCTACCTTTGCAGTCAGTCTGTCCAAGGGAACATCAGTACCCACAAGCAGCTGTGGCTCACCTTCAGTTTCACTGCTACAGAGTAGCTCATTCCCTGAAGTAACCACCTCACCAGTACTGGCTGCAAGTATGCAGTCTGTCTGGGTCTCCCCCAGGCTACCAGACCCACATACTTGTCTGCTAGCCTGACCGCGTGTAACTGCATAAGCACATGGTACTGCCTCATGCAAATCCTTCCCTCTCAGGAAATCTACAGGATGGTAGTTTAGTATCCTTGTTGTCCCAAGACAACCTACTATTGGAATTTTGTCTTTCCCACTTACTGGCTCCCTCACCTTTGGTTCTCCACCTTGCCTCCATGGACATCTGTATGCCACATGGCCCCACTAGTTGCCTTCAAAACATTTAACCCCAGCTCCTGGATGTGTACCTGGACTACTTGCTTCCCCTGATACGGGCAGATTCTGTTGTGGCAGTCTATGCTGACCACCATGGGTTCCTTGAGACCCATGAGCAGTACTGGGGGTCCCCTTCTTGTGCAGGGCTGCCCTGCTTGCCAGGTATAGGTCTCCTTTCTTCCCCAACTCATCTGAAGTAGCACATTGTCTATCAGCTAACCAGATCTTCATGTCCTCAGGCAACATGCTAAGGGCTTGTTCCCTTACCAAAACATCTACCAGCCATTCAAAAGTGGTGACCTGACATCCACTCACCCACCTATGGAAATAAGTGCTCAATTCAGCAACATATTCACACACACTTTCATCTGCCTTGCATCTATGCTCACAAAACTTTTTCCTATATATTTCAGGTGTTATCTTAAACAGTTCTATAAGACATTTCTTTACAGCAATATAATCAAAACATGCAACATCAGACATTTTAGCTAATGCAGTTACAGCTTTACCATGGAGTAAGGGGGCCAGGAACCATACCCAGAGCCCTTGGTCAACTTCATACTGTTTACATACCCTCTCAAACATATGAATGAAACTATCAAAATTATCCCCCTCTTTAAACTGCGGAAGAAATTTACTGACCTTTTGTGCTTCTGGGGTCCAGTTACTCCCTTCCTCATTACCTCCATGACTCTGGTGAAGAGTCAGCATCTCCTTCTCATGTTGCCTCTGTTTCTCTTGTTCCTCAGCTTGCAGATATAACAGTTTCTCATTTTCTTCAGCCTGCAAAAGCTGCAGTCTCTCATTTGCTTCCAATTCCACACGCCTGGTCTCCAACTCAAGTCTCTTTAGCTCCAGCTGGATTTTTAAATCCACTGCAGAAAGGTTGAGCTGTAGATTCTCTGAGGGAATTATATCTCCACTGCCAGTCTGATTGTCCTCCTGGTTGCTGTTTACTGATGCAGCTGTAACCAAGGCTGCAATCAGGCCTACTTTAGTCAGGTTTCCATGCACCAGTCCCCTAGCCTGGCACATCTCCGCCAGTTGGCTCCTTGTCAGCTTTCCATACTCCTCTGCTGACATGATGCCTGCTCACCCTGACTAACTAAGTAACAAAAGAAATAAAAGAATTGTGATCTGAACTCTGAGTAGTCACTGTGTGGCTGTTTTAGAGTACAAAAACACCTTCAAAGCTCACTGTACACAAGCTACAGGATTCACTCTACCCAAACCACTACAAGCCAATTAGTATTTGCCAACTAGTTAATACGTGGTGTGGATATCCCACCACTGACAAACACTTAATATGTGACACCCATGCCCTGGCCCAGTAATCAAGGAGCCTCAGTCCTCACCACTAACACCAGAAAGGGCATCTCATATATGAGGAAAGGATAACAAATACACACAGTGAAGTGCAATTTCCCTTAAGAGCGCACAGACATCACAGTCAGTCTGGGGCTGGTCACTCCCTTGCTCCCCAGATCCTCAATAAGACTCCCCACTGGCACAGCTATAGGGTCCAGATCTCAGCCTAGCTGGACAAGTTAAAATCTCCAGCACCCTCTCTGTCCAACCAGTGCTTCATGTACCTGCCCAAGTAGCTGACACACACAAACACTTTGAGATGAGTTTACACAACCACAAAGACACTTTTGGGGAAGGCTGGCACAGGTTCTCCAGCTGTGCCCCTTTTACCCAGACTATACGGTAGTAATTACTGCCACCACCCAGCTAGTATTTATCAGCTACTCAAAGGCACTTAAAACGGTGTCCAATTATTACTGTGCAATATTAATATCCAATTGGTAGTATAGCCCAGGGCTAAAACTGTTAGAGTGACCTTGTACAGTTTTACCAAGGGCATGAAAGTACTTTTAAGAGCTTAACTTATCTCTACACAAAACAGCCACAGTTAAAATGTTTTAAAATATTTAATAATAAATAATTAAAACCACAAGACAATACTTTCTGCTATACAGTGCTAGTCAAAAGTTCAGAGATCACACAGAAATACTTAAAATAAATCAGTAGAACAGTTCTGACATCACAGAAAAACACTTAGTCTAATCTTTATAATTTCTAGTTATTCCTAAAAGAAAACACACTTCTAAAATAACTTACTTATAGAGCAAGGCAGAGTGCTGTAAGTTGGATAGTCAGACAAAAATGCTTAATAATCTCTGGTTCTCACTGTTTAAATTGAAACCCGAGTTCTGCTGAACATTACATCATTTTTTACATCTTCCTGGTGTTCCCAGGCTGACAGAAACTGCATTTACATTCTTTTACACTTAGAGTGATAAAGGACATTCCACATGTAAATTCTGGTCATTAACTTTAACCTTAAAACAATAGGCAGGAAGCCTGCTTCTAGCCGGACTGGAGCCGACTTATAAAACATCAAAGGCAGTGGTGAAATAATTTTAATTTCAAAGGACCAACAAGAAATGCTTGACTTAGCTTTCTTTACAGCAGATGGCAATGTTGCCACATTGTTTTAAGTTCAACATTCATATTTACAAATGATAGAATTATCTGCACAATTCTATCTGGCTAGGCTTGCAGCCTTCACCCATCTCTACCAGTCTTTACAACCTCTACTCGTCACTCATTAGACCCTTTATAGAGTACATGCCTCTTTTGGTATGTACCTCACAAAACATCTACAACAACTGGAAAGGCCACAGGAATATCTCACAAAGGAGATTACTGGCCTCAAACAGATGCCCTACATAGATCGTCTCAATGAACTCCAGCTTTACTTCATTACATATTGCCTACTCAGAGGTGATCTCTGCCTAACATACAAAGCTATGTCAAACCCAGAGCTGTTGGACATGCTCCACTTAAAGAAATCCCAATCCCTCTGAGCTACATGCTCTAAACCTTGTCACCACAATAAACAGAACATGCTGGAGGGATAGATTCCTGTCCCAGAGACTTCCCATACTCTGGAACAAACTTCCTATCTGATCAAACAAAGCTCCTCATTAGCACTCTTCAAGAAAAATCTTGTTGATTGGATGGGAAATAGGAAATTCACCCCGGGGATCACTTCTGTGGCTCTTCTTGACAGGGGCAAAGGAAATTAATTTTTATGGGTGGTGAAAGTCAGGGTACCTTTTTGGCTAAGCTTATATAGACCCTAGGGCCAATAGCCTAGTACCTACCTATAAACCTATATACTGACTCAGGAGATAACCTTTATGCAACCTTTATTAAAATATGGTTAAATGTTAACTGTTCATCTGAGTGAAAAGTGTCTAACTCATATCAAGTGTATATGAATTAAAGATGCAAACAGATAATGTCACAATTATTGTAGTTTATAATGCAAGTATGTTAGAAATGGATCAGAAGGGAGTAATGCCCACAACAGAAAGAGAAAACCACAGTCTTGTTTTGCATGCAGGCATTTGTTTGCACTGTGATATGCTTCAGTAGCATAACTTGTACACATATCCCCTCCATAAAGATTTCTACTATGAAAGGGAAAAATGTGATAACGTGTATAAATCTCCCTAAATGGAAATGTTAGAATTATAAAGCTGAATATATGTGCTCTGATTTCATTACATCATAATGCAAATGTTGATGTAACAAATACTGTTATTCTTGTCAATATTTCATGCTAATGCCACGATTTCATGGTTCAAATCTGCAAAGGATAATGGCTGTGTGATAGCAGGGGGGTCCTTAATGCTAACAATTAATGAAATAAGACAACAGAGATGAGAAATCATCACACAGATCCATTTATCTTTTCTTTTTTTTTGGTTTCATCCTTCATGTGATGCTTGGCATTTTAAGTTGGTGACTGTCAAGAGTAACTGTCACTGAATGACAGATCACTTCCCAAGGCAAAAACTAAAAAAATGTTATATTACATGCCATCAGTAGTGTAAATGAGACTGGTGCTGGTGCACGTCAGTCAGTACTCTGGACAGTACCGAGTGTAAAAAATATACCCTATTGCTGAATTCACATCTCCATATTTTTATGTGTCTGTGCAAGTAGGTATTATTACTTTCCACATTGTACTTGTATAACATCCTCAAGTTGACAAATCTACACATTGAATAATGAATGTATTAATTTCTTTGAGCTTCATCTTTTGCACAATAGTTGCAATTGCATGTTGATGACCATCAGTGGTGACTGCAATTGAATGATAGTTCACTTCCCAATCAAAAAACTCCAGAAATTCCTTTGTATGCACAAAGACTTAACTGTTGATAGCACAAAAGAGAATGGCATCGTTGCACTTCAGTCAGTAATGTGGACAGTACCAAATGCAGAAAATACACCTATTATGTGACCTACTTTGTTTCTCAGGCTGTTAATGTAGTGAGTTGTGAGAAATAATGCAAGAAGTGCAGAGTTTGAATCCAGCTTATTGATTGTGTATTACCTTCCACTTGCCCCACTCATTTTCACCACTGTTCTATCAACCCCTTTTCACACATTTGATCTGGTCAAAAAATAAAATCATATACAACACACATGCCCACAGATGACTCATAAGACAAACTCTCAATTGTGGTCCTCCGCATTTGGGTGGCACTTGGCATTCTGCTACAGTGGTTAATGAGAGTAAATGGCACTTCACACTCTATGGCAAAAACTAGTGAGTTTTTCCCATAGGCTACATTAATAAGGTTATTCTTGTGAAATTGTGCTTAGCCTTGGTGTGCTACAGAAATATAGACTGCTAGCACTATCAGGAGACAGTTACTCTAATATGCTTGCTGGACTGCAGGATGTAATGTACACCTTATGGGATGTTACAATTGCCATTACTGTAATGAAGCCTGATGCCTGTATTCTCCCTTGCTGCAATCTTTTGTCACAGTCCCTTCAAATCTATGATTTTTACTATGTGAAGTGTGAGTTCCTGAGTTCCTATGTGGTGTATGCAGATAATCCTCAGTCTGTAGACTGGTTTTGCATAGTGTCAATGGTTCAAATCCATGCATATGTAAAACATTATGTATATTATGTATTTTTTATATAAATATTATGTGTGGAAGTGATGGCTACATATGTCGTTAGCTCACCATTATCCTGCTTATGTCTTAATCATGGTACGAGAATCTTATCCCTGACTGCTCCCTATTTGAAACACAAACATTGCAACATGCCTTAAACTTGTGGACAGTCAGCAAATATGAGGGTGGTATAAGTATGCCTCTGTACTATCCTTACAATGAGTACTGTACTGGAATGATAATGACAGGTGTTCTGAAATGGCTTATAATGAGAACTGTGCATATCTGCACTCCTTACTTCAGTGATGCTTGGCATGAAGAACCAGGGACCACTACTAATTCCCATTCTAATTTCAAAATCTCAAAAAATAATTACGCATGCTCTTTTACTGGTCCCATCACTGAACTTGAGACTGGTGCACTTCAGTAAGTGATTTTGACAAAAAGAAAGTTATGCCACTGCTTGTATCACTTGTGCATTTTTAATTGCTTATTGTAGTCAAAATATGATGAGTTCATTGTAATACTATCTAAGCACTATAAACTGTGAATTATATTTGCACTCTATCACATCAGACTTGCAAATGATGTACAATGTGTGGGAAACTTGTAGAGAATACTAGCTGAGTGTACTTTCATTCGTTTGACATGTTATGTTTTGTATTTACATTGCACATTGCACACTCATTAGAATATATGACATTGATGCACCAAGTAATGAATATTTGTATACAGTGATCCTGAACTGAAAATGTAGGAATATTTAGGTGCCAGTTCATTGTCTGACAATTGTGATTATCACCCATTATTTTCATGGTCAATACGCCATAATGTGAAACAGCCAAATAACATTCACACTACCACAACGTACATGAATAAAGTGTATATGATCTACATGAGTACTTATGTAATGAATAATGATCAACACATTGGTGTTTGATCTTCCTGTCAATATACATTCCTTTTCACCCAAATATCACAAATATCTTGTGTATTTAGATAAGTAGGTATTCAAATCCAGCAGTGACGTAGTATGAATTTGTGTGTGAGAGAGACAAATAGAGAGAGAGAGAGAGAGAGAGACTGTAGTACTAGGTAGGTCCAGCTTCACCCACAGATTTGATGTGTATACTTCTACTCAGGAGAAACATTTCACGCATCTGCTTTGCAACAGACCGATGAGGTCATCCATTCAAATGTGCTCTATCCCACACTTAGAGTCAGACCTCCTCTGGTGATGGTAATTGATACAGTGTGTTCGAGCTTGTGTACGTGGATAGGTAGGAGTTCAAATCAAGCAATGAGTCACTTGTATCAGTGCTTGGGTAATTTTTAAGTGAGGTATGAATGACTTCACCCACAGATCTACTCTAGAGATTTACATCAGGAAGAGGATCCCCATCACGTTTAGGCTAAACATCTGCACTGCAACACACTGACAATGTAATAATTTCAAATGTGCTCTATCTCAAACATGTAGTTAGACTTTTCCTGCAGTTCTGGCATTTGATACAATAAACTTTGGCTTGTGTACTTAGATAGATAAGTGTTTCAATCCACCAATGGATTGCTTGTCTCAGAGCTTGAGTTATTATAGGGCTAAGCATGAATGGCTTCAGGTTTAAAATTAAGAACATCATCAAGGAGTGGGCTTTTCCATCAATTGCATTCCCTTTTAGACCAAGCATCAGCTCTGCAACACACTGATGATGTAATAATTTAAAATATGCTCTATTCCACACTTTGAGTCAGTCTTTCCGTGTGGTACAAGAGATTGATATGATGCTCTCTAGCTTGTGGACTTGAGCAGGCATTTTTCAAGTCTGGCATTCTCTAAATATTGTCAGTGTGTGTTACTACAATCACAGAGATGACCATATTATCCAAAATAGGTAGTTTGTACAACTCCATAGGGAGATGAGTCACTCTGTTCATTCAATTACTTTTAAGCCACACACATGCCATGCAACAGATTGATAATGCCAAGCCTTTAAATATGTTCTGTTTTACACTTATAGGTTCATAGGTTCATAAATGCTTACTAGGCTAATGACCACAGGGGCCTTTTTAAGCCTAGCCTTGCATCCCAAATCTCTGACAAGTTCTGATACCCTTGATAAGTGTAAGCATGGGCCTGGGAGATGAACCATTTACAGGTTATCTGTGCCCATTAGAGACATAGGTGCCAAACAAGGGATGAATTAAAGGTTTCCCATACAATTGTCCAAGTTGCACTTGAATTGGGTTAGGGAGGAACTCTGCTTTACATGGAGGGGGATCCTGTTCCATAGATGGGCTAGTCTATGGGATACATACATATTTCTCCAGCAGGTCCTATTTATATCACAGGCAAGGTTTAAGTCTTTAGAATGGGTAATTCTGGTGCTGTTTGATTTGTGAATATGCAGAAGGTCCATCAGAGTGGAGTCTGGCAATGCTCTGTATGCCAGGCATATATCTCCTCTCAGAATACAGGAGATACTGGCCAAGGCTCTTGCCATCCCTATAATGCCTTTTTAGGTGGTGTTCCAAAGACCAAATTACCACTGTAACAGCTACAAACAAATGCAATCTGAGGGTGATGCTGCTCAATGCTAGAAGTATAAATCTCAAAATGCACTCACTCGAAGTACTCCCTAAAATGGAGAACATCGACTTTGTGGTGTAACAGAGAGCTGGTTCAAGGCAGGAGAAAGCACCCCTGCACTACCAGGCTATAACTCATTCCACACCTTTCGGCGCCAGAACTTGGACCAAATCTCCAAAGGCAGTGGTGTTTCCATATTCATAAAGGATGTGCACACCTCCAGACTGGTAGCCCAACATAATGCATCTGAGATACTTCAGGTGCAGCTAACACTAGGTAAGACAATGTTTCAAGTTGTAGCCTGCTATAGGTCCCCAACCATGTTGCAAGTCTCACAATCCATGTTCCTAAGCACCCGGGAGAATATTAGGGTCCAACCTAACACTCATACTGGGAAACTTCAACTTCCCCTCCATTAACTGGGAAAACTACTCATGTACCAATACACTTGCCCAACATTTCCTGGAATTCATTAATTCCAATGCCCTGGACCAGCTCGTTCCCCTCCCCACTAGAGGTAGCAACATCCTTGACCCGGTCATTACTAACATGATCGACCGTTGCTCTACACCAATAGTCAACTCATACCTGGTTAGATCCGACCACAAGCTAATCACCTTAGAAATCCACATCCCTCCCCCCTGCAAAGGTAACCACCATAAAAAAACTTCTCCAAAGCTAACTTTGGGCTCCTAAAAACAGAGGTGGCTAACTTCACGGCACCCATGCAAATGAAGAATAGTTGCATGACCACTGAATCATACACCAATGCATTGGACGAACATGTACACAAATGCATGGATCTCGCCATACCCAATAGAACCAAGATGCTCTCTTCCAAAAAAAAAGGAAGCCAATCTGGTGGTCCCCTGCCATAAACAAACTCTACAACAGAAGGAGGAAACTGATGTGGAATAAGGTGAAGTTCCAAGACTGGAAAAACTCTCTTATCAGCCTCAACAAAAAGTTGAGATCCCTCATCAAATCCTCAAAAGCTAGCCATGAAAACAGAATTGCAGCAGATAGTAAAGACAACCCGAAGGCCTTCTATAGTTATGTAAAGAATCTCCGCGGCAATACCGAGATTTGCTCTGAACTACAACACAATGGTACCTCCTATACTGAGCCAATAGATATTGCCAATATACTGGCCGACAGATTCAGTGCCAACTTTACCCCTCTCTCCCCCCAAAGACCAATCACAATACCAGTAGATTGCCAGGCACCCAGTATTACTGCTGCACAGGTTAAAACAGCACTGTCTAAGGCCAAGAATACAGCTTCTATGGGACCTGACAATATCCCTGGCTGTGTTCTACATGAACTACAGAGTGAACTGGCACCTCACCTGTGTGCCCTGTTCAATCACAGCCTCACCTCAGGCTTTGTCCCTACCGAATGGTGCACTGCTAGTTATCCCTCTCCACAAAGGAGGAGTGACTACAGACCCTGGGAACTATTGCCCCCATTAGCCTGATGAGTCTGATATACAAAGCTATGGAACACAGCATCATGGACCTAATAAACAAGGATACAGGGAATCTCCAAACTCTGGCTCCTACACAGTTTGGTTTTGTGAAGGTTATATCATGCCTGCTCAACTTGGTCGACTTCTTTGAGTCAGTCCCCAGAGCTGTGGATGAAGGCAAGGTGGTTCATACAGCCTACCTAGATCTGGCCAAGGCCATTGATACCATTCCCCACTCAGGAATCATAGAAAAAAATCACTAAACTAGGCATCAACCCCTATATCACTAGGTGGATTGCAAACTGGCTCACAGATAGAACCCACAGTGTGAAAGTAGCTGACTCCAAGTCAGACTGCTGACCAGTCACGAGTGGAGTGCCATAGGGTTCAGCCCTGGGTCCTCTCTTGTTTGGTATCTACTTCTCTGAAGTCCAGGCCAACACAAAGGGACTCTGGCTGACAAAGTTCACAGATAATTGCAAGCTGTGAGCTATTATTAACTCTGCAAGTAATGTTGACATCCTACAGAAAGGCCTCACTGAGACCAATGGCTGGTGTCAGAACCATGGCTTTAAGATCAATGCCAAAAAATATGTTGTCATCCCCTTTGGGAAAAGCCCAGTTCCCTTGAATTACCACATCAATGGTAGTCCAGTGAACACAGAAGGTGTTATAAGAGATATGGAAACACAGGATGACAGCAACTTCTCTTTTGACCACCACATTGCCACTGTGGTCAGAAAGTCCTTCTATGTGGCACAACTCATTACTAAGGGTTTTGCATCCAGGAAAAAAGAGGTCATTGTCTCCCTCTACTCTTCCCTCATTAGGCCAATCATTGAGTACAGTGCCCCAGTTGGCATGTACCTCACTAGACTCCTGCAACAATAGGAGAGGCCGCAAAAGTACCTTTCAAAGAGGATCCTATGCCTTAAACACTTGTCCTTTATGGACAGATTAAAAAAAAAACAACTATTCTCTGTCTCATATCACCTACTTAGAGGCGCTCTGCTTGACTTACAAAGCCATGCCTGACCCAGTTCTGTTAGAAATGCTATGTCTAAGGAAATCCCAATCCCTGCACATCACATGCTCCAGAGACCTCAACCTCATTACCACAATCAACAGAACATGCTGGAGGGACAGGTTCATAACCCAGAGACTGCCCAAGGTATGGAATAGACTTCCCATACATGTCAACCAGAGCAATTCAATGGCCCTCGTCAAGAGAAACCTTGATGAGTGGATGAGAAATAGAAAATTCATCCTGGGGATCACTGCAGTGGCTCTACTTCACAGAGGCACTGGGAACTAAGGTTGGGTGGCATGATACCAGGGTAATCCTATGAGCTAGGCTTGTAAAGGTTCCAGGGTCCTTAGCCTAGTACACACCTATGAACCTATGAAAAATCTATAGGAGACAGAATACGGGGATAGAACCTTGAGGTGGTCTGCATAGGACATATTAATTACGCCTTGCATTCTTTTAGTGAGGAACCTCTGTGGACATTCCAGTTGTTGGATATGCCTGGTTAGGTACATATCAAAGGGGGCATTGTACTCAATGATAGGTGTGATGAATGCCAAATACAGTGGAACTGTAAGACTTCGCCTGTGATATATACAGTTAATGCACACTTATCTAGATTGTGGACTCAGATAGGTAGCTGTTCCATTCCAGCAACAGCCAGCATAATGTGAGTGTGGTAACAGGGAACACTGCCATATCCAACAAACCCCCCCCCAAAATTATTCTATCCCTTATTGGTCACACATAGGCCTTTCAGCATATTGATGACTTCATTGCATTGATATATGTGGTCTGTGACCTTTGTGGTAAGACTTCCTCTGTGGCATATTCAGTTAATACTGACATTTATAACATGTGCACTTAGATAATCAGGTGTTCAAATCTGGTAATGTATGCATACAAAACAGTATTGATGGACAAGAGTGGCTTACCTAACATATGGTGATATGGCTAAATCACAGTTGTGTAAACAGTAATATGGCTAAATCCTTTTCATCCTTCAAAAAAAAATTTAGGGGCTACATGACCATTCAGAACATTGATTAGTTCAGAACTTGAAGTGTGCCCTTTCTGGCATTTGTATGTTAATGTCTCCTGTGGCAAAAGCAGGTAATACACAACTCTCTAGAGTGTGGAGTTTGATAGGCAAATGCTTGAATCTGGTGATGTATGTCTGTCAGACAGGAGTGGATTACTTGAACAATGGTGATATGACACACTAATAGGACCACAGCTTTTTAGGTCTCAGAGTACATTTTAAAGGAGCCATAACCATTCCAACACACTGCTGATGTAATCCCTTCAAATTTGTACTTCATGGCACATCAGATATGACTCTTTCTGTTGCATCAGTGGCTGATATAAAGCTATAGGAGTTATGACCTCAGACAGTTGTTTGAGCCTGACAAGGTGTAACTACTGAGTATGTCAGAGAAAGATGTGCTTCCCCAGAAGGAATAACACTATTTATTATTTATTTTATATTTATTTCTCTTTGTTTACTTTGAGGTTCTGCCTGGGGTTTATCCCATTTTCAGCGGATTGCCTGGGAGAAAAGCTCCAAATATTGGAGAAGTACACTACCAGCAGTATATATAATGCCTCTATTATATCTGCTTTCCTTGTCAAGTGTTACTCACATCTCAAAAATTTTCCCTATTATTCATGAACTAGCCTCATTTTGATAGATTGTATCTGTGTCACTCTCATCTCTTGTCAGGATTTCAAAGTCATGTAAATGGGCCCATGAGTGACCTTGATTATTTCTGCAGTGATCAGTAATCGTGAAGAGGGATGATAGTACAGTAAGCTATTTTTATGTAACTACATGTTTCTTGTTTAGCTCCTCCTGCCTTTTAAGTATGTAATCCAAGTCACCCTTCCCTTGTCTTGTGACATTCACACATACTCACTTACTGAAGTTAAGTCAAAGTCAAAAGTCAAAGTAAACTTTATTGTCATTCAGAAATCACACTAGTGCAAAAACTGAATGAAATTCCGTTTTTCCGGACTCAGTGTGCAGACAACATATAGACTATTTTCACAGACATTTTCACATATAACACCTAGCTGTTATATCACGGACATGTAGGTAGACAGAATAATATTGTACATAATTATAAACACATTTCAACACTTTTCAAAGTCAACACTTACTTGCATGAGACTTTAGTATTGCTTACTTACAACCTACTGTTTATATTACGTGCTTGAGCCCATCTACACCTCACTGTGGCCATGAAGGGGGCTGCTTGACAGGTTCCATGGTATCTTGCATAGTTGATGAGCAATGCTCATTGTTCAGCAAAGGTGACCAATTGTGTAGGTTTTAGTGCGATGTGTACACACTTCTTAATGTATTCCTGGGTAAGTATCACTCCAGTAATAAAAATAATACTGAAAGGCAATTAGAATTTGTAAATGGAACACAGATTTCTTAAGATAATTTTATCTGGAGCATATTATCTTCTAGTTAGAAGAGTACAAGCATTTAATTTTTTTTTAAGTTGGCACTTTCTAGTGCACAATACTAAACTTAATTGCTTTCATCACAAAATATGTTTTATGCAGATAGGAATAAATTGAAATTTTCCTGTGTTTCTACACTGTGATTTGTAACAAGCATACACATTTTTTTCCAGTAATATAATCTCACATACTATAATACAGAGTGAAGAAGACAGAATTAGTAATAGTGACCTGAGAACACTTTGGCATGAACTTATAGTACCATTATGTCTGTTATTCACTAGGTCATTTAATTATGGAGAGATTCCTCAAGTTAGAGACATGTACTTGTTTACATAACTTTAAGAGAAAGGGGAATAAGACAAACCCAGAGTCATACAGACTCATAAATTTACTTTCATGTTGTAGAAAAATAATGGAGAAGGTTATTTTGGATAAATTATTGTCAGAACATGAAAGGTTGGGACTTGTAACTATATATCAGCATGCATATGTTGAAAATAGATCTATAACCACCTGTAACATGATGTTCTATAGCAACATAATTACAACTATAAATGAAAAATTGTGCTATGACATAATTTATATAGACTTAACTTCAGCATTTGATAGTATCATACATAAAACACTGATTATTAAATTAGAGCTACTAGGTGCTGATGTAATCTTGAAAAGATGTATAGCTGCATGATTTACAAATAGGGCATGACAAATGCTATACAGCAATTGGACAGGTGAAATTCTAGGTTACAGTCATGGCGTCCCTTAGGGCTCTGTCCTAGGCCCATACTTAATTAGATTGTATTTTTCAGATCTAGCATTTTCATGTGAGCTCTTCTACAGTCTGTATACAGATGACTTTACAATGAGTAGCCTGATCACATGTATTACAAATATGGCATGCCTGCAAATGAACCTTACTAAATTGATCATTTGGGCACAGGCAAATTGATAAAAATGTCAAAAACTAAGCATATGAGATCTGGGAAACCTAGAGTGAAAGGTGAGTATTTAATACAGTACACAGTGATTGAAACTATAGATACATTTAAGGACCTGGGTATATTTGTAGATCTGACCTAGAATTTTTCTAATCATATCAACCAATTGGGTAAAAATAGTTATAGATCTATAGGTTGCATACAAAGATTTATAAAGTCTAGGAAATCAGAAATCATCAAATAGTTGTTAGTTAGTTAGTTACATTAGACACAAACTTAAGTATATGGAAACCCTGTAGGAAAACAAGCATGGCTGTACTGGAAAGAGTACATATTAAATACCCCAAGGATGTCCATGGATGTGAAAATTTAAGTTACTATGAAAGGCTAAAATACCTGACACTGAACAGTGTGTTGTACAGGCATTTAAGAAGAAACATCCTTCCATAACCACATTTTTACACACAGGGTCAGGGTGTCATTTCAACAGTTACAATCATGTAGAGCCAAGGCTTACACTGCCCTACTATAGTAGTCCTTCTATACCACACACTCACATGGAGTGTGGGAGGAAACTGGAGCAAACCCACACAAAAAGGACATGCAGACACTGCACAGGGGGTACCCCAGCCAAGAATCAAACTGGGGAACCACTTGCTGTGTAGCAACAATGCTCTCCTCTGTGCCACTGTGCCTTATTCATGCATATAGGGCATTTAGAGACTACTTCTGGAAATTTTTGAAATGTTTGGGGTTATCAAAAAGTAGTACACAATCATTAGATAACCTAGGTAGACGATTATGTAGGAATGACAGGTATACTAATTGTTTCTCTGAGAGAGTGGCTGATACATGGAATAGACTAGCACATTACATTAAAGTAAGCCTAGTTTAGATATTTTTAAGAGCAACTTGGACACTTATTATGAGAATTACTGTTTTGGTATATTGACAGGCTAGAAAGGCATTATTGTCTATGCCTGAAATATTTGTATATATGTACTGTAACAAGCTATTTGGTACCAATTAACCACATTACAACTGTGAACACTTTCCATAGTTCAGATATTTCAGCACCAATAAATCATGCACACAAATGTCTATTATGCTATGATGCATTCTAGATTTGCAGTTTGCACTTTTGTTTTTCATACAGTGATTAGGTATTAGACAGTTAAGAGCAACCAGCAAAGGATGCAACTGCCTGTTAGCATTTTCTAAATAATTAATAGCTCTTATTCTGATATGTTTAGAATAATTTAGTACAGATTTGTACTTTAAGATTAGATTAATAAGTACAGAACTTACTCAAAAAAGACAAGCCACCCGGGTGGAATCACAACAGCAATAGGCTCTATAACAGAAAGAAGAAAATCATGGCGAAAATTAAGAGGTGTAGCACCCAGCAGGATAAAAGCACTATAATCAAACTAAGCAAACAACTCAGCGGATAAATACAGTACACCAAAGGCCAAATTTGAGGTAAATTTGGCCTCCCAGGCCAAGGACAACCACAAGGCATTCTTTAGCTATATCTGCAATCTCTAAGGCAATACACAATTGTGTGCAGAGCTGATGTTTAATGGAGCCACCTATACTGAGCCAGAAGATATAGTAAACATATTGGCAGACAAATTTAGCTCTAACTTTATCCATCTCTCCTCCCCAACCACCCCTCAGGAAATATGATGAAATATAATTCCCCTACTATCACTAGGGAACAGGTCCTGAATGCTGTCTCTAAGGCCAGGAACAGTGCATCCATGGACCCAAGAAATATTCCAGGATGCCTTCTAAATAGCATAATACATGACCTACCAGGCCCTCTTGAATTGCTGTTTAACTGTAGCCTCCAAACAGGCTTCATGCCTAATGAATGGAAAACAGCAATAGCCATCCCTGTGCACAAAGTTTGGACATCTACAGACCTTGGAAACTACAAATCCGTAAGTCTCAATAATTTCATATGCAAAGCAATGGAAAAAATCATCATAAAATGTATCAATAATAACATGGAAAACCTCCAGACACTTGACCAAATGCAATTTGGTTTCATCAAGGGCTGGTCATGCTTACTCAACTTGTTGGACTTTTTTAAGAAGGTCACCAAAGCACTGGATGAGGGCAAACAGTTCACACTGATGACTGTGACCTGTTTTTTGACACAATACCATACACAGGCGTTGTTGAAAAACTCAAGACGTTAAGTATAAACCCTTATGTCATCCAGTGGATAGCCAGCAGGCTCACAGACAGGACCCAGGATGTTGGAATTGGGGAGTCCGCTTCTTCAAAGAGGACAGGCACAAGCAGAATCTCACAGGGATCAGTCCTGGGACTGCTCCTTTTTGGTGTTTATTTTTCTGAAATGAAAAAAACATGTCAAGAGCTTCTGTCTGACCAAATTTGCAGATGATTGCAAATTAAGGGCAGTTGTAGAATCCTCCACTGACACTAATGTTCTCCAGGAAGGGCTGACACAGACAAATAACTTGGTCAGAGCATGGACTAAAACTAAATGCCATGAACTGCATAATAATATCCTTCAGGAAGTCATCCACACATGATAGCTATCATATTGACAGCACATCTCTGAGAGTCGATCCAGTAGTCAGGGATTTGGGAACACACCACCTTAGACTATCCCTCATCTACAGTCGTAAGGAAATCATCCTGTGTTGTGCAACTTATAAACAAAGGTATGGCATTTTGGTTCAAGGAGGCCCTTGTTCCACTGTATTCAGCATTCATCAGACTTATCATTTAATGCATTGGCCTCTTTGGTATGTATGTAACCAGGCACATCCAACAATTGGAATGTCCATAAAGGTCCCTTACTAAAAGAATACAGGGCAGAAGTAACATGTCCTATGCAGACCGCCTCAAAGCATTATCCTTGTTCTGTCTCCTACAAGTTGCTGAGCGAAGATCTATGCCTGGCATACAAGGCATTGTCAGACCCCACCCTAATGGACCACCTGCATATCCCCAAAATAAACATCACTAGAATTACCTAGTCTAAAGACTTAAACCTTCCTGTAATGTAAATAGGATCTGCTGGAGAGACATATATGTATCCCAGAGACTACTCCTTTTCTGGGATAGGCTCCCTATCTATCTAAAGCGGAGTTCCTCCCTAAACCAATTCAAGTGTAACTTAGACAATTAGATGTGGGAAGAGGAAATTCATACCTGGTTTGGCACCTATGTCTCTAATGGAAACAGGCAGCTGGTAAATATTTCCTCTGCCAGGCCCCTGCTCCTAACTGTTTCATCTCCCAAGCCACTGCTTACACTTCTAAAGGGTACCAGAACTTGTCAGAGATTTGGGGATGCATGGCTTGGCTTAAAAAGGCCCTTATGGTCATTAGCCTAGTACACACCCGTGGACCTATGAACCTACATGATAATAAAGATCTAGTCTGCTTTAAAATAATACTATCTTATTCTTTTAGAAGTTTCAAAGCTGTAACAGAAACAATGCTGGCCTTAGACTAAATAACTCTAAGATAATGCAAACAGCATTTATCTTTAAATAAGTCATAGTGCTGGTACATTTGAATAAACAAGTCTGAAGCAAAATTTCAAGATTCATTGGTAGCATTTATGATGTGAAAGGTTGTGCTATGATGTTGCATAGGTGGAGTGAATTTCTGCTTGTTTCTATGGGAGTATTTTTTGTAATAAATCATGTTTGTAAATCTCATAATCCTCATGATGAAGTAAAGTAAATTACTTCTTTGATAACGGTCATCAAAGGGTTAGTTAAGTATGGAAGAATTCAACATGTTAGTGAAGTCTTTCCACCAGGATAGTGAGGTTAGCGTATCACATCTGATAGATTATAGTAATGACAGCAGGCTTAATGTACACCTTACAATAAAAAAAAAGTCATACACACTCCTGTGATGGAAGAAATTGGATATCTGTACCATAAGCAGAAATATTTAAAATATTCTGGTTAGCCAGGTGATGGCAAGATAAGTTGCACAGATATTACATGGCAACTCTCAGCACTGAACTGTTAATCATTGGACAAAATGTCCTGATTTCTTCATAATTGCTTACTGAATCACAAATATGACCAAGTATGTATAAGTTAGTGCTAGGCTAATCACCCTTGTGGGCCATTTTAGGCCTAGACAAATATCTCATTTAAGAACTAAACACCATACATTGTGTCTGTAGGGAAACCACCTGAAACATCATGTTCACAAAACTAATGAGAGTTGTGAGATGCTGGATAATGAACAGTGCCCCCTCACATGGATCCAGCTTCAGCAGTAATTCTTCCCAAGCTGACATGCTAAGTTTGTAGTGACTAATTTACTTCTCGACATTCCTTTCCTATTCAAAACCCCGGCTGGAGTGTACTTTCTTCCTTAAAGTTATATGAATTGGATGTTTTGAGAAATTTAAGTTTAAATGTGGTATTTGGAATACACTTGCTTGAAATGACAATTAATGGCTGGTTTATTTTGCTCTCAAAACTGCCCAGCAATCATGAAAAATAAGATAATAATAAGAGAAATAAGAGTTCTTAGAAATTTAACCAAGTAGGTTTTATGGGACTCCTTAATTTACCCTAGAAAAGTTAAACTATATATATATATATATATATATATATATATATAAATATATATATATGTAGGTTTTATGGGACTCCCTAATTTACCCTAGAAAAGTTAAACTATATATATATATATATATATATATATATATATATATATATATATATATATATGTGTGTGTATGTGTGTGTGTGTGTGTGCGCTCGCCCGTGCGCACACACACACACACACACACACACACACACACACACACACTGGAGAATTTTAGCTATGTGGCATTTTAAAGAAGAGTCATGTCCATTTGCTGGCTAAAAAGATACTTGTTTGCGTGGATTTTTCATTGAAGTCTATGAATAAAAACATAAAACATATAATATAAACTCCTTAATCTGGCAGCAAAAAGGAGAAAAGGTAATTTCTTGGCAAAATGTCTGCCTGTTACTTTTACTTACTGTTAATAGTACAAAACGTCTTTACTGAACTTGTGGGCAAGTTAAAGATACTTCTGTCACTGAAATAGTACACCATGCCCTCATGTATTCAGACTCTCTTTAAGATCACTAAGCCTGAACTGTATAAAAAAGTTAAACTTTCAAGATGCCATAACACTAATGAAATAAATAAAAAAAAAAAAAAACTTTTTTATTATTTAAAAAGACAAATATCCCTGGAATATCTTCAAACAATTGGACCAAAACATCAGCCATTTTCATTGTTTATGTATGTTTCACTGCACTTCTGCAGCTGACCATTGGTTACCACTGGTGCCCCTAATTATCCATCAGGTCTACCAAACTCCCTTGAATGCCCCTGGACTTACTCTGTCAAATGCATGAGGCTGGTGAGTAGATCAAGGCATCCTAGTGCAGTGTTATATTGTGGTCAGGATAGATTTAGTTCAGGCAGTAGCTTCTTACTACCCCAGTCCCACATGCACTTGAGACATGCAGCATTTCATCCCACCTCCATTATGACTTAGCCAATGCCTCCTTCTATTCCCATTTAGGTCAACGCTCCTCTTCCATGTCCTCAGCCTCCACTAGAGCTGTAACATTATGAGCATTGGTGCATGTGCCCTTCCATCCTGGGGAGACACATGTCCACCCTGTCCTTGCTGCACCACAGACTCTTAAGCTGCTAAGCAAACCCATATCACTTGGGCCATAAGCCATAAGGCTTAATCAATGGAGAGAGTGAAGTTTTTATAACTTTAAATCAAGGTTATCACTTTCTATCACTAGGCAATAAGATGATGAACTAATACCAGCTTGTATCTATGGAATGATGCAGCAGTCTTTTCCAGTTTATTTGCAAATCTTTTAAAACATTATATCATATATGAATTTTAGGGTATAAATCCATATATGTTTCACTACTTCATCTATTTATGCATTAGGCTATAATTATGTACTCTTTTACTGGCAATGCCCTCTGGATAGTCAGATGAAGTCCATTGACAAAAATTCCATGATTACAAATGAATGCATTCTTAATTATTATTGTTATAAATTACAAATACTGTACCAACATTACTAATAACAATCTTTGTTTTGCTTTTGTGACTTGAGCAGCCTTTATATACCTGTAAGTAGACTGTTCTGGCCATATTCTCCAAGCTATTTTTTAATGGGAAAGGAATGCATTACATTGTTTTAAACATTGTTATGTATAATTTATTTCAGGTTGCCAAGCAGCAAGAGCAGTCTGTTTCTACTCAGAAGGCTGAACGTGAAGTAACAAAGATGGTGATTGTCATGGTTCTGGGTTTTCTAGTGTGCTGGTTACCCTATGCTTCCTTTGCTCTCTGGGTGGTCTCACACAGAGGAGAATCCTTTGACCTTGCACTAGCCTCTGTTCCATCTGTCTTCTCTAAAGCCTCCACTGTCTATAATCCTATGATCTATGTTTTTATGAACAAACAGGTATACTTTACTGTTTTTTTTTTTATTAAGAAATGAAAGACTTGAATAATTGCTATATTTTCTCAGTAATATCTATGTGTGATACAACAACAAACATTTACATTCTAGGTTAGACAAAACACTGACTGTAGTCTGTTTCTCCTAACTTCGTTTTTAAAACATCTTTGAGAGTATTAGGATTGTCTCTCCCCCAAATCCATGAATAGGATAAATGAAGCACTGAAAATTCCTTATTAAATACTGTGTTATAACCAAACATGATTCACTGGATGAATGCTATTATTACAAGGAAGTTCCTGCTTCTCATTTGATGTTAGTCTATAAAAGCAAATGTACCAGAGAATTGTACATTATAGAAAAAAAATATATTAAAAGTCCAAGCTTTTTTTAAAGTGTATGTGGGCTTTCCACTTTTCAGACTGCATACTTTTCAATGTGTAGCTGAATGAGGAAAGACCTATTTATGAGCTGATTTGCATGTCTGAATCACTTAATCAGCAATTTTTGAAGTTGGTAACTCTGCTGGTGGCTGCATCATGAAAGCAGAGGCATTCCCCCATTACAATTGCACACACATACAGTTAAACACAAACAGTCATTGATGCCAGACTTTCAGTTTTACATTTTCAGATCCTTCAGTAAATGCATGCTACTCTACAAGCCTGTGAGTTTCAGAGGTATATCTAATGTGTCCTGTCCCTCTTCCTCTTCCTTATTCACCACAACATGCTGCAGACAGTGCCCAAAAACCACAATATGTTTAAAAAAAAACATGTTTAAAAATAGTGACTGCTCTAGTATATCACTTAATGCAGTGGGCTAATGCAGCGGGTACATGCATCAAGGGTTCATGATTCAATCCCTCCCTCCCCTTCATTATTTTCTTTTTTTATTTTCTTATGAACTATCCCTGGGGTCTAGTGGTTCCCTACACCTTTTGGCACCTTTTACTTAATGTGCTTTTATTTTTTTTTTTACTGAATACATTTTTATTGATTTTCATAAACATATATACAGTATGTATATCAAATAAATATTTACATAGTCAAAGGTTAAAGTGGAGAAACAATTCCAAAAACAAACATTACAAAACCAACTATTTATATAGGATGTCTATACTTGAAAAATTGTATTTTCTTGAATGTATCTTTGAATGAGATTATAATTTATTACAGTCTTCTGTTTCCAGCACTTGATTTACTTTCTGCAAGATGATGCTTAAGGAAGTAGGTTGTTCTATTCTTTCCTTGATTGTTTTCAATTTGAACTGTGAGACTGATAAAACCATGTTCTTGAAATGTTTAAAATTGGAAGGAGTTACAGCTTTCCAGTTCTGTGTAATATTTTTCATTGCAATAGCAAGGAGAGTCCACAAAATTACATATTTTTGCCTTGGAACACAAGACGGCACAGGTGTATTCAACAAATCTAGAGATTTTGTAAGATGGAAATTATCAGTGAACAGTGCCTGTAACAAATAGTTATTACTTTCCCAGTATTGTTGAAGTAAATGGCATTCATAGAACATGTGTTTCCAATTGGCTATTAATTGTGATTTACACCTCCAACATCTATTTTCTTTATTATATATTAGTTCTATTTTGTGTGGTGTTAAGTATGTTCTATTTATAAATTGCCATGTGAAAAGTTACCAGTATAGTGATAAAGATGTTAGTGTTGGAGATGTATGAATTTGTTTTTTATCTTTATCATCTGTTATTTTGCCATCATAGTATTTCCATATATTTTGTTTATTATGAACTCTTAACTAATTTGTACAATACTGATACAATTCCTTTCCCATTTGTGGGAAATTCCATCAGCGTTATTAACTGTTCTATAAACTTAGGAACCTTTCCCCTAACAGACTTCTGCATTATTGCTGTTGGTTTAAAACTGTTTGTCATAATCCCTGCAGTGTTAACCACATTATTTTCAAGGCTGAACTCACTAATAATTTGCTGTATCATTAGTACTTTATCAACTGATGCCAGTAAATTAGACCATTCTTACTTAGTGTTTTAACTGCTATTGAGTCCTGACTTATAATATTATTTTGTGTATATGCTGTTGGGAATATGAAAAAAAAGACCATGCTTTTATATCTGGATTTTTGTTTACAAAATGCATAAATGTATTTAGGGTATTGATAATGTATTTAGAATTTATATTTTTGTGTTTCCCTATTTGGTACTATTTCCATATGTTTATTGTAACATGAATGTTTTTTAACCAGATTTTTTTCATGTACTAGTTTCCATTTCGAAGTATATTCTTTGTTTAACCATAGAGAAACCGTATATCTCCTTCTCTATCTGGTAAGCCTATTCCACCTTCTTCCCATTTGTCAAAATGATATCTTAGGGCAACTCTAGTTTTTTTAGGGTACCATAAGAATTTTGTTATTAACCGTTCAAATTGTTTTAAATATGATTTAGGTGGAGGTAGTGAGCAAGCTTGTATAAAATACAGAATTTTCAGGAATATAATCATTTTAATTATATATAGTCCTTCCTCCATGGTAAAAGTAGCTTATTCCATTTTTTTGTAGTTCTTTGATATTATCTAAAATCTCTTTATAGTTTAGTTGCACTGTTATATCTATGTAATTTGTAATTTTAACTCCTAAGTATCTGATTGTATAATTTCTAGATAGATATTTATGACATTTTCTATTTAATGCTTCTTTGTTTGTATTTATTAGTAACATATTGGTTTTATTTTCATTAAATGATAGTTTAGAAATCTTCTTAAACTGTTTTGTTGCTTTCCATAGTTCTTTTAGTGTATTATTACCTTCTATTAAAGTTGATAAAATGTCACCTGCAAATAGTTGAATCTTTAACTCAAGGTCAGTATCTAGTTGAACTCCTTGAATCTTTGGGTTTACATGTATAGAATTTGCTAATGGTTTTATTACTAATGCAAATAACAAAGGAGGTAGTGGACAACCCTGTTTTGGACTTTTTATAATGGTAATAGGCTCCAACAAACAGCATCCTATTGTATGTATGCCAAAGATTTTCATAAAGAGACCTTATTAGTGAAGTAAAATTTTTCAAAAATCCATACTCCACCAGTGCAAGCCAAAGGTAAGCCCAATTCATGGAATCAAATGCACTGTTAATATCTAAGCAAATGACATTCATTTTATTTTGTGTTTTGTTATGAAATCAATAAGGGACAAAATTCTCTTTATATTGTCATATGTATTTCTGTTTTTAATGAATGTCATTTGATCGTTCTTTATCAATAATGGCAATATTTGTTTTATTCTGTTTGAATGATCTGTCATAGATATTTTATAATCTATATTTACTAAACGTATTGGTCTATATGAGGTACACTCATCAGGTTTTTTATCTTGTTTCAATATTTGTGATACTTAAGTATATTTCCCAGAAAGAGGGCATTTATTACCCTCTTTAACTGATGTGAACACACTTAGTAATATATGTAGTGCATTATTAGATAGCAGATTAAACATCTCTGACATCATATTATCATTACCTGGGGTTTTGTTTAATTTTAGTTTCTTGATTTGTGCTTTAATTTCTGTCATAGTTATATTATTATCTATTATTTTTCTGTGTTCATCTGACAGTCTTAGTCTTATATTTTCCTTAAGGTATTTTCTAAGTGCTTCACTTGATTTTACTTTATTTTCTTGACTATTGAGTTTATTAAAATATACTCTAAAGGCTTATAGAATTCCTTCTAAGCCTGACAGTTTTTTTTGTCTATATTGTATATTTCTTTTATCTGATTTGCGTTTATCATTCTTTTTGTCCTGTTAGCTATTCTCCTTTGATTTTTTGGATTCATAGAGTAAGTGCATACTTTGACCTTCTCTAGATTAATCATTGTTTTATGGGTCAACATCTCTAAGTATTTTTTGTTGAGGTCTTCTAATTCTTTTTCTGAAGCTAAGTTGCCTTTATGAATATCTAATTTCATTTTGTCTATTTTATTTTGTAGTTCGCCAGTTCCTTATTCCAGTGCTTTTGTATGTTTTTATACCAGGCTACTGCCTTCCCATATAAATATGCTTTCATTGCATTATATATATATATATATATATATATATATATATATATATATATATATATATATATATATTGGTTATGTTCAGAATTTCGAAATCCAAAACTTCAAATCTCATATGAGCGAAGATCATATGTTCGAAGTTTTAAAACTTCAAAATCCTGAATGGAGATCAACATACAGTGTGGACCAGGAGATTCCCCTTGTCCTCGCTGTAGTGCAATCTCGGAGTTGGTATATTTAAGTTGCGGGAGCGTGGGGGGTACAGGGGGGCTTGCCCCCTGCATACCCTTGTTTTTTATGTGTTTAGTGGTGTTTTGGGGGAGGGTTCACAATTTCGTGATTCCAAAATCTTGAGATTCTGAACTCGATATTCTGAAACTCGAGATTTTGGGATTTCAAAATTTAGAAGTGAGCCTATATATATATATATATATATATATATATAGATATATATATATATATATATATATATATATATATATATATAGATATATATATATATATATATATATATATATATATATATATATATGCTACCTTATCTATGAGGTTTAAATCTAGAAATGTTTGCATATCTGCAGTATAGTATTGTTTAAACTCTTTAAGGTTTGCTATATAGGCTGGAATTCTTATGATTGTAAGTTTTCTCTTAAAGTTAAAATCTATTTTAAAAGTTATTGCATTATGGTCTGAGAAGGGGCAGATGATTGTTTTGACTTTGCTTATTTTTGTGATAAGATCTTTTGTTATACACACTCTATGTATTCTGGAAAGGGTGTTATGTCTATGTGAGTAATGTGTGAATATCAATGAATGCTGTTCAGCATATGTTTTAATGTCCATTAAGTTATATGGGTCAGTAAACTCTTAAGTAATTTTGATAGTGGAGATTTCTTACATGTGTTTTTAGCATTTGTGTCCTCTTCTTTCATTACACAATTAAAATCTCCTGCAATTATTGTATTACCTTTGGAATGTTGTATTATGTTCTCTAAATGTTGTTTGGCTGCCCTGACACTCAATCCTGGTATCCAATAGTTGTTTACCAGGGTATAAGCCAAACCATTTTTTTAATATTGACACTAAACAAAACATTCCTGAGTTGTCATTGACTGTAATAATGATCTTGGGCAGCAAGGTAGTCTTTCTCCATAATATTGCTATACCTCTTTGCTTTTTATTATATTCTAAACTTGCTAGTAATGTGTAATTATGCATATTGATCTTATTAATGTCTTGCTGTATAAGATGTGCTTCTTATAAAATACTACTTGTGCTTTACATAGCTTAAGATTCCTCTTTTACAGCTGTTATTTAAGCCATTGACATTGATATAAATGCAGTTCACAGTTGGACTAACAATACCTTTGTATTTAGCCATTGTCCTGTTTTTGTGTTTGTACATAACCTTGTATGTGTGCTGAAAACTTGTTACCATTAATTTCATATATGTTATAAATGCATTGCACAGACATCCATTTAAAAGGTACAAATAAAAACTGTCTGCGTAAAGTGTTTTTTAAAAATATAAACGACCAGTCATTCCCTTCATGGGAGAAAACATCCCATCCTTGAATAGGTTTACCATTCAAGTGACCCCTCTTATTCAATATCTTCCCTCAGCTTCCCCAACAACAAATATAACTAAAAGTATCAAATTCTTATTGCTTGTGTGTTATCAAATTTCAACTATTGAACTGTATAATATTCAATTAAACACTACTACAGAGATTGTTATATGATATTAGTGTCCAATCGTGTAACCAACTTTAAATACAACATGGTTCTAGTATATACAGCTTACATTTTATCTCACTGTATTATTTAATGTCCTTCAATCAACATCTGTTTTCAGTGTAACAGTATCTATTATATAGTGTCAACATTTTATTTAGACAGCACCTTATTTTCAATGCATGTCTTGCTTCATTTATCACCATTGTATACATATATATCCTTTTGCTAATATGTATATTTCTAAGTAACCATTTATTTTTAGTGTTTCTTTATGCCATATTTAATACAACTAAGATGACTGTTAATATTTGTTGCAAACCCTATGTATACACAGTCCAAGTAAGTTCATATTTCCTAGTTTTAAAAAACAGTCTTATGAAACTTCATGTATTTCAACATCCAGTCAAGTTAATGAAAACATTGTTATTTTTGTTATAAACTGTAGCTTTTGATATATAATAACAGTTTGGCTTCTAATATAATCTCTATGTATAAAACAAACACCACTTTTATATAATACATTTATCTGTTGAGTAGAATTCTTTACATCATTAGATTTAGGTCTGTTTTATTCATATTATAGGCTTTCATAATATTCTTGTTTAATAGATAAGTTATATGCAATTTTTGTGATATTTTATACTTTAGATAATATCAGCAATTAATATGAATTTATTAAGGCTTCATGTAATCTCTTACTTTTAACTTTTCTTGTACCTTGTTTTTCTCTATGAAGCACAAGAGAATCCTAAGCATTTCATAAATAAAATCTGAACAGCTCTTAGTATATTAAACATATCAGTTTTGCTGTATGTCTTGTTTAACAACTGAACTTAATCTATTCATCTTCATAGTTAATGACTAACTGTGGACTGACATCTTACTTGTTCATGTTTATCACACATGAGCGTCATTTCTTATTTACCAGTCTTGTTAAGTATGCTGATTCTTATAATGCTTTCATGACATTTATATCCTACCATACTAGTTCTTTATTACATCTTGTTCAGCTTTTTACTTAATAAATTTGTGTAGATATGTATTTATTTATTAGTTTCCTAGCTGTTAAATTATTATTACTTTTGTTGTTCTAAGTAGTCATACTTTCTTTTATAGGTATGTGTCCTAGTATACATACATATAAGTTTGCATTAACTGTTTACATCAGTTGCCTCTATCTTGCTCATGATGTCCTTTTCCCTGCATATATTTTTAACACTTTTTAGGTAATTTCTCTTATAGGTTAATAGGTTGGCACTAGGCTATCGGCCCTAGGGCCTATACAAGCCTAGCCACAACAATTCCCTGGCTATTTCTTCCCACACTATTTACTTCCCTGGACCCTTGTCTAGCAGGGTAACTGACATGTTCCCCGGGGTGAATTTCCTTTCTCCCATCCAATCATCAAGGTTCCTTTTGAAGAGGGCCAAAGAGGCACTCTGCTTGACATGTATGGGCAGTCTATTCCAGAGTTTGGGGAGTCTCTGGGTCAGGAACCTATCCCTCCAGCATGTTTTGTTTATTGTGATGACAAGGTTTAGATCCCTGGAGCGTGTGGCTCTGAGGGATTGGGATTTCTTTAAGTGTAGCATGTCCAACAGCTCTGTGTTTGACATGGCCTTGTAAGTTAAGCAGAGATTGCCTCAGAGTAGATGATATGTGACAGAATATAGCTGGAGTTTTTTAAGGCAGTCAGCATAGGGCATCTGCTTTAGGCCTGTGATTATTTTAGTGAGGTATTTCTGCGGCCTTTCCAGTTGTTGCACATGTCTTAAGAGGTACATACAAATGGGGCATTGTATTCTATAATGGGTCTAATGAGGGATGAGTACAGTGGGACAATGACCTCCTTTTTTCTGGATGAAAATCCCTTACTGATGAGGTGTGCCACATAGAAGGATTTCCTGACTGTTGTGGCAATGTGGTTATTGAAGGTGAGACCACTGTCCACCTGTGTACCCAAGTCTCTTATCACACTTTCAGTGTTTAGTGTACTGCCACCTATGTGGTAATTCACAGGTACATGTTTTTTCCCAAAGGGGATAACTATACATTTCTTGGCATTGAGCTTGAGCCCATGGCTCTGGCACCAAGCATTTGTTTCTGTAAGGCCCTTTTGTAGAGTATCTACATCATTTGGGGATTCAATAATGGCTCCCAGTTTGCAGTCATCTGCGAACTGTGTTAGCCAGAGTCCCTTAGTGTTGGCCTGTACTTCAGAGAAGTAGATGCCAAACAAGAGAGGTCCCAGGACTGAACCCTGAGGTACTCTACTTGTCACTTGTCTGGAGCTGGATTTGGAGTCAGCTACTTTTACAGTGTGGGTTCTGTCAGTAAGCCAGCTGGCAACCCATTGAGTGATGTAGGGATTAATGCCCAGCTTAGTAAGTTTATCTATGATTCCAGAGTGGGGGATGGTGTCAAAGGCCTTGGCTAGGTCCAGATAGGCTGTGTGGACTGTCTTACCCTCGTCCACAGCTCTGGAGACTGATTCGAAGAAGTCAATCAGGTTCAGGAGACAAGATCGGCCCTTCATGAACCCAAACTGGGTGGGGTCCAGTGTTTGAAGGTTGCCAATGTCTTTGTTTATAAGTTCCATGGCCTTGCAGATCAGGCTCATCAGACTGATGGGGCGGTAGTTCCTGGGATCCAAGGTGGATCCCCCCTTGTGGAGTGGGATAACTGTAGCTGTGCGCCACTCAATAGGCATGAAGCCTGAGGTGAGGGTATGATTAAACATGACACGTAGGTGAGATGCCAGTTCATTTTGTAGTTCATATAGTACACAGCCCGGGATGTCATCTGGTCCCATGGAAGCTGTATTCTTAGCTTTGGAGACTGCGTTTTTTACCTGTGTGGCCGTTATTACTGGAATTTGGCAATCTTCCGGTATTGACATGGGCCATTTAGGGGATGAGAGTGAGGTGAAGTTGGCAATGAATCGATCTGCCAGGATATTGACATTATCCTTGGGATCAGTATATTTAATGCCATTCTGTTGTAGCTCAGAGCAGATCTGAGCATTGCCATTTAGAATCTTGACATAGTTATAGAATGAATAACCACTGGAAAAGGTGCCCATCCAAGGCCCATAAGCTCCAATAGCTTTATTATGTAACATAAATCAGAATAAAACAAAACGTCGACCTAGGTTTCGTCCGTTAAACAAACTTCATCAGAACACATCCTACTACATTCAAACTCTTTATATATAACTACACAGGGAACTGATTGAGCCTTGTCGACCAATGAACTTCCTGTAAAAACAGCAATTAATTAATTATTTCATTCATCACTTAAACCAAAAATACAAGGATATATACCCTGTATTTATACCAATCTGGTTAAGTTAAATTAAATAAATGAACACATGATTGAGTAAATAAATGCATAAATAAATAAGTAAATAAATATGTAAATATGACCCCACCAATAAAAAATGCATATATATATATATAATAAAACAGTATGTTGTACCTTGCATATAAATATAAAAAGATATATATATATATATATAAAAAAAAAATATATATATATATATATATAAGGGGATACACATACACCCTATGTCTATTGTGATCCATAACATTAATTAAATGGTGTGTATGAAATATACCCAACTCTCGACCAATACATAAATAAATAAATAAATAAACTACATGCCATTCAAATATTAATATAATGCAGGGTTAAAAGAATTACCATGTACATCGTACTAACTAATAAACTAGTTTTGTATAAATTTCATGCGTGTTTACATTGTCGTGAACAGTAACAAATAAATAAATGAATAAATAATATGAATAGTAAAAAATTGTAAAATAAAAAATGGGAAGAAATAATATATGTGTGTAAATAAATATTGATGATAATAATAAATATATTAAAATTAAAATTGATGATTATTGTAAATATTAAAAATGAACTATAAAAGAGACCCAACAAGCAAAAGAAATTCATAAATAAATATGTGTAACAATTTAATAAAGCATATAAAAATGTCTACTTGTAAATACATACATATAAATATATATATATTAAATGAAATGTATATAACTGTATAAATATAAATATATGTATAAAAATGTGTTATGTTATATATATATAAATGTACATGCTATATATGTAATGTGTCCGTTACCTAAAGTGTAGTAGAATGGCAACCATGATAGTGGTGAACAGTAAAGCCCAAATCATAATACAATGTAATAATGCAAATAAAAATGGATACATATTCACTAAGAACCCTTAATGCTGTTCAACCATAAAATAGGCTTTATACTAGTGTATTCATTTAGGCCGGGGTATTGATTAGCATTAAGTAACAACTGCAACTTCAATTCTAACAAATCTAAATTGTATTTAGTTAATTTTCCTTGTAGGTCTAATTGCTGATGAATGACCCCAATGAACTTGAAAGAATGATTTTGAAATTGATTAATGTGTCTAGCAAGAGCATTCGTTAATTTATTATTCTTAATACTTAATAAATGTTCCTTTACCCTGTCCCTAAGATGTCTACTAGTTTTGCCTACATAAAATCCCTCACACTGTTGACACACGGCTATATAAATAGCGTTTTTAGTATAACAATTAATATACTGACTAATCTTGATAATAGTTATAGAATGCCTTGTGGTTGTCTTTGGAATCTTTGGCAATTTTATTATCGTTACTAGCTTTGGAGGATTTTATGAAGGATCTCAGCTTCTTAATGAGGCTGGTAAGGGAGCTTTTTGCATCCTGGGATTTTCCTCTTTTCTGCAACAGTTTCTTCCTTTTGTTGTAAAGTTTGTTTATGGCAAGGGACCACCAGATTGGCTTCCTTTTTTGGAGGAGAGCATCTTGGTTGTATTTGGGATGGCACAATTCATGCATGAGTGGATGTGCTCGTACAGTGCCTTAGTGTAGGACTCAGCAGTTGAACTTTCAGTTCCCATCTACATGGGTGTCATGAAGTTTGTAACTTCTGACTTGAGTAGCATGAAGTTAGCTTTGGAGAAGTTTTTTATGGAGGTTTCCTTACTGAGGGGTGGGGGTGGGATGTGGATGTTAAGGGTGATTAGCTTATGGTCTGATCTGACCAATGAGGGTAACCAACTTACTTCCTTTTAGAATTATTAAATCTATACAATATATATATATATATATATATATATATATATATATATATATATATATATATATATATATATATATATATATATATATCTGTACATACTCAATAATGCTTTGAATTACTTGTATCTTGGTGAAAATATGTATTTGTCACTTTAAGAGCTTTTTGGTTTAAGTTAAGCCCCATACTGCTTTGCTTCAAGTGCTAGTCACTCTCTGTAATCAAGTATTTATGTTTTTGACCATTTATGAATATGCAAATGACTGTAATGGACTCTTAATAGCTTTTTTTATTGTAATACATCAAGATGGATTAAAAACATATTTTACCAGCCTGTGGCTTGGGTGGGAAAGCAGAGAAATGTAAGTGAAGCTTTTAGAGTTCTAGAATAGGCATGAGCTTAGAAAGCGGTTTTCTACATTCAGTTTCTTCTAATTCATTTAAACTAACTACCAGTACCCACTGCAACACAGAAAAGTGCCCCAGTCAATATTTTTAATATTAATAGCTCTCTTCTAACTATAACACATAGTTTACAAAGGAACAATCATAAACATTTGTTTTTTGAAGTTATATCATTTTATATTTCATAGACCATTCACACTAGAGTCAAAAGCAGTATAGTGTTGTGTTATCAAACTATTAAAGCTTGAAAGCATATATGGTAATTCCATATTTCATATGTTAAGACATGGCAAGTTAGTAATACTTGTTCTGGATATTAAAGCAGTTATTTGATATTTGTCTTATTTTATATGTTTAACATTGCATTAGTATAAATAATAAAAGGCATTTACCTTGTCATTCAAACCAGAGTCAAAAGCAGTATAACATTGTGCTATTAAACTATTAAAGCCTAAAAGCATGCATGGTAAATTCATTTTTCATAAGGCATAGCAAGTTAGTAATACTTGTTCTAGATACTAAAGCAGCTGAGATTTTTCTTATTTTAGATGTTTAATACTGCATTAGTATAAATAATAAAAGGCATTTACCTTGTAAATGAGATTGTTTCCAAACAGTATGTTACCCAGTTCATTTTTATATTCCATGGTGATTTTGTTGTAAAATCTGGATCTATCTAGCTAGTTAAACATTTGAATGAGTACTTCTACTCAAATATTTGTTTAAACATCTTTAGATTTTCATCTTTATTTGTCTGTCAGCTTCTTCTTCTTCTTCTTGTCATTTGTTTTCCATTCATTTTTCTCAGCATGACGTTTCAAATCAAAAGAACTCCAATCCATTTCTTCTATCTTGAGTCACTGCTGTTTTTATTGAGTCATATATTTTATTAGTGGTAAACACTTTTATTTTGCCCATCACCCCAGATGAATAGTCATTATCAAACCAGATTTGTACTCTCCAAATCTGATTGAGAAATTAGACCAGGCAGTTTTTAATATAAGTTCTTTATCTTTAGATGAAAAGAGTTTGACTATGACTGACCTGGGACTGTTTGTTGTTTTGTTTGCTGCTGAGACTGGCTTTAAGGATCTGTGAGTGCTCTCGATTTCATAGGAGAGAGCCTCTGGAAGCTTTAAAATGTCTGGAAGCCATGTATTAAGAAAGTTCACCATATTACTACCCTCAGTTCCCTCTGGTATTCCATAAATCCAGAGATTGTTGTGTCTGGATCTATTTTCTAGATCTTCATTTTTGTCCATTAGTGAAATATTTTGTCTATTTATTGTGTCAATATGTTTTTCATAGTCAGAAATTTTGTTTTCTACATCAGTTAATGTTTCTTCCATATTTTCCGTCTTCAAGTTCTGTTGCTTTGTCAATTCCTGTAGTTGTTGGATTTGCTTTTTACTATTCTCTTCAAAAGTATCCAGTTTCCTGTTCATTTTATCAAATTTCAGTGACAAGTCCTGCATTGTTGTTAATAATGATTGTAAATCCTTCTTCATTGTTTGGTCAGACATAGTATTTTTTGGGAAGTTCATTTTTTTCTCTGGTCCTGATGCTTTCTCTTCAGGTTTTTGACAGGAATATTTGTAGAAAATGCCAACATTTTTTATGTAGACTTCTTATCCATTAGTTGTGATATTCCAGCAAAGTTGAACTGTCCATGATCCATTTTTTTATTTTTTTTCCTGTCAGAAATAGATTTTAAGGACAGAGCTAAAGAAAGATGTTGCCACTCAGTTCACATGCTCGTCACCCCCCTTAATGTACTTTTATGACACTCCATAGTAAATATCCCTGGTGGCTAGTATTCTCCCAACTCTACAATCCCCACAGTGATTAAATGGCATTAAAGCATGAGTAGTCCTTGCTGGTTAGTGTCCCTCCCTGATCCCCCATTAACATATGAGTGTTATAGTATAATCCCTAGTGGCTAGTCTTCCCCTACCTCCCAATCCCTGTAGTGATTAACTGCCATTAAGTGCAGTTAATGTATAAGCCATACAGGGTAATCTGATTTAGTTAGTGGTCATCCATCCCCTTAGTATAGTTATCCCTGGTGGCTAGTGGTCTCCCTGCCTAATGCTGTAGACTATACTCATTTGCCTAGGAGAATGTGAAGGTATGGTAGTCACCCCATCCCACACTTGCATAAACACACACAGACACACACACACACACACACACACACACACACACACACACACACACACACACACACACACACACAGCCATTCACATATACTCACACACCTCCCAACCCTACTTTACCACAAAACATTCCAGTATTTATTTCTCTGGCTGAAGATGGCCACAACATGGTATGAACAGCCTTGCTGAGCTACATGCAAGAAATTCTATGAATTGCTGAATGTGTAGATGCCTTTCTGGAGGCATTTCTATTGAGTACATGGCTAATTAGCAAATGCCTCTTCCCTGGACTGCTTCATTAGCAAACGTCACCCCACTCTCACCCCCAAAAGGGCCCATAACCATACCAGAAGAATGTAGAGCTTCTGAAATCATAGACACTCAGGTTAAAACAGCCCTCTCCAAAGCCAAAAACACAGCATCAATGGGACCGGACAGAGTCCCAGTCTGTGTCCTACACGAGCTCAAAGATGAACTAATCCCTCACCTAAACACACTGTTCAAACTCAACCTCTCCACAGGTTATGCATACAGCAACGGTTATTCCACTTCACAAAGGTGGAGCCACAACAGACCCCGGGAACTATCGCCCTATAAGCCTGACTAGCTTGGTCTGCAAGGCTATGGAGCGCATCATCATGGAACTCATTAACAGAGACATTGGGAACCTCCAAACACTGGACCCTACCCAGTTCGGCTTTGTTAAGGGCAGATCATGCCTCCTAAACCTGGTGGACTTCTTTGAGACAGTTACCAAGGCTATAGATGAGGGAAAGGTGGTACACACAGCCTACCTAGACCTCGCAAAGGCCTTTGACACCATTCCCCATACTGGTATTATAGACAAGCTCACCAGCCTGAACATAAACCACTACGTCACAAGATGGGTTGCCAACTGGCTCATGGACAGAACCCACATGGTAAGAGTTGCGAGAGCTAGGACTGACTCCAAACTGGTTACAAGTGGCGTTCCCCAGGGCTCAGTCCTAGGACACCTTCTGTTCGGCATATACTTCTCAGAGGTACAGGCAAGCACAGGAGGACTATGGCTGATCAAGTTCAAGGACAACTGCAAACTAGGGGCTATAATTGACTCTCCAGCTGACACAGACATCCTCCAAAAGGGTCTCACTGAGATGGACAGCTGGTGTCAAAATCATGGCCTCAATCTAAATGCCAAAAAGTGCATAGTCATCCCCTTTGGAAAAAACAAAGTACCCACAAACTACCACATAGGTGGTAGTCCCCTAAATACAGAAGACGTAATAAGAGATCTGGGGACCCAAGTAGATAGTAAACTCTCCTTTGATAATCACTTTGCCAAAGTGGTTAGAAAATCCTTCTATGTGGCACACCTTATCACAAAAGGGTTCGCATCCAGATCAAAAGAGGTCATTGTGCCCCTCTACTCATTGCTCATCAGACCCATCATAGAGTACAATGTACCATTTGGGATGTATCTTACATGACACCTGCAACAGCTGGAAAGACCACAGAAGTACCTCACCAAGGGGATCACTGGCCTCAAACAGATGCCCTATGCAGCTCGACTGAATAAACTCCAGCTGTACTCGGTTGCATACCACCTACTCAGAGGTGATCTCTGCCTGGCATACAAGGCCATGTCCAACCCAGAACTGATCGACATGCTCCACCTAAAGAAAAGCTTATCCCCTCGAGCCATACACTCTAGGGATCTAAACCTCACCACAACAATAAATAGGACGTGCTGGAGGGATAGATTCCTGTCCCAGAGACTTCCCATGCTTTGGAACAAGATCCCAATCTACATTAGGCAGAGCTCCTCGCTAACACTCTTCAAGAGAAACCTTGATGAGTGGATGGGAAACAGAAAGTTTACCTCGGGGATCACTTCAGTGGCTCTGCTGGACAGAGGCACAGGGAACTAATCTAAGGGGGCGGCAAAAGCCAACACATTCTGGCTAGGCTTATAAATGCCTTTGGGCAGATAGCCTAGTATCTACCTATGAACCTATGTACCTATGTAGCACAGCCATGGAGACAGCCAAATGCATTGCTGCATGTCTTCATGCAAGGCCACCATGTCTGGGTTGTCTCTAAATTCCAAAAGGTTACTGTAAGGTGTACATGAGGTGTCCACCTCACAATAACCTTTATGAATTTCAGCCATGATTTTTATTAGTGATAGAGTGTGCACTTTCTCAGCAAAAACAAAATACTTTACTCTTTGCAGGAAATATGCTCTAAACAGAGAAGTCAGATGTTTCTGGACACATGGTCTTTACTAGTGATAGAGTCCATGTCAGTACTTCTGTGGATAAATTGCTTAAATTATTATTATTATTATTGTTGTTTTTAATTTCTACTTAGACTATTTTGCTGAAACATATTTATAAAAGTACATGATTACTTTTTAAAAAATTAAACTCAGCAGAAGCCATCAACATGGCTATGAAAACCTTTGTACATTAGAACAAATGACAACATTTTAAGATGCTAAATATACCATTTGGACATGCCTTTACAATTACATAATGTAGGCTAATTACATAAATATGCAGTAGGGCTTCACAATAAAATAATTAAACTTAAAAGCTCAAATATTAACTTTTATTCATGCTCTAGGATTATATATACACAGTAGGTGAAGTACTGAGGTAGGTACATGTCTGTCACAGAGGAAATGTTCTTAGGATCTTAAGAATTTCAAGGCAAATCAATCTTATGACCATATATGCCTTGCCAGTACCCAGTCTTAAGCTATACCACCTTTCTCCAGGGAGGCTAGAACAGTCAAAAATGGTGAAGATTTGTGAGCACTCAGTTACTCCTTAAGGTTCTTTTTGAAGGTTCTTTTTGAAAGATGATAGCATGTCACACTGTTTGAATTACATAGACATGTTGTTCCAGAGGTGGGTGGGTGGGGGTGTTGTATAATGAATATGTCTCTCCAGTGTTTTATTTACATGTTGGTGAAGATTTTGGTTCCTGCTTTTGCTATTAGTAGAATTATTTGACTTGTAAAGATACAGGAGGCACCGAACAACTAGGTTTGTAATTGTGCAGAAGGCCAAGCGTAGATCACCTCTGAAGAATCTATAAGACACTAAATCCACATATTATACTTCCAGCCTGTCATAGTATCTTACGAGTCTTCATCAGGTGATCTTCTTCATCAGAAGCCTCTGAGATCTTTCTAGTTGTTTTATATGTTTATTGTGTTTATTGAGGTACATCCCCGGGGGGGGGGGTTGCACTATTGCTGAATATAAGAAAATGATGACCTTTTGGCAATTAGCTGCTATAAAAAGAATGATTTCCTAACCTGGTTAAGAGATAACATAGGGTGGAGATCACAGACATTTTCAGGCAACAGAAGAGATACAGTGACCAGCAGGGTACTACATGTTTCAGAAGAGAGGTAGTGTTGATATTGTAAGGTGGCTGCCCAGGTATGAATAGGTAAATAATGAGGTCTTGCACAGCTGTCTGAAATTTTAGTACTTGGCCTCTTTTTTTGGTGTTTCCTAGACTGAATGTTGAGGACTTTGAGTGAGAAAGTAAGAAATTCTTGGATTTACCTTTTTGTCAGTGGATTTTCCTTTTTTGAGAAATGTTTCAGCTTTCAGAAAGGAAAGAAGAAGACTCCCCGGGTTGGATCCCAAGACAACATGTGCTCAGGGCAAGACACAAGGTTGTATAAATAATGTCAAGAGACAACTATGAGTGATGCATGTAGATCAAGAATACAGATTTTCTCTGCAAGGTATATTACATTTATTACACACCATTTGCTTAACAGTAGAAATAATCTGTAAGCCTATGTACTCTGGCCTTTAAGAGCACTTAACATTCAGCTTCCTTTCCATCCCTGTCTTTCTCTATCTGTTCCATGCACTTCTGAAGAAGTACATTTGTAGATCCAGGAAGTAGTTAGTCCCTGTAGTCTGCTGCTCATTTCCCATCCTTCCATATCTGTTCTTTCTGCACAGAATTACCCTTCACAACTCCCTGATGTGATCATTTGCACCGATATCATGTCCTCATACCTCTTTGGGTATTAATTGAAAATAACTCTAGATCTTCTATTCTCTCAACATATCCCATCCCCTCCAGTCTCACAGATGAAAATGTCCCTGCACAAGACTTGATAAATCAGAATTATTCCACTGCTCATTCTTTAGGTCAAAGTATAAACTGATGGAGCATGTCTGCAAATTCAGGTATGTTATGGAATATACCTACCCCATATTTTTGCTGCCCCCCCGAACATTGACTGATGGCTGCGCTACTTTCACCCAGTTGGTCTATTCAATGCAGCAGCATTTGAGCTGGGTATATTTGGGCTAGGTGAGAACCCCTACAGCTTATTCATTCCTGCTCAGGAATTCCTATCAGCTGTCCATAGTTGGCCTTAGGCATAGGTCAACTAGGTAGCTGCGTAGGGCGCCACTCTAGTTGGGGTGCCTTTCCAGTATTTATTTTTTTGTAGTAAAGAAATAGTTTCTTTAAAAAATTTTCAGTGAATAACAGGAAAAACTGAGGAGTAAGACGAACTGTGAGAAAAATGAAGAAAAGAGTAATCGGGATGGTGTAGGTAGACTAGGATGGGGCACCAGGTAGTGTGGGGGGCACTGTGGAACCCTTTTGTCTAGGGCACCAGCTGACCAAATTCCAGCCCTGCAGCTGTTTATCCACTCTTCAGTCAGCTTATTGGGAGTGGGCCTGTTTGCTTGTACTGGAGGGGGGTGCAAACTACCCTCTCCCCTGAGAGCATTCTCTCTCCACCCTTGTCAGCTCCTCCAAGCATGCAGTTGCTGCCTCCCAAGAGGCCTTTCATGCCATTTTCCCCTTTGCTGCATAGTGAGAATGCACTAATGGCAATGTGGACTCCTAATCCTGCTAGCTGTCACCTGTATAGTAAGTCATATCTGCCTCCAAGAATGGACAAGCCAGTAACAGCCACTCACTACCATCCTCCTCAGCCAGCTTCCACAGGCACCCAAGCTGCTAACTGAACCTGGGTTGCCAGTGACATAGTCAGGGATGTCACACTCTATGCTTCAGAGCTTACCGGATGATGCCCCATTTGAAATATTAAAGTACAAGTAATCTGGTTTTCAGAAGCTGTCTGTCCAGATCTGTGAAGTGTCAAGATCTGGTCACAGATAAATAAACGCAGTTGGTGTGCTGACATCTAATTAACCCAAGCTGGGAGCTACTGTGCAAATACATTGTAACTACAACTCTGAATGCCTAACCAGATTATGTAATTGTTACTTTGTATGGAATAATATTTAAATACACCTCTAAATGCTTTTTAGCAGCTTGCAGTTAGAGCAAGTGAGATGAATTCAACAAGAAAGCAGTACTGATTATGTTTGCAAGCATATAAGATATGATAGAAGAAGCCATCAATTCACAAAACTTGCCATTATAAATAAATGCAGAATCAGCATATTAGGTTGTGCCATAATATGGGGACTTGAGGTTTATTATGAGAGAAAGACAGACGGACTGAATGACAAAAAATCACTTCAGTGTGACAGTCCTTGTTAGGTCACGTGAGTTCATAGCAATGCTACATGTCAACTCACTGAAGGCAGCTTCTGTGAATATAAAACATTCAAAAAATGTTAACCCAAACAACTTTTGTTGACCTTCATAGGAATCCTGTTTTGCAGGAAACAAGTTCTATTACCCTCCACCCCCAATGCACACATATGTATTTATTTTTATTTATTTATTTGACATTTGTTAATCAGGTTAGTCCATCTGAGCCAATGGCCCATTTTTGTGGAGACCTGAGGAGAAAAGCTCCAGCAATACAAACATAAAAGGATAACGTAGTAGGCAATATACAAAACCCAAGAAAAACAGTGCAGCAATAGAACATAAGCAAAAATGACACATGCAGTAATTAGGTAAAATGAATAACTAATACAAATAAAACAAAATGAAGTAAATACAGTTAGTACATTTAAGTATTTACAATAATGACATATCTTCCCCAAGTAGCATAATGTAGCATTGTCTAAAGTGCAGATTAGTCATTAAATTATTAAATGTAGACAGGTAGTGAAAAGAAAAAGAAAGGAAAATGCAGATTATGCAGGATTTAGGCAAGGACAGGCTTCTGAGTTCAGGAAGTAGTGTTTGGCTTCAGTTTTAAAGCATCTGGAACTAGTAATGCTACGAATGTGAGGTGGTAGCCTATTCCATGCAAGAGACGCAGAGTGTCTATAAAGGAAGTCACACACCAGGTCACACAACAGTGAAGAAAGAGACAAACTCCACTATAGATGAAAGTAGTTTCATTGAATATACTTCAGTCCTTTCATATTTACTGGAACTGCCTTTAGTGAATTGAAAGGAATCAGACTAAACAGATACTGAGACATTAGTACTGCACAGAACATCAAAGCAAGACTGAAAACTCTCAGTATATGCTTTGGTTTCTAGTTGGAGTTTTACCTGAAAAAGGAGAAACAGTAAGCTATGAAGGATGAGAGAGTGGTATTCAAGTTTATTTCTTAAAATATACCTGTGGAACGCTAATTGGATTACAGAGGCAATGGAAGGTTTAGAATACCTAAACCAAAGAGATATGCACAACAGTGAGAAGAGAATAAAAGGAGTTGCTAGAGTAGAAATGGAAACATTTACACAAAGTAGGTTTGAAGCTGAAGTTTAACAGTATCCCGATCCTGTTATTTATAGTAAAGCTAACAGCTATACTTGATAAGCCATGCAACTGCTGGTGTGTGCTTACTTAGTGTGGGGGAAGATATACTAAATGTGGGTGAAGGAGATGTTGATAAAGGGAAGTAAGGAGATGGAGACGTGCATGACAGTGGTGATGAGTGAGCACAAGCAGGAGAAGTCTGAGTGTGATAGGCTGAGATAATCCCTTTAGAACAGGAAACAGTCCTACTGGTAAGGTGAAACGTTTCTTTGGAAGCTAGATGCAAAAGAATATTGATTATGTCAGTGGATGGCAAAGAGGTGAAGTAAGGTAGCCAGTGAGGGAGTTGCAAATTCTTCTTGTGGGGAGAGCCTTCAAGTTGTTTCTTTTTGAGTAATAGATAATTTTTTTCCCAAGGGGTAAAGTTGGTGAAGGAAGTGTTCAGTTGGCATTTTCTACTAGACTATATAATTGGATACTGATGGCTGTTGCACCCAAAGCGGTTTGGCTAGGATAGCTTATGGGGTGGTCTAGATTAAGGGAGGCATTGGTAGCTGGTAGTGATGATAAATGGAAGAATCGTGGGTGAAGAAGGATCATATGAGAAGGGAAGGAGTGAAAAGCACTGAGGTGGTTGTGTTAATGTAATGGCACTGGTACTACAGAGGCTAAAGAGTGGTATTAAGAAGGAGAGAATGTTTGAAAGAGGGAAGTGTAAATGGGGGTGTAACAATCTTATGAAGATGAAGAGAGAGCAGAAGAGGATGAAAACGTAAAATACAGATATAATTTTGCTTCAAGAAGTAAAATTAATAAGAATGGAGGTGCGACTGTTTAAAAGTGCGTAAGTAAGAGAGATAGAAAATGATTTGTTCAAAAACAGAAGGAAGAGATGGCAGCAAAAAGAATGATAGAAGGAAGAGAAGCTGTAGTTATGGTGGCAAAAGAATGCTGGTGGAGGATAACAGAGGTAATCAAGAGAAAGAAGGGCAACAGAGCTGATTGATATATGTCATGGAAATAGGAGAAAAAAGATTATGTTAAGGCCTACAGGTGGACCTAACAGGCATGACCTAAAGTTTTGAAAGGCGTCTTCACACTATAGTGAAAAGGAAAAATATGGCACAGAGGCATTTGTTGGGGGATTCTAGCATAATGCTAAAATTGATATGCTGAAAAGAAGAAATGAGTAAAATGTAAGCAACATAAGGATGTTAAGAACTGGGATGGAGGACATCAATCCAGTTTATCTAGAGGGAATTAAATATAGAGGAAAAGAGAACATGCAAAGAAAAAAGGCAAGGGAGAAGGCAAGTGAAACTGATTTACTATTAATAGGAAAGTAGAATCAGGAGTGGAAAAAGTAGAAATAATGGAGAATATTTTAGCTCATATAAATGGAGTGTACGAGCAGATAGGGTTAGATACTGCTGTATATGAAATGCACATTGTTGTAGAAAGTTAGAGACTATGACAGACTTGATGGAAAGGATGAAGAGCATGTAATGGTGGAAAGAAATTGAGAACATGGGAGCAATGAGAAGAAAAGTTTGCATTGGAGTGAACATGGCCTGGAGGGGATCATATATGCTTAGAGTGAATAAGGTGAGATGAAAAAGGGAAAATAATGGCAAATTGGGACCTGTAGCTACAGTATCTGCAGAAGGAAGAATGGGATAAAAGTAGGAGAGATAAGACAATAGGAAAGCAGAGAGGTGAAGACCAGAACAAAGGAGATTTGGAAGAAGAAGGAGGCAAATTGACAGATCATGATTAGGTTAGCACTTCTTAGTTAATGCCCATGTTTAGAGGGTACCTCGAAAAATATAATAACATCCAAAGTATTATGCAATATTATAAAGTGAAGACTGAGCCAGAAGTAATACATGTGGGAGCCCCTTAATGTTAAAGGACAAATGACTTGAAGCTGTAATGAGTGCTCAAAATCATTGGGAATGCAGATGACTCTACCTGAATTCATTTGAATTCCTAGAAATTGTGAGGTATAGAATTGACCAGTCCTGCACAGATAACACCTACTCGAACTATTCTCTTCCTTGTTGCTTTTCTACTGTTTAGCAAAATTCACTTCATCTCCTGTCTCGTAATGTTTAATAAATGACAGTTTTGTCTGTGGCCTTCACTCTATCAGTTTTGCTTCTTAACAATAATGACTTTGTTGTATTTACCCCACTGTAATTCCTGTTTAGTCTATTTATTGCTTTTAACTGTATATGCTTAACCAGTCATCTCTCCTTACATGCCTTACTTTTGGACTGCACATTTTGTGATCTTCATCAGTTCCTATTCCTGTCTTAACATACAGTCCATGCCCTTTCTGCTGTCCCTACCCTGTACTAATTACAGAATATTCCACTATTTTCTGATTTTCAGTAAATTGTATTAGTCTGTGTATCCCTTAGCATATACTTAGTTATCTTCCACTGTTTTCACTACTGTCATTTATATGCAATTGCGCAAATAGATTTTTGTGTAGTTCTTTACCTTCTCATTGTTTGTATACTCATTTTTTGTTTTATGCACAGTTTGTGTTAATGCATTATTCTGGACCCTTTCCTTGGGACTACACTGAAAATGGGCCTGGCCCACTTGGACATCCCACTTATCAATAAATAAACACATATTGAATGTGTAAAGGAAAACCTTGCTGGTGGCAGGTACAAGTACACTGTTAATACCTCTATTTTAACAGGGCTTATACAGATCGCTTCTATCACCTATTCAGTAACTTCAAGATCAAACTTGTTGGCTGTAGAGCATGTCAGTTTAAACCAAGCAAGCAGGAGCATCAGCTCTGTTATAATCACACAGGTGAAACCCTGGACCATGAATCTTAATGATTTCCCCATGTGGAAGCATAAAAGAACCAAACAACAGGTAATAAAACTGAATCCTTAGGAATCTAACAGTGCAGTAATGTGAATAATGAAGGCAAGGCTCACAAACTTTAACAGAAATTTCTTAAAATAACAAACCACACAATTAATGGGAAATAGAAATATTATGTTAAATTTATAGGTTCATAGATTAGTACTATGCTAACTGCTCTTGTGAGCATTTTAAGCCTAGCCAATTCTCTCCTGTGAGATTCAAACCCTGTACCTTGTGTTTGTAAGACAAACACTTTAACCATTAGGCCACCCTCGCAAATTAAATTAATGGTGCCTGCAAACTTCAGCACTTCACCTACCTCCTTTTTGATAAGAGAAAAAAAATGAGTAGTCTTTGAACTAAAACAAAATGATCAAAAGTCTCTTTACTTGAAAACATGTTTTTTAAGGCAGCAGAGCCTTACCCCATTCCATGTACACCCTATGCAACTATAATCACCCTAGGGTCACTTGACCTTCAGTTAAGGAGATACCTCGCCTTTACAGTGATCTCGTATGATGAACTGGACATTCAGCATCTTGCTGTAAATCCTAAGTCTCTGTCTTACACACACACACACACACACACACACACACACACACACACACACACACACACACACACACACACACACACACACACACACACACACCCACACACACACACACACACACTCTCTCTCTCTCTCTCTCTCTCTGATTAACTTGGACTGAAATAGGGATACATTCCTTAAAATAGTGTATCACCAGCTAAGGATTATTCTGCCTGTTCCATGGCAGTAATGTAAATGGTTAGTAAATGGTTAAGCCGAGACTATATAGTACATTTTTTTCTCTTTGTTTTGTGAGTCTTTTTTGGCCTGCCTTCTGTCAACAATTAGCTCCCTCCTGTCCATTTGACCCATTTGTTCGTCATGAGTGGGGCAAAGGTTGACTGGGAGGGGGGGTATTTAGATAGCTATCAGGAGTTTGTATTATTTCTAATTTTCTCCACAGGCCTAACATACTCACTCTCAACTAGGAGATGGGAATTCATATTCAGCTATGTGCTGGTGAGAGGCATACAATGGGTTGTCTGTGAAAGATGTCCTCTCACTTTCACAGTGGACATTCCTTCTAAGCAGTCCTGCCCCTTCCCTCAGAGCATAAGAGGTAGTCTCTCTGGTCTCAATCATAGAGATCACACCACACAGTGTACCCCCACCCCAAATGCATGCAACCCTCTTCCACCCCCCCAAAGGAGGTGTGTGGATCATGCCCCTTCACTCTTCCCCCATCTCACTCCCTTGTTACTCCCTTGATGGGTCTGCTAATTGAACTCCCATCACCTGTGACATATGATTTAGAGCAAGAGACTGGATTGCCAGTTCATCACATGAGATCACTGTTAAGTAGGGTATCTCCTTACCCCAAAGTTGAGTTATTCTGGTTGAGTATATCTGGAGAAGGATGCATATATTATGTTGTTGAATACCACAGTTAGATGACCTGACTCAATTGCCACAGAGGGATAAATCCCTAACCATAACCCAGATCTCTGTGGATCAACTAGTGACTTTGGCACTGAAGGCCCTGTGTAGAGTGAATGGGAGTGTGTGACCATTGCCAACTTGTCCATCCTGGGGGTAGGGAATGATCTGGTCTGTTGCTTTGATGACACTTCTTGAGGGTGAGTGTCACTGCATGACAGCATGGGTCATGGGCATGCACTTGGATTTGCCAAGCAGTGCATTCATGCTATAGCAATCTTTGTGCGTGTGCATGCATACATATGCATTGGGGGCTGTGTAGCAGATTCTCTCTTTAGCAGCCATTGACATCAGCTGCCAATAGTTTGAGCTTTGGCAGATTGGATAGCAACTACCATGATGGCTTCCTGGATTGCATCTGTGCTGTGATTGGTTCTTGCCTCCTGCAGCAATCTGTTGTTAGCTCAAGGAGAATTAAGGTCAAAGTATGCATCCTTTTGATAACACTATGAAGATATTTTTTTTTACCTTGACAAGGTCCATTTCATTACTGTTTCCCCTTCTGAAACCCTCCTCAAAGTTTTCAGACAGAACTGTGTAGCTAGGAAGCTAACAGCATTTTGAGGATACTTTAAAAAAAGTTAAGGCTAGATATAGGTCTAGAAATAAAGGTTCTTCTGTGTTTCCCCAGTTTTTCCTGAAGGTGGCACTTTTTTCTAATTTCTTTGGTTTTGCTAGGTCGGTAAATGTGTTTTTCTGCTCCCCTCACCTTAGGGGAAATTGCCTATACAACACTTTTAAACGTGTTAGTAAAATGCAATGCTCTCAAAACTTTAGTTATTGTCCCACAAGTATTCTTATTAACCAGATTTAGTGAGTATGCCATCACACCATCTCCACAGACAATATTATCACTTCCAAATAAACACTGTCCTTTCTGATGCAGAAGTAAGTGCAAAAAAGTTGTACTTTTCTGATTAGAAAAACAAAACTGATGAAATATTTATGAAATGCAAGTTGTGGTCAAGTAACTAATAATTTTGAAGCTGCTAGAAAAACTGAAGATAATAGAGCAGCTTTAAAAGCCAATGAAGTTGCTAGAGTAATGGACATTGATAGGGGGAAAGGAGAGAGATGGACTGATATGCGCAAACTAAGTTCATGTAATATTCTGCTGCAGTGATACTTCCCAAAGGAAAGTACCAGCATAATTCCTTTCTGGTTTAAGTCAAAGGCTGATAGTGTTGTGTGGGTCTTTTAACATCAAGAATACAGCATAAGGGAATGCTGGACAGAGAAGTCTAGATTTGCTATGGGCCACCTCCTTCTCTGTCTCACTCCTCCTCTCCATTGTCTAGTAAAGCATGCAAACTTGATCTTTATTTGGCTGTCATATAGCTACTTTAGTTTCTTGCTGGGAGTTATTTGCATTGCTTCCACCTGCATGGTACTGTCTGCAACAGATTTTATATATTACTTAAATAGGTTAGTAAGAAGCATACATGGAGCTTTTACTTTTTTCTGTCAACAACATCATTAGTGATATTGCCACCGTGGGTAATATGGTTACTCAGGATCTCTTCCTCACAACTTCAGGTTCAGGGTTTTAGTCCTGACCTTGGTCATTTTCTATGTGTGGAGGTTTGCATAGTTTCAAAGGTTCATAGGTTCATACAGTAGATTATTACTAGGCTAATGACTGTTAGGGCCCTTACAGGCCTAACCGTGCATCCCAAAGCATTTTGGTCCCAAATATCTGGATGTCTGTAAAGGGAGGGCATGTTAGAAGGGAGGTAACTAAGCATTAGTTGAGAGGCTGTTAGTTAGCATAATACTTTTTCTATTGATAGCTGCTGTCCGTAAGGGATGTGAGTTTGTGGTGTGTCTAGTGTCAATTTTAGAAACTCTGTTTTTCTCTCATCTAACAAAATATGTTAGTCAGTTGAGTACATTTATATATATATATATATATATATATATATATATATATATATATATATGTGTGTGTGTGTGTGTGTGTGTGTATGTGTATATATATATATATATATATATATATATATATATATATATATATATATATATATATATATATATATATATATACGCCTTTGTGACAGCCCAGATTATGATTGAAAAGAGTACATGACCCAGCCCAATTACCCAATTAACAAATGGCAAATAAAAATAAAAGTAAAGTAAAAAATTTGTAAATATATTATTTATGCTTATCTTCTCACTTAGCACCTAGACCCTTTTCTTATTTTCAAGTGCTGTACTGGGTATTTTTATTCAAACATATGATAACAGAAAGACATAGAGGACATGCTTTCATCTAAGAGCACCATTTTTATAGAAGTATTGCAAGTAACATTTCTGTAGGTTTCTGCACCCTGAGCTTATAGTGTTCAACACTACCAGCTTTGTTCATTCAGTCATGGTACCTTTTTCATTAATAATAATTCAGCACAGCTGTGTCTTACTCTCATCCTACAGCTATACAGGCAAACAGTAGCATGCGTTTGTCTCATGCCTCTCACATGACTGATACAGAATGATACAACTGCATTAAAATCACATTGTCAGAGTCATGTATTTCATTAGTCTTTCAAAATGTAATGGAAGAAGTAGTCTTTATTTCCAAGCCTTTAACGACATTTAAAGACACAGGAATCTGTGTAAACATGGTATTCTTAAAAAAAGCAATTGAGTACACAAGCAGTAAGATCAGAAAGAATGTAGAATTAAATTTTGACAGACAAACTAGATACATTTGCTTACAAATCTGTTTAAAGATCTGACTTATAACACACGCACAAAACATAAGCAGCGTAATGTATAGTGAAGTACAGGAAATCTGCTTTGTTTGTATTGACTACTGAAAAGGTTGTAGATTGCTGGTAGTGTTCTGTTCCAACTTATACAGCCATAACTGACAAGAAATCTGTTGGCATTTGTAAGCTCTGCAATCTTTCTACACCAAGGATGGAACTTACATTAGTTCCTGTAGTGTGATGCATTGCTGTTCTCTGCCGCACTCTACCCATCTCAGAGTTGTTTTTTATCATTCACTAACTTTGGATTTCTGAAAGAATACCAGAAGTTTGTCTCTAACCAAAATAATTAAAGTTACTGTGTTTTTGGGTTGTTGTTGTTTCATCACCGTTGCTGTTTTAAAGAGGTAATAGTACTAGCCATGTTCTGGAATGTGAAATGTCACCTTACTTCCCTTCAGAGAATGAGACCCCCCACCCTCATTTGGAGAGCTGTACACAGTTCTTGCGCCCTTATTTCTGCAGTGACAAAGACAGGATGGGAAAAGAAACTAAAAGTATTCACAATAAGTTATATGGAGCATGACCAAAAAAGAAAGCAGTGCAGAGACAAACTATTATATAACACAAATCATCTATGAGAGATACACTTGCGTATCAAACTGCATACAGAACTCTCAGATTTTGTTAGTAAGCATAAGCTTACATAGTTTAAGTTAGTAAAAAATAAAACTACTTAGCCAAGACCTCTGGCACACCTGATCACCAGCTTCAGCCATGCACAGCCTTTTACATTATCTCAGTACTTACACAGGCATGGCAACATCATTGCATACTACTGCCACATTGGCAAGTACTATCATAAGGAATTGCCAAGCTAAAAATGACTCATTTTAAAGCATACAGAGCCTACAGCAAAAATAGAAAACAATGCTACAAATGTACTAGTTATTGGTGACTTCCTTGTCAGGCATACAGACTCTGCAATCACAAGACTAGCAAAGGACAGGATGACCGTCAGCTATCTTTCAGGCAATAAGATTAAAACCAGCCAACTCCAGGCCTTGAAGCCTACAAAAGATGAGTATGACCTTGTCATTGCTTATGTTGGAGTGAATGAACATTAGTAGTACATCTTAGGAAAGGCGCAGGGAGACACAGTAGAGTGTCCGTTATATGTTCTGAAGAAGGAGAAGTCTCTTCTGTTGAGTAGTATTCTGCCCTCCCCTAAAATGACCTCTTCATACAAACCAACCATCATTGGCCTTAATGACTGGCTATATATATGGTGTGTCATGCCAGGGGGATCCAGTTTGTGTTAGCTTGGAAGAACATGGTAGACAGACCCTATAGTTTTGCTTGGGATGTACTGCACCTATCCTATGGCAAAAGTGTTTTCTACCCTCCCCCATTCCACCCTAAGAAATTTCAATCTGCCAAGTGTCAGAGTGGTTCTACTCAAAACAAGAAGCTCCAATGACAAAATATCTGACTTAGAAACTTTACCAGAAGAACATGGACAGCTGCATAGCTTCTGAAACAAGCTGGCAATAATAGAAGAGTATTAGCAATGGTGAGGGCATATCCACATTATTAGACAACTCACACCTTCCATGTAATGACCTCAACCTTCATTTACTACAGGTCAAAATCACTTTCAATAAAACAAAGTTTACTTTATTAGTTAATACAAGTCCCCCTGTATGTCACTAGAAGAAATTAGTAAATACATATATATGGTTTCCTAACTGGAAGTCATATCCAAAACATTTTTATTAGGAGATTTTAATTGCCCAAATATTAACTGGTCCACCTACATATGCAGTAACTGTTATGCCTAGCCTGTCTTGACATCACCAATTCTGGATACTTGAACTAAATAGTTACCTTCTTACTAGAGGCCTAAAATTCAATACCTTATCTAAACCAGTTCTCCCGCCCTACTCAGTCCTACAAGTATTCCTTTCCTTCATTAAATCAGACCGTTTAGCCTTCATCTTTTTTTACCAAGACCAGATTCCCTAGTCCTGGTAATCCATCTATATAACAGACTTCAACAAAGTCATCTTGCTAGATTTTATATACCTTTTTGAAAAACATAAATGGGCCAATTACCTCAAATTATGAACATTAACTATCTAATCCTAACCAAAAAAGTATGTACTGTTAAATCACTGTATCAAGAAATCTGTTCTGTTTTATCTGAGGTTATAATAGGATCAAGTTATATAACAAGAAATGTCACCTCCTAGTCTTATATAAATATTACCCTCTTCAGATCATTAAAAAAACACTTAAACCAAATCGGTAAAGAAAGCTATAATATTATAAGAAGTGCCAAGGTGCCTATGAGCAAATGATAGCCAAAAACACTAAAGAAAACTGTAAAGCCTTTTTTAGTTATGCATATAACATTCCCAGTAGTACACATCCATGCTGTTTCCTACCCACGCTGACCCAAAATCAACAGCTAACATCTTGATTAATAAATTCAGCTCTAATTTCACTTCACCCACTATACTCTTGGTTCCTGTGTACTAGCACAGGTCTAACTCCTCATCATCAATATTAAATTCTCAACTGTCCTCTTCAAAGCAAAAAATAACAGCTTCATGGGACCATACAACATAATACCTGATTACTGGTAAGATTAAAGCATTATATAGTCACATATCTGTCAATCAAGAAACATTGAAAATCTAAGCAAAGACTCCTGAAAAATAGGTACATCTGTCCAAACATCTGGGCACCTAATTAGCATAAATTGTGCATATCAAATAGCAATACTCCTCGTACTTCCAGTGGGATCATGAAATACCAATCAAAATCTACCAGCTTAAAAATTATTGTGAACCAAAAATAGTCAACATGCATGTTCAGATATCACCAGTATTAAACACCAAAATCAAGGAAAACATATCCAACAGGCAACTAAATATACATGGAAGAAACAGGAAGACCAAGTAAACAAGCTAAAATTTTATTAGAGAATTTAAAAAATGTCATATTAAAAAATACAGCTGTGGTTGCCACCATATACCATCATTTTGAAAAATACATATTTATGGGGAAATTGAGGAGCTACTTCAATGTAGAAAAATGTTTCTCATTTCAGCAGTTTCAGTGTAATGATAGTGATATGCCACAGCAATGTATTTCAGTTTTTTTCACATGAACAATAACAACAATAATGTAACCCAATTTACTTCACACAAATATGTATTAGTCATATAAAGCTAGAATAGCTGCATTACATGAGCAAATTACAGCTTGGTTAGTCACCTTCATCGACAAGAGCACCTACATGCCCAACAATTATAGCTGCTTTCTTGACTGTGTACCCCTCAGTTGTCTGACTGTGATAAAAATAGCCACAGTAATGTATTTCAACTTTCTTTCACACAGACCATAGTTACAGTAAAACATTTCCTCTTGCTTCTTACAAATACACACTGGCCCTACAAAGCCAGACTGATGGTTGCTTGATATTTACAAATGACAGCAAGGTCAGTCAGTTTCATTCACTGCAAGCCCCTGTATCCAGTTATTATAGATGCTATGTTGACTGAATACATCTCAGATGTCTGAGTGAGATAAAAATAATGGCTACAGTAATGTATTTCAACTTTTTCCATGTTAGCAGTAGGCACAATAAAGTATTCCATCTTGATTCATATAAATACTCATTAATCCTTCAAAGCCAGAGTAATGAATGACAGTGAAGTCAGGCAGTTTCATCCAAAAAAGTCTTGCATTGGGCAAATGTACTGCTCATTTTCTTATATGTAATAATTCATTTCCTGCTGTTTAGTAGCATGCATTGCACACTAAATACTCATGCTGTTGAATCTCTGTAGGAGTGCAGGCACTCCTTTGCCTTCTGAGGCCTGTGTGTACCTATTTCTCAGATACTAGGTATAGTTTTCAAACCAAGTCCTTCAGAGTTAAGAAGTCCTAGATGTTTTAGATAATAACTGCTAAATGTCAATGAGCCAGATACATGCTACAGTTTCTGCAAAATAGTTCCAGCTAATGTATAACATTGATACTAGATCTCTGGTTGGAGCTTTGCACTATGGCTGGCATAACCCTTTTCAAACTATTTTGCTTCTGCATCTGATGATGGTTTTGGCAATGCACTATACATTTGTCAATTGTTAAAATATATGGTAAAACCAAGATGGTTTGTGTACAGTTGTTCCATGTGATCAGAAGTAGAACTCCAATGTGCAGTGAGTTAATTTATTTTTCTGGGTTACAAAAACTGGACAAGAGGGGCTGTTCTCCTTCCTTAGGATAGGGGAGGAATATCAGTTCCCATTGAAATTGCCCATCCATTCATACACTCTACCAAATTAATGAGGCAGCATCTCAAAAAGAGCTAAGGGAGTCTATAGCCATCTTAGCACACACATTTATTGCACATTGACTTCTGGTTGCAAACAGGCATAATAGTAAACTTCAAAGCCCTCTTCAAATTTATGACAGCCCCAGATCTTCCGCCTCATGCATATATGCATATTGCACACTCGCAGCCCAGATCCTAAGAGGATATATAAGGCATATGATGCATGCTGATAAGCACCTTGCAAGAGAGTAGAGACTGCAGGATGTATAGAGGCTAGGGACCACTCAAAAATGAAGCTGAAGGCAGAGTTGTACAGATAATCCTGTCAGGTGGCAAAGTGTGGTCTGAGATTGGTAATAGGGGGGTGGATGAGTGTTTGTATTTATCTGTGACAATAGCAGACACTATTAACAACCAGCATATACTTGTCCTTGTGCCAATAGGTGATGAGAAGACTTTGATGAGGGCAGCTTAAGACAGCATAATTCTTCCCAGTATACTGCAAAAAGGGAATGCAACATTAATACTTCCAAGTATCGTGTGACAATGCATTTTAAATGGACAAGAGACAGTGCTTCTATAATATTCCCCATCAGTTACATCTTCCATTTGTAGGATACAAAATTGCAGTGTGGAACTATCCATTGCCCACCAGGGCTAGTGGTGAGGTTTTAAAAAGACTGTTGATGTCCAAAATTCTTAAAAAGGGTTGACTTCAGCTAATGTAGTTAAAGAGATCAATGATCTGAGTACTTAGTAATTTACTGTACATGTAGTGGTATTATAATCTGCTGCTACTCTACATAAAAGTGATGTATTCCAGCATACAATAAATATTTGAGTTTCTAGATCACATTCATTACTATTTAAATTATAAAGTCTGTTACAATCAGTAAATGTGGAAGTGCTATTTCTGCTGCAGTTGTAATTAATGACAGAGAATCAGCTATTCCTGATGTTAATGTGACTTTTCCTTGATCATCAAACATCCTCATCTGTTGTGGGAGCATACACACACACACACACACACACACACACACACACACACACACACACACACACACACACACACACATACTAAAAAAAGTTACTATCCCACAAACTGTCTAGCAGTGGTACACATACTGCAATTAAAACATACTTGATCCTGCACTCATACATCTGCATCTATCATCTACTTCTTTTATTTTAGTCAGGCTGCTTCTGTTTCTTGTCACCTGAGGCAGCCTGAACCAATAGATCAGAAATCAGAATTCTGCACATGCACAGTAGCATGCTTAGAGTTCCAAGACCTCAGATCTTCTGTGTTTTGGCTCATGTCTTTGCCTCTCTTTCTCTCTCAATGGCTCGCACCCTGTCCTCATTACCTTCTCCAGAAGGAAACTGTAACTCAATGGGGTCAGATGGTATTTTATGACTGCATGTGACAGAAGGCTAAAAATTGGCATTTTCTGCAGAAATGCTGTGCTGCTGAAAGGTATGCGTAGTCAAAGCCTGTCCACAGGATATGTACCTGAAGAATGGAGAAAGGCCAGATCATACGTATCATGTGGTCAACCCGTCCAATGACCCAAGTAATTATACTCTCATCAATTTCACTAGCGTTATCTGAACCGATATGGAAAAAAATACTATAGAACTAATCAGTACAGCCATACAAGATATGCAGAATCTAGATAATTTACTCTAGAAATCTTGTGGTTCAGCTTTGTCAAGTATAGATTGTGTCTTCTTACATTTGTTAATTCCTTTGAAAACTTCACCAACTCTCTAAATGAAGGACTTCCTATCCACACTGATTATCTGAAAATAGACAAAGTATTTGATACCATTACCAACTCTAGCATTCTAAATAAATTAACCCAAATAAACACAAGCCCCTTTGTATTTTGCCAGATTACTTACTGGTTTACAAGCACAACATACACAAATGTAACTATAAACATTCCTTAAGGATATGTCCTAATAACCTTTGGCTTACTATATTTGAAGATGACTTCAGGCTGAACTCATCCTAATGCACCAACAAGCCCTAGATCATAGTAACAGTAGGTGCTCTAATCATGGTCTCACTCTATATACAAAGAAATGTAGTATAGTCACCTTTGGTAAAACTAATACTCCTTCACAGTGTCACATACATTGAATTAACCTTATGACTGATCTGGGATATAGGAGCTTACATAGACAGTAAGCTATCCTTAAATCAGCATATTTCCAATATTGCCAAAAAGTTCTTCTATCTTTCTCATCTCAGCTATCATGGTTCTTGTCTAGATCCCAAACTGTCCTGTTTACTCTTCCCTTATTTATCCTGTCATAGTTTACAATGCTCTGTTTGATATGTTTAGCTCCAATAACTCTGTCAGCTTGAAAGAGCACTGGCTCTATAACCAAAATGATCCAAGGCTTAATGAACTGTTCCTTATTTGAATAGACACAAAATGTCCAATTTTCTGTGGCATATAGACGTCTGTGAGAAGGTATGTGCCTTGCCTTCCAAGCAATGTCAAACCCTGCTCTCTGTAACCTCCCTTTCTTCTAAAAGACAAACTTTTTAGTAAATACCTATTCCAAAGTCTTAGTTCTACACCAAACGATCAACAAATCCTGATTCATGCATACATTTATCATGTTGCATCTCTATTGTCTATGGAATAAGTGTTCCTTGTATAATATGTAGTTTAAAACCTGAGTAACATTCAATTAGATGAATAGATGGGAATCTATAAATTCATCACAGGATTCACTGATTAAAAACTTCTCACTATACCATACTAAACAATAACACATCTCAATCTTCTTTATTCCTTCTTTGTTTAACTTTCCTCTTACTTTAACCTATTTCCATCCCCTTTAGTATAACCCAAGCTGAACATATTCTATGTCCCCCTCTACCTCCTTCCATCATCCTTTAATCTATTAGCTCACCTTCAGGTGTTCTTTATCTATGACATGGGTAACTAAACCTACAATAGTTGTCATACCACTGGTTAGTGCCACAGCTAGAATGGGACACAAGCTATTAGGGGACACAGGTGACATCATAGAAAAGGTGCTAATCATGCACAGGTATAGTAGCAATAGTCATTTGTGCACCTGCAGTTGAGATTTGCCTTTAATGTGTGTTTGTTAGTAACTGCAGCTCTTTACTGGAGTTTCTGAAAGGTGTGGAGAACATTTTTGCTGGTCCTTAACTCTGGTTGAAAGGGGGGTCACTTTGCTACTTGGAGGACTTCTCAGGGCACCAACTGAACTTGCTACAGTTTTGGCATTGACATAAGCCTGGCCATATAAACAGAATGAAGTTGTGCATATGATCTAAAACAGTTTATTATTTATTTATTTATATCCTAGAGGAAAGCCGAAATGAGGCATGGTATTAGTGTTTAATACGGTAGTGTCGGAAAGTAGGAGAGAAAGGTCAATTAAGTCTTGCCAGTACCACCTTCAGACTGAACTTCTTCTTTTGAGGAGGGCCCTGCCAGTAAAGCAAGGGGTGAGTTTGGAGATATCCATCCAATTGTCTAGTTCCCATTTGAAGGACAATCATGTATCACACTGTTTAATTTGCAGTGAGACTCTCTTCCAAAGTCTGTGTCTATCTTGTTTTATATATCTGATGGTGAATATTTAGATCTCTTGTTCTGGTATTTGTGGGACTATTGGATTTGTGGAAAAACAAAAGATCCTGAACTACTGGATCCCTAATGCCCCAGAAGGCAACTCATGATAGCTATACTTAGTAAAAGGATTTTCTGGGGACTGTCATTATGTGATGATCAAAAGAGAGGAAATTATCAACCTAAGTACCAAGATCTCTAATGACATTCTCATTTTGGAGAGGGACATTGTCTATGTCATGTGCAGGGTGGGAGGAATAATTTACCAAATGTGACTATTTTACAGTTTTCAGCATTTAATTTAATTCTTTTGTTGGTACATCAGGTGTTTACAAGTGCAAGTTTTTGTTTTATGGATCTGTTTTTAGAGGGTGACTTGTCAATGACTCCCCCATATGCAGTCATCATAAATTTGTTAGCCATGGGCTTTGGTTTGTGGTTTTGAGGCTGGAAAAGTAAATGTCAAACAAAAGGTGTCCCAACACAGAGTCCTGTGTAACACCACTGGTTATCTTCCTCCTCTTTGATGATGCACCCGCTGCTAGTACTGTATGGGTTATATACCTTAGTCAATTTACAATCCACCTTACCACATTGAAATCTATTTGTAATTCATTTAACTTAATAATCTTGCTTGCATGGTATATAATGTCAAAGGTCTAGGTCTAGTTGATATATGCCATCTGTAAAACACGGCCATTGTCAACAGTTTGTCTTACTCTTTCAAAGATGTTAACCAGATTCATTAGACAGCATCTACCTTTTACAAAGCCATACTGTTGGACGTTTAGCCTGATAAAACTTGTGATGTCATATTTAATCAGGTCAGTTATGTTCCATGGCTTTGCATATGAGACTGTCAGGGTCAGTAGTGGGGCCACCCTTGTGGAGTGGCATCACCATTGCTGTGCACCAAACTTCAGGGATGAAGCCAGTGGCTAAACTTAGGTTAAATAGTTTAAGGAGTAGCTCTTCCAGGCCTTGCTTGGTACAGTTTATATAGTCTTGTATATTACTAAGTAGTCATTTATTCTTTGAAAGCATCATTAATACATGATCTTTGGTGAAGATGGGGGGAGGGGGGTCTGAAGGCATCAGGGATTAGTTGCCTTTGAATAGTTATTTCTAGGGTGAAGTTAGCACTTAACTTGTTAGCTAGTATATTGGCAATGTCTAACAGGTCTGAGTAGGTGGAGATATCTTGGAAATGTTCTGCACAATGGTGGATATTATTTCCTAGTTTTCTAATGTAAATAAAGACAGATTTATAGTTGTCCTTAGTTTTATATGCTAACCCCAGTTCATGGACTGTCTTAGTATTCCTAAAATATTTTTTGTCAGTTTTTGATGTTATCCTTATATTGATGGTCTTTAGATCTGATGTGTACTTTAAGGAGTTTTTTTTTTTTTTTCCAAAGTTTATTTTGGGGTTGCATTTAAACTGCCCATTACATTTAGATCTGGTAGGCACTGTCAATACCATTCATTTATGTAAGTGGTCGCAAAACTGTTGTGTTTGGGGTTATGCTGGAATAAGTGAATCTTGAAACTTCATCATAGAATTTAAAGAGATTGGTACATTAGAAAAAATGTAGACCATATACTTTAATAAGTATAAAAATAGAATTACGTAAATGCTTTCACAATTTTTAAAATACTGCTTCTTCAGACATTATAATAAATATGTTATGTTATCATAAATATGTACAAATCATTCAAAAAATGTTTAGAATCCCTCAAAACATGCTCATTCTTATCTAATATTGGTGTTAAATGCTTTTCAACATAGATTGAAAGGGTTTCTGTGTGCCAGTTTTGTCCTGCTACTATTGGTCCAAGTGGAGGGCAAAAGGATCTTTGTGTATTTTCGGAGTGCCCTGTATATTACATATTACAGGTACTTCTATCATAAAATAATTATATAACTCTAAATAATACTGCTCAGTAAACAATTGGAAAGACTATTATGTATGCTCATAATCATTCAATCAATATCAGCCCAACTTACTAACTTATAAGTTTTAACAGTGATTAGCATGCATTTCATTGTATTAATATAATAATCGGAATCCATAATAATTATACGGCCTCCTTTATCAGCTGGTCTAATAACAATAGAAGGGTCATTATGTAGACATTTTAGTGCATTTTTCTCTGCCATATTTAAATTTCTAAATTTTTTACATCCCTGATCAGATACTAAGACTATGCAGTTCATTTTCACATAATACAAGGTAAGTTTCTAAAAGAGTCTAAAGAATTCTGAAGAAGTCTAAAGACGAAAGTGGTAATAAAAGTTTTTGTATGCTAATATTTCCTTTGGCTTCCTTGCTGGTTGATGATATACATGTTTTTTGGTGGTTGTTTTCAGCTGCTACTGTTGGATGTTGTGGTGGTTTGTCTTACAAAATGTACTTAGCCCAGATCTTCTAGGGCTGGTATTGTAGTGAAATTTGATGGAAAAAATCAGTAGTTTTGCAGCTAAGCCTGTAATACTTCAAAGCAAGTTATCATCAAAATATTACAGAATAGCATCTTTTGTAAAAAACATGGAAAAGAACAAGTGAGAATACAACTGGGGAGCAGGAATAACTTGAGAAAGTTTTTTTTTCACAGAAACTAACATATGCATGGATGAACTTCCCTTTTGAGGTAGCCCATTAAAAATTATGCAAGAATTACTGAAATGTTTATTTTTTAATCTTATTCTTAGAAATTTAAAGACCGTATTTTGTGGGAGAGTTTGGTGAAGGATTAGCAGGGAGGACATACTAACCAGCTCAGTCCAAATGCAATTAAGTACTTCAGCACATTGAAAAGACTAGCAGCACATATTAACAATCTCTTTAACAACTTTTATTATACAGTAACAAACTGCTGATTAGCAGAAAACATGAAACAATAATATTTTGCTGCAATGTGGCTAATACATCTGGGCAGGCCACATTACCCTTACCCATAATCATAGCTTTGCTGTGATAGGATGGCTTTTGTACCCAACAATTAACACATACTGATATGATATATACAATTGCAATGGTGTTATGTTGTTATAAATAAGAAATAAATCACATGAACATGGCATAGGAACATAAGACCATAGGAACAATATTAGGTGAGCAATCACAAGAACCATAAGATACCTAGCCATATACAAATTTAGTTAGACACATTTAAAAGTTCATATCAGCATTTGCACTTCAGCAGAATTTATTTGGAAAACAAACAGCCCTGCTTATTTTAACTCAGTTTGTTTATTTATTTATTTATTGGCATTTGGTTACCAGGTTAGTCCACTGGGCCAGTATGAGCCCGTTTTCAGTGGAGGCCCAGGGGAGAAAAGCTCCACAATAAACATCTACATAGAGAAGTATTTAGCAATTACACAATGCAAGTATAGAACAAAATATAAAAAAATGTCAAATTGTTACAATTGTTACAGGAATGAGTTACAGTGTGATACAAGAAAGATAATGAAAAGGCTAAGATTATATAAACTACTGCCGAAGAAGAACTGTTGTCAGCACAGGACATTTTGTGGGAGAGTGATTAATTAAGAAAATCAATATGGTGGACAGGTGCAATGGGTGTTAGGGTATGTTCAGTAAGTAGAGGGAGTCAGGATTTAAGGGCTGGGGGCTTGGTGCATGTGCAGTTCTAGGATGAAGAAAAGTGCATATTTAAAGAAGTTTTGAAGGATGTTAAGATTTGATTAGTTCTAATTGTTAATGGAAGGTCATCCCAGGCTCTAGCTACAGTATAGGAGTATCAAAGCTGACTGGTAGGTAGCTTGGGTTTGTGAACCAGCAAAAGTTGTGAGACATCTTTTGGGTAGATAGTAGCTAAATAACAAACTAAGGGCAGGACAAAGTCATGGTTTATAGATTATTTTATGTGCAGTTGCCAATTGCAGGTAAGTGAGATAGTGAGGGAGTTCAAGCCAATTAAGGGGTTGTACAGATATACATTGTTGGGCAGAATATTTAGCATTTGTAGGAAACTTGACAACTTTGTTGTAGCATGTCTCAAGCTTAGTTTTCAGAGAGGATTGAAGGTTAGTGAGTAATGGAGCACTGCAGATGAGACAGGGTAGTAAGTAAGTGGTAACAAGGGTTTGTCTAGTGGAAGAGTTAATAATGTGTTTGTGCCAATAGAGGATGCCTAGTTTCTGATGTGCTTTGTTAATATTATGATGTATTTGTATGCCAGATTTTAGATGATCATCTATTATTACTCCCAGTAATTTGGTATGAGTAACAACTTTGATTATTGTGTTGTTTTGAGACTGGATGATGAACTAGGCTTTGTTTAAGGGAATTTTTTTTCTTTACGGTAAAAAGGAGTAGCTTGGTTTTGTGTGCATTAAGTGCCAGTTGATTGCTGCAGAACTAGGTTTTAATAGAGGAAATGGTCAGCTGAGTAATTTGTTGTAGATAAGACACAGAATCAGTGGCACAGATAATAGTAGACTGATTTGTATATTGAATGAGAGAACCCTGATTGGAAGAAGACGGAGGGTCATTAATACAAATGTTAAATAGGAGGGGACCTAATATAGAGACTTGGGGAACACTGGTAGGGTTATGAAGATACGAAGAGAGGGAGTTTTGCCACTTAACTCTCTGTTGTCTGTCTGATAAGTAGCTTAAGAACCAGTTAATAGTGGAGGGGGAGAGACCAATTTTTGAGAGTTGTTTTAGAAGTAGTGGATGAAAGACTGTATCAAAAGCATTTGAAAAGTCAAGAAATAGGGAAGAGATGATTTTGCTTCAGTCTCAGGCTTTGTTTATGGTATCCAAGAAGGATATCAAGGTAGTCATAATACTGTGACCTGATCTGAAACAGTGCTGTTTAGTGGTTAAAATTTGGTTGTTAAGGAAAAAGTTTAGAAGTTGTATGTGAATACATCGTTCAAGGAGCTTAGAGATGGGGGAGAGGATGGCTATGGGATGAAAACTGCAGATATCAATAGTGCTTCCATCTTTGTGAAGAAGAAGAATGAATGCCTTTTTCCAGAGTATTGGAACATAGGATTCAACAATGGATCTGTTGATGAGTATGCTGACAGGATAGGCAATGGCTGCAGCTGTTAATTTTAGATATTATGTGGACAGGCTATCAACTGCAATGGAAGTAGGTTTGAGTCATTTTACGGTATTAGTTGGTGTGGGCAGGGCAGTTGTTTTAAAGCGGTTGCATTGGAAAAAGGGTGAATGGTAGAGGATTGTCTTAGTGGTACATTACAATTAGAAGTATTTTAGATTGGGTCACAGTGAGGTTGAGGAAAGTTGGCAGTAATGTTTGATATACTGTTGATAAAGTGAGAATTGAAAAGACTGGCTATTTGTGATGGAAATTTATTGGGATATGGACATGTATTGTTTTTAGTGCCAGGAATTAGGAGTGAAGTAATTGATATCCAGCATTTTCTGGGGTTCTGCTCTTGATTGGTTTGAAGTTTTAGGTAGCACTCTTTGTTATATTTGGTTACTTGCTTTTTAATCTGGTTGCACAGTTACTTAAAATTCAGCAGGTCTGAAGTTTTTCTTCAGCCATTGTTTCCATGTTTTATCCCTAGTTAGTGTTATCTCCTTAGTTGGTTTAGCTAACCATGTAGCATGGTCGGTTTTTGATTTTTTTTACCCGAGGAGGTACGAGACTAATTACAGTTTCTAGGAATATTGTATTAAAGTAATTCACTGCATCATCTACAAGTAGAATTTTCAAGATGTTCCAATTCAAAATTTTTTAATATATTGATAAATTCCTGTGGTTTGATGTCAGCCACATTCCGTATTTGTTTGTAATAATGTTCTTTTTGTAATGAGTGAACTGTTGTGTGAATAAAGGCAGAGAGATGATCACTGAGTGCAATTGGCAGAGTACTTGCTGTGGAGATTTTGCTTAAATCGGTGACTAATATCCAGGCTAGGATGAAACATTCATTATTAATCTTGCTGAACCTTGTTGGTGTTGTGATAAGTTGGCTGAACTGAAATAGGGTGATGTTAGAGGAAGGGAAATTAGAGCAGATGTTTAGCCAGTTAATGTCAGCATCTCCCAGAATGATGGTCTCATTTATAATTGTATTAGAGATCCAGGCAAGGATCTCTTCCAGAAAAGGTATGTTATTGCTGGGGGTATATATAAAACTATGATATATATTGTTTTGGAGTCATTTAGTTTTAAGAAAGTAATGAGGATTTCAACATTAGAGAACTGTGGAATAGTGTTTGAGTATGAGGTTATACTGTAGGTGTTACGGAAAACAAGTGCTATACTACCTCTTTTTGTGAAGTCTATCTAACCTTATGGCATTGAAACCTGGAGGGAGATGGTCAGTGTCTTTTATATTAGGTTTGAGCCAGGTCTTGGCAACACAGTTGATATCTGGTTGATTGTGGGATACCCGGCATGAAAATCAGTGATTTTATTGTCAATACTTTGGAAGCTCAGTGTAACAATTTAAGGATTTATAGTAGTTAGAGGGGTTGGATAGGGAGGAAGTGATTCCTGGATTAAGATGGATATCATCACATGGGAGTAAGTTTGAAAACATGGAGAGTATTAGAAAGCTAATTGGTTTCTTTTCTATGTGCTAAGGAGATTATGGTGGTTTAGGATAGTGTGCTGTAGAGGAAGAATAATTAATTTAGGAAAAAGTAATGGATTATTGGAAATAAGGTAGGGGATATATTGGAGAAGCTTTTTGATGGATTAGTTTGGATGGATGTGATAGAGGTAGGTTTAGAGAGAGAAGAAATAGTGTTGGAAGCTATATGATTTAACAATATAAAGATAAATAGGGTTAAATGAGAGAGATATAGAAGGAGAAATATGTTTATACTTGTGAGAGACATTAAGGGAGGAGGCAGGAGGTGGCTCTAATGAGATATTTAGTCATCAGTTAGAAGGAAACAAAATTAGAGAGTAGTAGAATGTTGTAGAAGAAGTAAGGGGGGAGTGCAAAATAAAGAAATAAGGGGAGTGCTGGAAGATTTCATGAAGTGATGTAGAATAAGATAGAGAGATATACTAGAGCTAGGGAACACTAGGTAGGATGATGAAATTTATGAGAGGAAGAGTTGGTTTAGCTAGAGTTTAAGCACAGATGCGGTAGTAGTAAGGGAGGTTTGGTCACAAATGAGATATGATTGCTAGTGAAAATTTCTTTGTAGTAGAGTTTGGGTTGCAGTAAGAGGGTAGGAGTGGAGGGAGGGAAAATGAAATAAGATAGCAGACAAATAGAGAGAATGGAATAGGTGGGGTGGGGCCAGAAGGTAATCGTTGCAATAGAGGTTGTTTGGTTTAGGGAGAGTGGGAGGAGTTAGGTGTTATAAGTTTATCAGTAGTGGGGGTGTATGGGAATGGGGGTAGAGTAAGGTAGGGGAGCAGAGTGAACCCAAGTGTAGCAAGGGCAAATAGAGTGGGCAGCACCTGACCTGTCAGAGTTTGTGAGCAATGGAGAAAAAAAAGTACCAGTAAGCTAGTTTGCTCAATATACTTGTTTGGAGAAATGAATATCTGAGGTGGTGAGTGTCAGTATGCAGAGTGCTGCGACAATGTATTACTTTACTTCTGTCCACTGTCCTAGTTGTCTAGGTCCCAATAAAACTCCAAGTGTAAATCCAGAAATAACTCAACTTTATTTGTAAAACTCCCGTTGTTAAGCACTTTCATCTAATATTATAGACTTCATCGGAACACAGTCGATAATTACATCCTGGGTTATATATAAGTGTCAAACCAATCAAACTTATTAATTAATACATCAGTTAAGTATCAATTAAATGATAAAAAAGGTATTTCATATCTAGACACTTACATTTCCATGGAAAATGGTCGATTTACTTCCAAAATATACAGGAAAACCCCATTCAGTAATTCATATTTAGAATATTCTAGTTGTCATCCATACAGTCGGAAGTGGAGTACTATAAAGGGTCAATGTATTAGATCAGCTAGAATGACTTCTGAATATAATGACATGCTCAAAGAATTAGATAGTATTGGTAGCATGTTTAGCAAGCGTGGATACCCTACTGGACTTATTGACAATACTGTTAAATACGTAAAAGAAGAGTGGGGTAGAAAGTACAAACCCCTACTAGGTACAGGGTCTTGTGAAACTTTGAATACTACTAGTAGTTCTAGTAACAACCAAAATTACAAGTTTCAACGAGCATGTATACTTCAATACAGAAATAGTAGAAGGAAATTGGAATATTATGAGAACAGATGAAAACATTTACACAGTATTAGGTGAGCATCCTGTGTTTGTATATAAAACAGGACATAATCTAAAGAATAAATTTGAAAGGAAGGCTACTACTAGTAAAAATACAAAGAAGGAACGGTGTACCCACAAGTGTGGACAATGCAACCAGTGTTTTGCTATAATGGAAGACACCACCCTAGTTTTGAAAGACATTGACCAAACTCTAATAAGGTTTAAGAAAGTAAATTGTCGTACACAACATGTGATTTATTTAGTCAAATGTACAAAATGTCCATGTTTCTATGTTGGCAAAACTGACAGATGCTTAAGGAATAGAATTTATGATCATTATTATTGTATTAGAAAAAAAGATATTACTAATGCATTATACAGACATCTTGTCAAAAGTCCTAGTTGCGATATGTTTAAGTTTGGTATCTTAGAACATATAATGGCCAATCCCAGGGGTGGTAACACCAGTAAAAAATTGGGTGAAAGAGAAACTAGGTGGCAAATTTCATTAAATGCAACTGCACACCCAGGGATAAATGATAGTATATCTATAAAGCCAATTTTAGAATGCATAGCATAATTTGTACATATACCCAGTGTGGTAGATTACAGAAATGAGTATAAATTAATACTTGAACAGTGTTTTATAATATTACAGATTTTTTATTCAAGTGAATATTTTTATACATTTTTATTTTTTTATTTATATGTGATTTTATATAGAGTAGTTACATAGTTCATTTAACATATGAGTGATTCTTAATACAATGCACTGTGCACTTTAAGTATATTTAATTGATACTTAACCGATGTATTAATTAATACGTTTGATTGGTTTGGCACTTGTATATAACCCAGGATGTAATTAATGACTGTGTTCTGATGAAGTCTATAATATTAGATGAAAGCGCTTAACAACGGGAGTTTTACAAATAAAGTTGAGTTATTTCTGGATTTACACTTGGAGTTTTCTTGGGAACTAGACACCTAGGACAGCGGACATAAGTGTTGTGTGTATTTACTTAGTTGACTTTCGCTGATTACAGTCATTTAAATGTATTACTTTACAAACAGTTGCTATGGAGGTTATTATAATATAGCAAATAGGGGTTACTATGCTGAACAATTCCAGAAATGCAACAAGTAGTTGAAACAGAAATGAATTACTTAGTGTGCACAGAATAGTTAATACCAGGAATATATCAGAGAAAAAGAGGAGCCAAGACAAATGGAGGTTAAAACAGCTAATAGGCATTGGGTTCTAAAGGAATGAGGGACAGGAATTACAAGGGCAAGGAGGGGAAAATAAGTGAAAGCCAACATCTGTGGAATCCTGTTATGCCATCCTTAACAGCAAACACTATATACTAATGCTATGCCTATACTACTCCTGTTATCACAGTAGATAGCAGTTAAAATATAATAACTTATTTAGCACTAGGATGAGTGGTATGCAAAGCCTGTCCTGTGAAAACAAAAGCAGTCAAATGTTATTGCATGCATTTCAATTTGTATGACTGCAGACTTGTCACAGACACTCATTTTCGGTTTTCTTTATGTTTAACATAATATATCTGTTTGCAACCTGTTTCTTTTTATTATGTTCTAGCAATTGATCCCTGGGATAGTGCCATATAATCTGATACTAGAATCAAACATAAATCAAGTTTGCAAAATATAAATTTGTCAAGAATTTAGCAACTTCCCGCACTAGCACCTGTTTATTCTTATTGCTACACAGTAAACTGTTAAGTATCTTTTTGACTTAACACCTCTCACCACATGATCTCTGCCATCTTGTAAATGAAGCCACTGTTATACAATATCATTCTAAAGGTCCAACACACCCACCTGGATAGCAGAAACATTTTGTGATTGACCGTTTTTGTTCAATAGTATCCACATTCAAGATGAATGCCTTTTGACTTCATGAGTATTATTGTATCAAGCTTCTCTGCGAGATCCAAACAGTTGCATTTTGTGCTCACATGGTCATTAATAAACACAAAAAAACTCTACTTATGGTCCTTGCTGCTAGCTGTGCCAAACAGGACTGGGATCTTACCTGCTATAAAGAGAAGTAGCAGGACTGGGGATTAATTTATACATATCACATCTACAAGCATGTTATCTAACTCTACTCAGAAACAACTCAGACAAAACAATGCAAGTTAGGTATAGCCTGGCAATATCACAAGAAATAAACAATTACAATTTTACTAGTGTCAGAGTCTGTAATGGCATGGCTGTGTGTGATACTAAAGATAATGAGAGATTTAGCAATTTACAATCTTATTCTTATGACAATACTTTATCTGAATTAGTTTTACTGTGCCACATTAGTCAGACTGGACTGACAAGTGATATAAAAAACAGAACATGGATTTAAATAAATGCAGCTTTTTGTACAGTTTGCAAGACATTATGTTTCCTGCCAGATGTGAGAAGAAATGATGTGCTTTATCTTTGAATTATGGCAATCAAGCTTTGTGGTGAGCGTTAAACACTGTTTGGAAAGGTCTTCTGTACCTCACATTCAGCTTCTTCATGGTACAATATTTTACAGCCTTGGATATATATTTTCAGAGATGAGCAAGGCAAATGTCATGCTATTACTAATAAGTCTCTTGTTCTTTTTTAGTTCCGTTCTTGTATGTTGAAGCTGATATTCTGTGGTAAAAGCCCCTTTGGAGATGATGATGATATTTCTTCTGCCTCACAGTCCACTCAGGTTGCTTCAGTCTCATCCAGCCAGGTTGCTCCATCATAAAGCATGCATGTTAAAGTTCCATTCCAAAAAGAAAACAAAAGAAAAAGAATGAGGAAGAAAGCAGTGAAGACTGGACTGATATCACACAACAAAAACATTGCAGAGAAACAAAGTTAGATTAAAACATGGCACCACCGGTTGTGTCATCGCAGGCCACTGCAGTGTCATGTCTTCTTACACATCAGCAGAATGGAAAGGATAAGCACTGGATAGACTGAGAATTCCAACAATCCACAGTGCAAGACCATTATAATGGTAAACTACAAAAATAGCCCCTGCATTAACCAGCTAGTTATCTATATGCTCTACAGTTTCTGACATTTTAGGATCATGATCACATCAATATTACATATAATCTAATGTATTGCTGTTCAGTTTTGTAGTACACTGGTGCTCAAGTTTTACTCACCTTCCACCAATTTCCTAAGAAGATACAACATTAGAAATGAATTCATGTAAAGGCTCACCATTTTATATAATACCAATTGAAAGAAGACTTAAGTTATTACAGAAATGATGTGCATTCCCCGTAAGGGTTACAGTATAAATACTCATAAAGATAAAGTAATGTTAAAAAGGCATCATTTTGCATCTTCTGATTATTATGGCCTTCATTTCATTATGAGTATCTAGTCAAAGCCATTCATGTGGGGATTTCAATTGTGTCAAGTTTTAACTGAGAACTCTAGAGGTTTGCTGGAACTGCACACCTTGTTAGGCATTGTACGTGTAACAGTCACTGAGGATACATAATGTTCCTTACACAAAGAGAACTGTAAGAAAATTATGTTGATAAAAGTGAAATAGTTAAGAACATATTTCTGTGCTCATCCATCCATTCATCAATCCATCCACAGCCCCTTTTTCCCATTTTTGCACATGGGATCAGGGTGTCACTTCAACAGTGGCAATCATCTAGAGCCACATTACCACTAATTTATTTTTGTTTAAATGTTGTGTCCTTTGTGGGCATGAAGTTCTTTTCTGTGAAGCTGAACTATTACTCATGGTTATTGGTATATATTCTCAGTTACACATGCAGGTAGGTAGTACAGTGTAAGCTGTGGGTAGTCTGCACACAGAAGGACATTTGTACCTCATCGGCAATTGTTATGGTATAATTGCTGACCTCGTTAAGTAACATACAAATGCAATCAGTTGGATGCAATGTAGTATGTTCTATGTCAAATCCAGACAGGTTATATATATGGTAAGAAAAAGTAATATTATATAACATATTATAACAACAAATTAAGAAGAATCCTCTTCCGAAGTGAAATACAATATTTACGCTATTAGGTATCCAGTTAAACATATCCATTATAACATGAGTCAGCATGAGTTTGACAATCAGTGCAGTTCACATTTTAGAATATGTGTCATAAAATAAATTGCAATTCTCTCATGAAAGAGTGTAGAAAACAGAGTGTGTGTACCTGTCTAATTTGCTTTTCCTAGTGGCCTTCCTGCTGTCCACTCCCAAACAACCAATTCACCAAATTTCACATGCAAAAATGAATCCTGTTTAAACACTTTCTGTACCAGAGGGTCTTGGCTTAACAGCCACTTGGCCTCCATTTGTATCCTTAATCCATCAATCCATCCATCCATCCATCCATCCATCCATCCATCCATCCATCCATCCATCCATCCACCCATCCAACTATTCATTCAACTTCCATCCATATCTCCCACCCTCCATATATCTAGCTAGTTTTTACATCACCATCCTATGGGGACTGCAGTGCCAGCAAGTGAAGTAGGGTAGATCAGACTCAACTGCCTCTAGAAACATTTTCCAGTTTTCCTTTTGGGATTTTGCAGATGTTTCCAGGGAAGCTGAAAAAATAATCTCTCCAAAGTGTCCTGAGTCTGCTCTGGGATCTTCTTCCATTGGACCATGTCTAGTATACCTTAAGAGGGATATCCAAAGGGGGACACCCTTACAAGTTGTGGAAACCATTTCAACTGATTCATGTTGAATCATTCAACCACAACCATTGCTGTAATCCAAGATCCTGCCAAATAGTTCAGATCCTCACTAACTCATGAAGAATGAGCCCAGATATTCTGCAGATGAACCTATGTTTTCCTGCTCATGCATATGCTGTCACCCTTACAGTCACCATGAAAAGCTTATGACCACAGGTAAGGATGACAACAGACTAATCAGTAAATAAAAAAAATGTTGTCCTTTATCTCACTTCATTGTCTTTATCTCTTAGTTCTCTCTAACTCACTCAAGATCAAGATCGGAAGATACTTAATCTCTTCCACTGGCACATATTGCCATGAAAACTCATGGTACTGGACTGCTGAGCTGCATCCCTCCAAAAGCAAATTTGCTGTTTATTGTTTTTTAATTTGAGCATTTTGTTTAAATCATCTTTGCCATTTCAGAACTCAGAATTCTAAGCATGTGTAGTGCACACTTAGAGTTCTGAGCTCTATTAAAAAAGTCAGCTGCCTCTAATGGAGTATTTTTACAATAGCTTAGCATTTATGCATACTCCTCTTTTGAGAATAAGGTGATATCAACTTATTACAAGTCCTTGGCATAGAAATGCTGTTTCAGTGGGAGTTGCGTGGGTTGCTAGATGAAGCAATGACTATCATTTCCCATCTTCCCATACTTATTATATAACTAGTGCTTAAGAGCCTGAATCAGTGCTAGAATTGTGTAGCATAACTTGTAGACAGGGCTGCAAGCATTGGAGAAAAGTATGTTTTTTTTCTTTTTACTAAATACTTTTTTTTATTAAATGCTATGATCTCCCTTGCCAAATGACCTGAAAGATGATGAGTACTTTTTGATAGTCAATAGTGTGTGTGTGTGTGTGTGTGTGTGTGTGTGTGTGTGTGTGTGTGTGTGTGTGTGTGTGTGTGTGTGTGTGTGTGTGAGTGCACAGGGTTACATGATATGAGTCTGATAGCAACAAGTTCAAATATACCACTGTGGCTATTGTGTATATATTGATTTATCCATTTGAGCACAGACACCTGAGGTGTTACACAGTCAATAAAGTGGGTTTAACTGGTGGACATGAAAGCAGTCTATTGATGAAACTGACTGATCCCTACTATCATTTAATCAGAGTTAAGCATTCGTTGATCTGGCTTGGCAAGTCTGGTATGTGTTTGAGTTTAATAAGATGAAATACATTACTGTGAGCAACATCAGTAATATTTTTTATTTGATTACAGTCAGACATTTGACCCAGTTGATTAATCAGTGAAAAAACATGCTTATTGGCTCAGGCTGCACATTAATTAATTGCTGAGAGATTTTGTAGCAGTAAACACAGGGAAGGTATTTGAATGTTGAGACGGTGTTTGCTTGCTCTTTTGGATCAGTGTTGTTACTGTGTGATATAACTTTTGTAACACATTATGCAAGTGGAATTTTTGATCCTCAAGAAGTGAAGAAGCTCCATTTGACAGTAACTGCAATGAAAAATGTGTAGTAGTGTATACAGTGAGTTTCTGTTAGAGGTGCATATATAAAAATGTGCCATTTATGTCATTTATAAGCAAATGAGATGTGGATTTATCTAATATTATTTTATTTTATTTTCCATTATATTTGTTAACTGTCAGGTGGGCTGGTCACAAACCCCTTTCCAGCCTGACCTGGACAGAAGAAAGATGTGCATAGAACATATAGACAAAACTGAAAACACGTTTTAGAAGCCTGCAATGTCCTACACAATTTGTATAACTGTGATACTGAAAGAATATAAATGCAAAATCTGCTGCCATGTAACAATCATATAAATGTTCCCTAGTATCTATGAACTTCTAAACCTGAATGGCATTAAACATTTTCTTGTTACTGCAATATTTTAATACAGCACTGTCATAAGCAGTGTTCTTTTTTAAATACTTTTAAAAATCTAGTACAATGCAATTCAAATTAGTGAAATCACTGCATTCTAATGAATGCTTTCAAATGTTTAAACTTCCTGGGTTGCATTTTTAGATGTATTAGAAGCCAGCTATCAATCAAGAGCTGTTTCTAGTTTTTATACTTAGAAAGTCATTTCTCTCAACCATACAGAATTCCTCGGTATTTACCAGTTTTGAGGGCAAAATAATAGTGTCCCATGAATTCCCAAGTGGCCCCTTTGATTCCCGATTTTTTTGTTTCATTTTTATTTGCAATTTTAAGTTATGGCCACAACACAGTCAACCATTGGCATCTGTACACAGCCATTGTTGAGAATTATTTGCAAGCCTAATATGTTTTTAGTTCTGAAATTGTTTCAGAAATGTAAACTAGTCATTTTTAATTATTCATATTTAAGAACCCTTTCTCTAAATCTTCATTTTTTACCACTCGAACACTTGCAATGCACCAGTGCTAAACAAATAATAATACTAATAATTATAAAAAATAGTTATTTGTTTTAAATGTTGTAGTTTGTAGTTCAAACTGCACCTTCCCATTTTTTCTTTATAATGAACCTGTGACTTATGTACTGTGGAGATTGGAGTGTAATAATCCAGTGCTTCTTTAACTGAATTTACTGAGAACAGTGAACAAACGTTGTGGGTGTGCTTAATTAGAGACTGCTAAACAATGATTATCTACCTTTCACCACTCAACACAGAAGAAGTCCTCTTGATTTTATTTATTATTTATGTATTCTTTGCTGATTGGGTTAGTCCCACTTGACTAGTAGCCTCTTTGCAGGTGAGACCTGAGGTGGTATTTATACTACTAGGGGAAATTTGTCCAGGGTATTGGGGAACTTACCTTACTCTTTTCAATAGGTGATGTGGGATCTTTTCCATCCACCTGAGCTACCACCAGATCAGGCAGATGGGCCCTTAGTTTAACATCTTATCCAAAGGATGATTTCTAAGTTATAATTCTACTGTTAACAATCTGCACCAAATGTTACTCTCACAGGCAGGGGTGAGTTAGTAAGAGTGTATAGATGATTGGAAGATCAATTTAAATGGATGCTTTTCTGTTATCAACAAAGAAGCCTATGCCATCTAAATTGTGAATGCTAAATATGCTTACTGATGCTTTCATTTGTGTAAGAGCAGCCTGAAAATCGAGATATAAAAATACTTTAAGTTATTATTGATTAGTTTTAATATTAGTTCCAGGGCATGTTTTACAATGTGCTCTACTTTGGCTCTTGGTATATAAGTCGGGTTGAAGGAGTAATGATTTGCTTATGCATTGTGGTTTAGGACCAGGATAACTCTATCCTTATAAAGAGTTAAAAACATGGGTACATGAAGCACAATCTGGTTCTGGAATCACTGAGAAATCTTACTATGTGCACATCTTACTACATTTTTATCTTTTAATGATTCTCTCAGTTCACAAATCGGACTTTTTTTTTGCCACTGTAGATTTTGCTGTGCTTAGGATTTACTGGTTTGAGCAGCACTGATTTCAGAAGCCCACTTTATTAAAGATGTGTGTTTTATTTTTAAGATGGTGAGTCATCTATAACACTTTGCTCTTACCAGAAAGAAAGACATCTTCTGTACCATAAATAAATATATTTCCATCGACCTGCCTGTCTGTGTGTGTTAATCTGTCATTGTTTCCCAAGCTACAATATGTATCGTAATTATTTTTGTGTACATCTGCATTACTATTCATTGTAAACTCACATGTTAAATGATGCACAACTCTCTGACATGTTTCTTACCTTTCCAAAAATTTATGTGATTTATCATTTGGACTAAACACATTCTGATGGCTAGTGAAATTTATTTATGTGGCGTTTGTTTACTGTGAAAGTCTGACTGGATTATCAGATACCTATTTTCAGCAGAGGCCTGGATGAACTTTGTATCATGTTGCCAAGTTTTTCTGATCTAAGAAAATAAGAAATTCATACTTTTTTTCATTTTGAAATAATTTGTAATGTGCCTTTATCACTTGCTAAACTCATTGAAACCAATTAGCTCTGTGTACTTTAGAGAACAAATTATCCTCTTTAAATGGTCTCTAGCTATTCTCCAGTTTAGTATAGTAAACATGTCTTTGAAGTTTTGCACTGTGATCATGGGTACTTAAATCATGATTTTCATCAATATTTCTCATTTAAGGAAACATATTCCATACCCTTATTGCCACAGATATGCCATTTTCCATTGCATGAGAACAGACCCAGGCACCTAGATTCCTTACCCTCGCACATCTGGGATTGGATGTTACAGCCTAAGCCCTACAGACATCTTCACCCCAAATATTAATAATGTTTGAAATATTGATACTAGTGAAACATTTCCATTATCCATTGACATACTGTGCTAGCCCTGAATTGCCGTCAGGATCATTGCATAGTAAGTTTACCACTCATAGCCTAATCAAGTACTGCGGTATCTACAGGTACATGTTTTGATGAAAATTTTACAATAAATTGGACAAAGTAGACATATTATTATATTTCACAGTGCACTGACTTCAAATCAGACATACTAGTTTTAATTAATGTAGTATTAGTGGTCAGAAAACTAAAAAAAAAAAAAAACTAAAAACAAAGTATATAATATCTCACATTTTATTATTGCAATATTTACTGGGCTACCATACATGAATTATAGTGTTCTTATGTCTCTGTAACATGCAATAGAAAAAGCAATGCAAACATGGGAATGATTACTGCACAATATATGCCCTCTTTTTTGTAGCTGTATTTACATATACTGCATAGCAACATAATTCTTTTCTTACAAGAAACTGCAAGAAGAGAGTGCTCTGAAACATGTTTTGTACTATAAATATTGAACTGACACTTTTGTAGTAATTATAACTTCACTGAGTTTACTGTAGACTGCAGATTTGCATGTCATTCTGATAGATGAGGAAGCATCTGTGATTTACAAAGCCATGGTAGTGTTCAGGTATTCCATCATTCATTTATTTATTTCATTTAACCAGGTGAGGTGGATACGCTGATCAAATCCTTTGTAACACTGACCTGAGTCACATTGTAACATAAGCATTTATAAAAGTAATAAGAAAGTGTACACAGCATCAATATTTTATGTAGAAATTCATAGTATAGGCACATGATACCTTTAGGAGTATTTACAAATATATTCACTCTGTTATTTGTGATTTTGCAAACTAAACATAAACTAAAGAGCCAATAGGACAATGACAGCATGATTATGCATAACTGCAGCTGAATATAGAGCTGTGCAAGTACTCCAGATAACTGCCTGATGCCGTTATTCTTCTTCCAAGGTGAGTTATTGATGTACAGCTAGTCAAGGTAACAACTGGATGAAAATAACTGGTTATAACCTTGTCCCAAAGCAAAACAAAAAATAAAGTATTTTTTGGATGGGCCAGCCCCCCCCCCCCTCCCACACAAACACACACACACATATGAGGGCAAATACCTCAGAACTTATACATATATATATATATATATATATATATATATATATATATATATATATATATAGTAATATCATATGTGCATAAACACAAAAAAGGGAGAAATCTCCCAAAAAGAAAGGAATCTCTGATGACATATACTTAGAAACTGTATCAGCAATAATTTTCTGTGAAAACAGAGAATGGGGACTTCAGCTTCGCCAGACTGAACTTAACCAGTTGGCAACTTGTCCTATCTAAGCTTGAGAAGATGGAAGGAAGCCACGGATCCTATGAAGTCATTCAGGATGAAGTCAAGTTGGCTTTTATAAGGTGATTTTGTTAGTCCATAATGGATTCTACAACACAAAATGAATGTGATTCATTTGCCTTCATTTGTCATTCAACACCCCCTAACTTCACCCAGAATCTCCCTAAAAGTGTCTAATTATTTTTAAACCTGTTAGATTCTAATACTTTTTCTTTTTCATTATACTTCTGGCATCTAGGGAAATGATGTTTAGGTTATGTAGTTTCTGCCTTATATCTTCCTTTATGCTTTCATGTGTCCTTTGCCTAATAATGTACTCCTGAAAAATGAAGCTTGGTACATTTCATGCCCATACTGTTAGACTGCATTCTTTCTGTTCTATATGTGTGATTTTATTTTTGTGCTGCCCATGTGATGTCTTTCTTATTTGTTTGGTGCAATATAATATGCCAAAGGAGTAATGCAAAATGTTATTAGGCAATCTAGTTTAGATTTCATTTCTTTGACCATCTCCTGCCATGCGCTATAGCTTGTTTTTTCATCATCTAATCACATATTGCTCA
>NC_056741.1:520286020-520288520 GCF_019279795.1 Protopterus annectens
TTTATTGAAAGATTCACACTGGGACAGCCATGTCAGATTCACTTCACTCTTCAGCCCACCTTCTTTCCTACTCAGCCAAATATCATTAGATTTATATATTTCTAGACATCTCTTCTTATCTTCACAACCTTACAGACTTTCTCATTCTCATGCATCAGTTTTCATTCAGTTATAGCTTCACATAGGTTTACCTACATAACCAAAGATAGACCAACCCTTCCTGCCCTGTACAACCCATGGGTATGAATCATGGCTATAGGAAAAGTAGACACCTGAGGTGGAGGAGATAAGTACCTTGAGGTCTTGTTCATTAGTAAAAGTAAAGGGGATTGGTGGATTCTTTCAAGGATTGGTACAGCAATAGCAGTACTACAGGAATTGTACAAGTCTGTAATGCTGAAGTGACTCAGAAAAAGCCCTTAAAGTAACAGTCAGTCTATATTCGTATTCTCACCTATGGTCATAAGCTTTGGGTAGTGACCAAAAGGATGAGATTTTCATCATTGTATCACTGCACAGAGTGGCAGTGCTGCCTACATCAGATCCATTTGTACATATAGACAAACACAGAGTATGTATAGTGAAACTGAGCAACATCAAACAGATGTCTGAGGTAAAACAGAATGTGAGTTTAGTAAATTGTACACAATAACTGATGCCTTAGACTTAATGTTTAGTGGTTGAGATTTTAAGTCTGATATGAATGGGCATGGAGACTGAATTGCAGACACCACTGTCAAAAGAACATGGCCTGTTGTCCCTAATGAAACCTGTGTAGGTAAGAGCTGAGACATATCAATATGGGTATCCACATGAAATTCTCAAGATGAGGGCAAATTTCTCTGTGAACTACAAAATTAATGGACATTGAGAGAAACCAACTGTACTGTTATAATAAAGAGTTAAACTGCAGAGTGGGATACAGTTTTCTTGAGATCTATCTGTGTGCTTTGCTATAAGAAACAGTTAAACAAGGGGAGGCCCCAGAAGTCTTGGTATTTTCAATGCTCACTGGTATGTTTTGAAGTACATTTCCAACCTTTAATTGTTTCCCTTATCACTGAACTTCTGATGACTATTTCTAAAGGATGAATTACTTTCTTGCTCACACTGGATCCATAGCCACTATTTATGGCCACTTTACTGACCATGTACATCTTAAATAATAATAATAACCACATAATGCATTTTGACTTGTTTCTCACAAAGACAGACTCAGAGACATACACACTCTCTGTCAAGTCAGCTCAATGACTGTTTGCCTGTGATGACAGCATAAGTCAGTCACTTTCATCCAAAGACTACATGCATCCTCAACAAAACTATCCTATGCTTGGCTGTGCATGGTCCAGATTGTGAAGATAGGTGAAGGCTGCCAGCCTAGCCAGATAGAATTTTGTAGATAATTCTGTCATTTGTAAATATTAATATAAGTCACAGGCTTGTTCTCTTAAATGGAAGAAAATGCTGTTAGATGTGGAACTGAAAAAATGTAACAACAGTGCACTCTGCAGTAACAAAGCTGATGAATCAATTCTTTGATGTCAAAACCCGGAGCCGAGATGTCTAGATAAAGGCATTCTGCCTATTGTTTTGAGGCCAGAGTTAATGGCTAGAATTTGCATGTATAATTTCTTTTATTGATCTGGCTTTCTGATCAGCTCCAAGATCAAAAGGGCTATTAACCTCCGAGTTTCTGTTAGCCTGGGAAAACCAGAAAATTGTTAAGAATTATGTAATGTGAAGCAGCACTATGTTATCAATTTCAGGAGAGAGAATCAGAGAGTATTTAGCATTTGTCTTGAGAACATCCAACTCACCAATATCTGCCTATGCTCTATATGTAAGTTTATTTTAGAACTGTGTTTTGTCTTAGATATAGCTAAGAAATAGGAAGAGTAGATTAGTTTTTTTTCTGTATTGATGTCAGAACTTTTCTACTGTATTATTTTAAGCATTTCTCGGTGATCTCTGAACTCTTGACTAAAACCATGTAGTAAGAAGTATTGTCTTATGTTTTTATTATTCATTATTAAATATTTTTAAACCTTTCAACCGTGGCTGTTTTGTGTAGTGATAATTTAAGCTCTAGAGTACATTGCATGTATATAGTGATGCTGTCCAAGTCACTCCAATAAGCTTTGCTGTTCAGTCACACTTACCATTTGGAAAATAATATTGCACAGTAATAATTTGACACCCTTTGTTAAGGGCCCTTTTAATAGCTGATATTAGTGGGTGGTGGCAGCTGGTACTAATTTTTAGACTGTGCAGAAATGTGGCACAGCTGGAGAATCTGTGCCAGCCTTCCCCAGGAGTGTATGCGTGGTTGTTTATAACTCTTATCTCAAAGTGTGTGTGTGTCAGTGGGGAGGAACATGAAGCACTAGTTGGACAGAGAGGGTAGGTAGAACATGCTTCATAATTTAGGCTTGACAGATATATATACAACAAACCAAATACTGTACACATTTTTGTCAGAAATCAAGCTAAGGCACTG
>NC_056741.1:520296020-520317416 GCF_019279795.1 Protopterus annectens
TACCTGTCTGTAGTGGGAACAACATGATGACCACCCTCCCAGCAGCTTTATATTATTCAAAATCTGAGCTGTGGGCTTGTGTGTAATATTGCCCTAACCCCTACCTTGGTGGCTGACATGGGCAGCCACATCACTTTTGGGACATCCTGTATTTTGTACTTGCATGTGCATGCTCCCACACCTAGGTGCAATGAGAGCTAACCCCCCCCCCCACTCTATTGACAGTCTTCGTGGAAGCATGCAATTACACTGGAACATGCAGCTGACTGGGACCCCCAATTCACCCCCCCCCAAGGATGGGCAAGCTGGCTAATGCTAGTCACAGTCACCCTCGCCTACTCATCTTTTCCACTACCCAAGCTGCAAACTGAGCTTCAGTTATCTGGGACACAATCAGGACTTTATAGATTCATAGGTATACACTATGGTACTAACAGTCTGCAGATTATTACAAGCCTAGTCAATAACCACAGATGTGTTATATCTGTGAGGTACAGACCTTAACCATTAAGTCAATCCCACCCCCTAGACCACAGATTCAGGTTCTTATATTTCCCTTCTTCTCAATATATTAGCAAGCAATTTTTCTGGTCAGAAGTCTAATTTATTATATTTAGGGCTAGGGAGAATGCTCATGCCACACTGATTTAGTGACAAAGATGGCAAGAATGCTAAAGTATTACTTCCTTTTACTAATTCCTTTTGCATCACTGTTAGAGGTGATATGACTGCCACTCTATTTGAGATGTACAGCCTTCCTAAAACAACACCTAGTAATAGGGATTTTTATAGAGATACTTCCAGCTCTCACACTCAGTGGGCTGTAATGCCTAATGCTCCTAAATTTGTAGATGCATGATGTCACAGTGTTCAACAACCATCTACTACAAATGTTCAACAAACTCCAAGATTCAGTGTGGTATTCCAGCCAGTGAAAGTCTGTGTGCAGAGATAGGAAATGTTTTGTCTCAGATGCACATTTATTCTTTAAAATATGATGCATACTTTTAAATTCAAGCTTCCTTTCTCTCTGTTGTTCAATGTGCTTTTCACTTTACTGTCGTTAGTTGAGTACACGGCTGAGTTCCGCTAGTAGTGAACTCTTTCCAACAAAGAATAGTTCAGAACTAGCGGAATTCCTGACGGGCACTCAGAATTTCTGTGACAAAAGTAGTTTCAAGAAATGCCCAAGACTATTATGCAAATATAAAAATATACATCCTTTACATAATCAGACAAAGAGCATTGTACATCGTTTAATAAGTAAACTGTAATCATTAAACAGAGATGTGGTATCCATATTCGTTACCACTTCTTTTCAACTTCAATAGCAAAATTCTGTGAGTCAGTCATTCAGAAGGAAGTTTCAAATCTAACCAGCAAGCCAGAAATATTATAATAAGATTTTATGAGAACATGTCACAGTCTACACCGTAGTTTCATTCATGGAGAGCTCATCTACTGTAGCCAATGTTTCCTCATGCATACAGTGCTTCACTAAGCAATGTGTTTTGTTTTGTACCTGTAATGTCACACTCATTGTCACAATTATCGCTACTGTTGTCTTAATCACTCACTTATGAGGGAAACTAACATTGCAAGTATATTAAAAATGGTTCAAAGTTATTAAGTGTCCAGTGCAGGTGGGTCAATAGTAAATGCAATGGCTAGTGCTATCTTTAACTATGTATTTATTTGATATACTGGAAACAAAGAAAACATCTAGGACATTCCAAACTGCTTTGGTTAGGGAATGTGCTCTGATGTCTTTTATATTACTGTGTGTTGCATTTGACTGGATTCTCTTTCTGCAGAAACACAAAAAATGTTAAAGTTCTGCAAGTACACTTACACATGATGAGTTATTTTTACTTTTTAAATGTATTCATTTATTTATTTATTTTGAAGGAAATCTAACTGTAGCTTTTGGAATTAAAAATTTTCTGCAGTCATGCCTTAATCAGTCAATCAATCAATTAGTCAATTACCAGCTATGTTTTTTGTGCTTTATAGCAGCATTTAGTCAGAAATAATTGCTGCCCATGTCATTTACCTGTCAGTTATTTTGAGGTTAACCATGTATTTTTTACCCTCTCCACATGATATTCACTCACCTTAAACTAGAAACCAGAACAAAGCAAATAGGTGACTAATACAACTATGAACATCTTGGACTGCTGAGACGATTGTGTGTATCAGAGTAATTTCCATGCTACAATACACACAAGAGTGATAATATAATATTCAAATGGGAAAAAAAGCAAAACCAAAACAATGAATGCCAGAATAGAGTTCCCATACTTGCAAATGTCTCAACAGATTTTTTTTTCATCTGAATTAACATATGCCTTCCATGACACGTGCATGTTTAGATGCAGTAGGTGTCAACTAGTTGGTCAAGGTTCTGCAGCCACTGTTTATGGGACTAATTTCTGTAGAAAGCTTACCCCCATGAGTTTTTTTCATTATCTGTGAACTTGTGGTTAGATCCCTTATATCTTATATCACAGCTTTTCTAGCTTTCTTTTCCAGCAGAATAAACGTAACTGGGCTGAACATTACCTTCATCTATAATGCTTGATCCTTTTGATGGCTTAAAATATTAATAGTAAAATAAATGCCTCTGCAGGTACTTCAATAGCAAACATTCATTTCCAGATGGAAATGGTTTCAGATAAACTCGTTCAGCACCCTTTAGAGTCAAAGAGTAAATGGCTTTGAATTCTTAACACTTGGAATGAGAATTTCTCTCCTACATCCATGAATGCTTAACCTGAAGGAAGATGAGGCATTCTTAGGGTGTTTGAGTCCTCCCCCCATTATATTATTATACTTATGAAGCTCTCTTCTCTAGTTATGGAAAATGAAGATTTGAGGTTCTTTTATCTGTGTCCAAACTGGATATCTCTGCCCTGTCTCCCCAAGGATGCCTGCCTACTGATAATATACAATTTAGTACCACTGTCTTAAAGAATATAGCCAATCATGTTCATGCTTTCTTATTGTTACTCTTATTAGCACTGTTAATTTCTATGTTTAGGTTCAGGTTATTTGCTATTCTAATTTTCATTCAGTAGAATTTTAAGTTAGAAAATACAGGTACCATAAAATCAAGAAGATCTGTAATTAATAAAAATATGTATTTGTACATAAATAATAATGCATCTCCCTTATCGTGTTGAGAACATAAAAATTCCATAATGCAGAGAAAAAACCTTACTTGTGTTGGCACTGTATAATACTCATCGCTAGCAAATCTTCCACATCATCCAGATACTATTAATGAAAAGTTAATCCAAAACTTGGACCAATCCTAAAGAGCATTCCAGATTGTAAACACCAAAACTCCATAAACCATTACCCATGTGGCTCCTGCTAACATGGGGTCTTAACAAATGTTTTCCACATTATCCTCCATAAGTATTACATTTTAGTGCAGGAAAAAATGTATTGCATTCATTCCAAATGCAGCCCACAACCAGGAGAGAAGCAAACTTTCTCATTCAGTATATTATGGCATATTATCTTTAATTCCCAACTTGCCATGAGCACACAGCCTCACAAAATGCTTAACAATATCCTTGCAAAATTCTTTACTGCAGTGTATAATTAATACTTATTAAAATGTCCATGAGGCATGTATTCGCAAAAAATATAAATAAATAAATAAAAACAAATAAATAAAACCTTGTTCTATGACTAGTGGACATATGCAATTAGCTAGCATGTTTATACATGAACACACAACATCAACTGCAGAAAAACACCATATATGAACATCTGGTAAATCTATTTCTGTTTTATATACCATCAAGCAATTTGCAGTCACAGTATAAAGTATTGTTATGTATCTCCACTACCAGAAAAATCAGCAGAAAGCATAGTTTCAGTATTGTAGATCTTATTATCTGGATCTTCGATTGAAGATAATATATATTTCATTGTTGCAGTTCTTGTTACCTGTAACATAATTAGGGGAAGTTATCTACACATAACACAATCACTACAGTCCTAAACTGTTATTCATAGAAACAAGTGTATTTCAATTAGTTGAAATTCAGAAACTTTTTTTCTTTCTTCACAAATGATTTAGGGCATGTGTTCATGATTGTTTTGACTGAATTCTTCTTCTGTGTTTGAACGTTTTTTTTTTAATGGGGATGCAAAGGACACACACCTTCCAAACAGGTTTCACCTCCTCCACCTTTTACTTATGTAATTAACACCTCCTTCATCTTTCACTTATGTAATTAACACCTATCACTGCACCTTAGGGAAAGATGGCTTTCATATTCCAGGAACAATGTATTTTTTTGACAAATTTAGCATTTGATCATAGACTTTCATCATCCAAACTGGAAAGGCCACAGAAATACCTCACAAAGAGGATTACCAGCCTCAAACAGATGCCCTACGCAGACCATCTCAAAAAACTGCAGTTTTACTCTATCGCATATGGCCTACTCAGAGGCAATCTCTGCCTAACACACAATCTATGTCAAACCCAGAGCTTTCAGACATGCTCCACTTAAAGAAATCCCAATCCCTATGAGCAACATGCTCTAGGGACCTAAACCTTGTCACCACAATAAACAGAACATGCTGGAGGGATAGATTCCTGTCCCAGAGACTTCCCATAATCTGGAACAAACTACCTATCTATATCAAACAAAGCTCCTCATTAGCACTCTTCAAGAAAAATATTGATGACTGGATAGGAGATAGGAAATTCACCCCGGGGATCACTTCTGTGGCTCTGCTCGACAGTGGCACAGGAAAATAATTTTCTTGGGTGGCGAAAGCCAGGGTACCTTTTGGCTAGGCTATATAGGCCCTAGGGCCAATAGCCTAGTACCTACCTATGAACCTATGAACCAAATGTAGCCCTCCTTCCAGAAACAGTATTAAAGTTATACATTTGCACACGCACACACACACAGACACACACACACACACACACACACACACACACACACACACACACACACACACACACACACACACACACACAAAAAATAATAATAATAAAAAAAAATAATAAAACAATCATTGTGCATTGTATAAATATAGAAATGCTATGCAGTACATACTTGAGTAGCCTTCTCTGACCTCTGTCCCACCCAAATTACTTTGGTTTACTTCCACCAGGTGTAATGTCTTCATGTCCTCCTCCTTCAGTTAATATTACCTTTTACCAAGTAAAGCATTCCTAGTCAGATTTAAACATGACAGTTTCACATAACCTCGATAATAATACATTTTTATTGGTACAATGACATCATGAGTCTAAAACAGCTATTCATTTAATCCTACACTCTGCTGAAAGGGAATATATAATGAATGAAATGCATTCCAAAATGTATCAGTTGTATTTTATACAGGGTTAGTTTTCAAGTGTGGTGTATTTTTTGTGTTTTGTCTCCTTAGGTCTCTACTGATAAATAGCCATTAAATCAGTGGTTAATTAAGAATATAAATTAGTGAATACATGCATAAATCCAGCTGTAGATGTAGCATAAACCTGTCCCATAGAATGCTGAAATATAATTATTTTTTTTTTTATCTGGGGTAGAATACTAATTCAGGGACCATTTTCAGACTCGGCTAATGAGCATTGTACTGTTAAGTGACTTGCTGAGTGTGACACTGAGTTTGACAAATTAGTTAAGGTCTTCACCTATTACACACAAGGTACAGGGTTTGTTTCTGACATTGGTATATTGGCTAAGCTTAAACTGACCCATCAGTGCAGTTTGCCTAGTATTCACCCATGAACCTATGAGCACATTAGGCAAATGGAGATTGAGGGGCTCAAACCTTGCACTACAGGAAGAAGCTCATTAACAGCTCTTATATTTAATCATCTATTCCACATGACAAATAAATATTCAAAACAATAAAACATAGCAAACACCTAACAGAACATCAAATATCCTAGTTATGCTATCTTGGAAGTATATCCTTAATATCCCTACCACATTTAGAACATGATCTAGAGGGATTAGTCATCTTTATTTTCTCAAGAAAAAAGGGATACAGAGAATCTATAGAATCTAGGAAATATAGATATTCTGAATTTGAAAAACAGCTAAGTAAAACAGATCATGAGGAATGGCACATGCTTCTCTTTACTACTTCAGGAAGCATTCAAAAATATTTTCACCTGCATTCAGTGAGTTACCTTAAAGAGGTTTAAAATAATTCTAATATTCCATAGAACATAAACATCAGGCATATGAGAAGAGATGTCCCAGTACAAAATGTTATTGTTTTTAGCCTTTATTGTCTTATTTTGTCTGTCCACCATCATATTAACCCACTTCAAAAAATAAACATAAATAACCTAGGCCAAAATAGAGGCCTACAATTTTACCATTAAACCATGGTATATACAGTCTACTTTACCACAAAGCTCAACCTCATGTCTTGAAAAAGTTACCTTCATAGCCTCCATAGTGCCCATAATTCCCAGACATAAACACCATTATAGCATGGGATACAAGCACATAAACCATATCCTGTTTATGCTTCTCCTATATTTCTGTAAGCTTTAAGTAGAAAAAGCTTCATCTGGATGAAAAACATGATTGAAGCTTCAGCTTATTAAAACATATTAGCAAGCCCTTTGTGTGGGAGGTTTCCCCCATACCTCCTAACTTAAATATACTCATTCAACAGATATAAAGACACACAGAAAAGAGAAAAGAGCACATAAACACTGAGTCTCTACTGCCATAGAAATAGAAACAACATCAATAGTAATTCTCTAAGTGATACGCAGATGAATGAGTTGAACATTGGTGAACCTGAAATCAAGGAGCTGAAATGTTGTCCAACTAACACTCAGTAATGTGTTGATAACACATATTTTCATTTTATTGAAACATAGCCATTATCTTTATAAGCTCACAGTGATAGAAATGTCATAACATCACATAAAGCAATACCCATCTTAAGTTCTTCATCCAAAACAAATCATATACCATAACTGTATATATTATAGATAAGATGTGGGTTAAGGAGGTTCTCTGTCATAATGCCTAAAGAACCCTATGAGGGGTGTCAGTCAACCATTCTTAATTCTCTGTAAATTAGATTGTTTAAATTTGTCTCCAGAGCTAGCCTTGAGATTCTCACCACCAGCATTAAGTGACTAATGTGGGCTGGTCAGTTTGCATGATGGCAAAAATCTCTGATTTAGAGACAAGGTAAAGCTGCAGAGAGATATACCTTATTAGCGATTAATCACCATGTCCCTGAATTGAATCAGACCTGACTATTGTATTGTTCACCCTATCATCCCACAGAGCAAGTTAGCATAGTCATCCCCCAAGATATACACATGCACACATGTACACAAGCACATTACACACACACACACACACAGACACACACAGACACACACACACACACACACACACACACACACACACACACACACACACACACACACACACACACACACACACACACACACACACACACACACACACACACACACACACACACACACAACTGCATGGATGAGCGCACGTGTGTGTGCATGTTGCATTCATGTACATACACACATGCACACGCATGTTCACACATACCTACCATGGCCCCATAATACCTATCTGTAGTCATGGTTCAAGCCACAACCAGTTTCATGGCATTCACTTTTTCCTCCTAGGTAAAAAATTAAGCCAACAAAAGAATTCTCTGAATTGCTTCACCAAGTTAATCCACTGCCAGTGCCATTTCTGGAGGATAGCACGTGGCTAATTTTCATTATCAGCTCCCTCAGACTGTCGCATTGTCATATGGCTTCACCAGTGAGACAGTGTCCATGCTATTGCCACCATCAGTACAAAAGAGTCATGAGAAAGTGGTATCCGAATCATTCCGGCTTACAGTGATGCTGAAACCTATGGAGTTAAGGCTATCATGCTACACATCACCTTTCTGAATCCCAGGTTAGAACAATAAAACGTCTATAAATCCATAGACTGAATAAATATACCCAAATCTATGTCAGTCTACAACACCAAATACCTTTGTATGTAATACCACAAACATCTATTACCCTGTTAAAGCCATAGTATACAAAATTCCCATAATAGATGTATGTAAATTTTGATCTCCTAGCCAGCAATGTCCTGTATCAGTTCTTGTCTCACAGTACAAAACAAAAGTATTGTAGTCTACATAAGTAATTCTAATTAATCACTTTACCACCAGCAGTAGTCAGTTATCCAAATACTGCTCATCTCTTTTTTCTAAATAGATGTAGCTGAAGAGTTGTTAATATACTTGTTCTAGTCTAACAATAAGTAAATATTTTCATAACTTGAATGAGTGTAAAATGCTATAAATGGAAATAACTTATGCTTATTTGTTACCATAGAGCTTCACCTCCTGTGATTTTGCTGAAGAGAGGATACTTGCCCAGTCATATTATACAGGGTAACAAATACAAATAAATCTTAAATAAATCATTCTATGTTGTGGAACTTATAAACAAAGGTATAGCCTCTAGGTCAGAGCAGTTCATTGTTCAATCATATTTATCATTAATCAGACCTATCATTGTGTACAAATCCCTTTTGGTATGTACTTAACCACTGGAATGTCCAAAGAGGTTCCTCACTAAAAGAATACAGGGCATAAATAACATGTCCTATGCAGACTGTCTGAAAGCCTATTCCTGTATAAAATGACCACAAGGACCTTTGTAAGCCTAGTCATGTATCCCAAATCTCTGATAAGTTCCAGTACCCTTGATGAGTGTAAGCAGGGGCTTGGCAGATGAAGCATTTACAAGCAGAGACCTGGGAGATGATCCGTTTACAGCCTGCCTGTATTCATTAGAGACACAAGTGCCAAACCAAGGATGAATTTCTTAGTGCCCATCTGATTGTCCAAGTTACTCTTGGTTTAGTGAGGAGCTGTGCTTCACATGGATGGAGAGTATGTTCTACAGAAGGAGTAGGTTCTGGGATACATACCTGTCTCACCAGCAGGTCCTATTTATGTCACAGGCAAGGTTTAATTCTTTAGAATGGTTACTTCTGTTTTTTTTTGTTTTTCAGATATGCAGGAGGTCTGCCAGTGTGGGATCTAACAATTCCTTGCATACCAGGCATAGATACCCTCTCAATAACCTGTAGATAAGTGAATGCAGGAAAGGGACGTTGAGATGGTCGGCATAGGACATGTTACTTATGCCCTGTGTTCTTTTAGTGAGGAACCTCTGTGGATGTTCTAAATGCTGGATATGCCTGTTTAGGTACATACCAAAGGAGTCACTATATTCAGTGACATGTCTGATGAATGCAGAATACAGTGGGACATTCACCTCCTTGGACCCAGATGACATACCTTTGTTTATAAGTTGCAAAATATAGAATGATTTCCTCACTGCTGTAGACTGTTTGATGGTCAAAGGCAAGATTGCTGTTTATGTGTGTCCCCAAGTACCTGACTACTGCATCAACACTTGAGGGTGTGCTGATACTATGATAGTTACTGGGGATAGATGACTTCCTGAATGATACTATTATGCATTTCTTGGTATTGAGGTTTAGCTCATGGCTCTGAATTAAGTTATTTGTCTGTGTCAGCTCTTCCTGGAGAACATTAGTGTAGATGAGATATTCCATGACTGCTCCTAATTTGCAGCCATCTGTAAATTTAGTCAACCAAAGGCCCTTGATATTGGTCTTGATTTCAGAGAAATAAATGCCAAAAAAGGAGTGATCCCAGGATCGATCCCTGGGGGACTCCACTTGTGACTGGCCTCTTTGCAGAGATGGACTCCCAAATTCTATCTGCCTGGGTCCTGTCTCTGAGCCAGCTGGTTATCCATTGGGTAACATAAGGATTTATACCTAACCTCTTGAGTTTGTTAACAATGCCTGAGTGGAGTATTGTGTCAAATGCCTTAGCCATGTCAAGTTAGGCAATGTGAACTGTTTTATTGCTTTGGTGACCTTCTCAAAGAAGCCCACCAGTTTGAATAGGCATGACCTGCCCATGAAGAAATTACATTTGCTTTGGTCCAAGTGTATGGAGGTTTCCTACATTATTATTGATCATTTCAATTATAATTCTGTCTTTGGCTTTGCATATGAGACTAGTAAGAATTGTGGATCTGTAGATGGTACAGCTTTGTGTAGAGGGATGACTGTTGATGTTCTTTATTCATGAGGCATGAAGCCTTTTGGAGGCTACAGTTAAATAGCAATTCTACGTGGCCTGATAGGTCATATTTCATGCTATTTTGAAGGCATCCTGGGATATTGTCTGAGTCCATCAATACAGTGTTCTTGGCCTTAGCGAGAGCATTGAGGACCTGTTCCCTAGCAATAGTAGGGCATGTTATATTTGATGATATTTCCTGAGTGGAGGTTGGGGGAGGGGGTAAAGTTGGAGCTGAATCTATCAGCCAGGAGGTTTGCTATATCTTCTGCCTCAGTATAGGTGGATCTGTGTACAATGAGCATTGCATACAATTGTGTATTGCCTTTGAGGTTGTGGACATAGCTAAAGAATGCCTTGTGGTTGTCCTTGGCCTGGGAGGCCAAATTTACCTCAAATTTGGCTTTGGTAGACTTTATTTGTCCTCTGAGTTGTTTGCTTAGTTTGATGGGAGTGCTTCTATCCTGCTGGGTGCTGCACCTCCTAGTTTTGTCGTGATCTTCTCTCTTCCGTTATACAGCTTATTGATTATGATTTTACCAGGGTGACTTGTTTTTTAAGTTAGTTCTGTACTTCTTCCTGGCGGATATAAATGCCTCTATGCAGCTACTAACATGCTTGAATAGGGTTTCTGTGAACAGTTCCCCATAGGCAGCACTGTTTGCAGGGTTTATCGGAACTTCAAATTTTGCCAGGTTATCACTTAATAGTAGGAAGTTAGCCGTTGTGTAGTTCCTGAAAATTCCAGGGTTAGCTGGGTTTTATTTTTACTTCAGAGCAGACAGTTTTGCTGTCTGACCTTACCAGAGAAGACATTACATTAGGGGGGTGTTCAGCAGTCTCCCATATTAGTGAGGACCAGACTCTGCATGTTTGTTCCCCTGGTCAGCATATTGTCAATATGACTCAGGGAGTTTTGTTTACAAAATCCAGGAATCTCTGTACCTGCACATTTGGTATCATATATGATTCTCAGTTAAAAGTGGGGTAATTAAGTCTTCCATGGATATGGATTTGGGTTAGATGTTGAGTGTTTCCAATAAGCTTAAATACATGTTATAGGTTTCCTTGTTCATAGGGGAGGACCCATAGCTTGTAAGGAAGTGGTATGGGATTTTGACTATGATGATTTGAATGTGGAGAAGCTCAAGTACATCATCCTGTTTGACTAGACTTGAGGTGTATTTATTTTTGATGTAAAGGGAGACACTAGTAATGTAAGCAAAAGGCAATCTGTCATAATTCTATATCCAAGGTCTTGGAACAGCCCCTCACACCTGATGACTTAATAGACCCAGTCAGAACATAAGGCAATGGAAACTCTTTCAAAATGCCGTAAACAATGATCTGACCAGTACAACACCTTTGCAGTATCTCTAGTAATAACAATATCCATGACACAGAAGTTCAATCAGTTTTGGAGAAATGCCTCATTTTTAAATTAAATCCACCCTTGCTTTTAGTCAGAGAGAATGTATTTATTTATGTATTTATTTATTTGTTGACTTGGGTAAAACACCGATCCAAATGGACCATTTTTAGGTTCAGTCTGGTGATAAAAAAAAAACAAACAAAAAAAAATTGGATCATTACAATCATGAATGAAGCATTGCTATTACAGACAAGTAAACAATGCTCTACAAAAACTCATAACAAATGACTATTTATATTATGTAAAACAGATTAATTAGTTTGGCTGAAGGAGGGAAATTAGTGGTTTAATAGATAGGAAGGAGCTTGAATAAGGGGGTGGGGGATGGGGAATATAAAAAAGAATACCAGCAGAATGGATGCGCTTTGAATTGTTAATATTGAGATGATTCCTAAATTAACATGGATGTGTTTACATTGTGATTGTTTGAAAAAGAACATTTTTAATTTGGAATACATTTCTAGTTGGGAGTGGTAAGAGTTTAACTGCAAAGGGAAGGAATCATGAACATTTGTTGCTAGTATAAGTAATGCGTGATCTGATAAGTGTAGATTGTTATGAGGGATTTTGAGGTTGGGGTTAAAAACAGAGAGGCACCTTATGCTATAAGGGGTGGATTTTTTCTGATATTTTGTTGACAAAGAAAGGAATTAAGTCATGGCTTATTAGTTAACAGACTGGTCCTGCAGGAAGCATGGTGGTTGCAAGATTAAGTGTAAGGCATTTGGCTTTAGGTAGTATGGAAGAGTGGTGCTGTGGTACTCTATTTGTGGGAAAGAGTTATGAATCTGTGTATATTGTGAGTGGCAATTTACAGTGGTTTTAGATTCTTTCTGGAGGTTGTTGCTCTGATAGAGAGCTTGTGTTCTAATTTGGATGGGATTTCTTTGTCCTGTGTTATTCTAATTCACAGAAAGAGAAAGTAAGGGATGTTTTAATACTGTAAGAATGATTTATTAACCTTTGCTTTTGCAATTTGAGTATGCTTTTGAAAGTTGAAATGGGATGCCTAGCAGGCTACTGACTTATTTGTAATGTTGGGCTGTTTTGAGTGCCCATAGGTTATTGTAAGTAATAATAGTTTTTGGAAACTTTGGTCAGCCTTTGTGGTGTGCCATCAGAATATTCTTATTTCTTTAAATCTTAACTATGAGCTGCTTAGTGTCAACACAAAGTCATTGGGGTTTAATTATAGCAGTGGATGAGCTTGCTCTGCACAGAGCCATGTTGTCAACATACAAAATGATGGGGTGGTGAGGGAGGATTGTGGAGAGTTGGTTGTCAAATAATGAGATTAGTATGCTGTGCAGCACTGAACCATGTGGATCTCCTTTAGGAAGAGGAACTGAGATCAGGTGGTGAAACGTGTCTGCAACTGAAACAGTTGATTAGAAAGGAATGCTTTGAACCTTGTTTGCTTGGAAGCAGAATCTTAATAACCACAAAGAATGTAATAACAGAGTGTTGAATACTATGTCAAAGGCCATTGTGAGTTCTATGAAGCATGTTCGAGGTAGCTGACCTTTATTTATATTTTGAAGAATATTGTCTGTAATTGTGTACAGAGGGGTCATGAAAATTCTGCCTAATCAGATATCCGGAAAGAATCCTTTTGGTCTTAAAATATTCAAGGAGTTTTTTTTATGGAGTAACTTCGCAAATATTTTACCAAGGGTAGGTAGGCAAAGATTGCTTGCTTTTGATAGTTTTGCAGTTTCAAGGATGGATTTGATTTCTGCCATTACCCTAATTTGGCAAACACAATGAAGTCAGACAGAAGTCAGGGAATATATGAAGGTGTGAAGCATGCACTGCTCAGGATGAAGACCATCTGACAAGACAGAGGCATTTGCAGGGGTTTTGTATAACTGTGTGTGAACTCATATCCTTCTTTTGAAGTAGAAGTGTGGAGATTCTTGAATGAGAAGTGGAGGAGTATTGTTTGGATTCAGCTTTATTAGTAGGGACAGGGTAGCATGAGAAGAATTCCTTCAGAAAGAACTGAAGAGATAGGTATCTGGTTGAGACTGAGATGCCACCTTCTTTTAGAACAATTTTCTTTAGAAGTCAGCGGATGAGTTGGTTTACAAGGTTCCAGAATTTTGTCTAATTATTTTGGAGTGAAATTTTTGCTTATGTTAAATATGTGACTTCTGAGTCTCTTGGCAGCTTTTTTTAGCTGTTTCTAATAGTCCCTTGTTTTCATGAGAGGGTGTTTTTTTTTCCAAAATGTCCATGCTTTGTTTATTAATTTGTATAGGGTATTAAATTCTTTAGTCAGTCATTGCTTTTGTAAAGGCTTTAATAATCTGATGGCTTTTGAAAAGTATTTGTTTTTCAGAGGTGAGCATTTTATGATAAGGCAGCTGACAAAGATATTGGAGTCCTGTTCTTATAGAAGATGGTCTAATTTGGTTCAAGAGAGCTCAGTTTTTAGAGCTTCAGTCTTTTGTTGGGATCTTGGTCAGAAGGTGATTAGGGTTAAAGTATGTTTTTTTTTTTTGTTGCACAATTTTAGCGTGAATGTAATCAGCAGTGATCACTAATGTTATGGGGGAAGGATGGTAATGTTACAAATATTTTTTGTTGTTAGTGTGAAGGAAGTTATAAAGTTAATGACTCCCTGTTCTGAAGTTAGGTCTGGCTGATTCTTGTATCATAGGATAAAGACCTAAAGTCATTCTGATGTAGTGTGTGGAGACTCAGGAATGATACTCATCTGAATTAGACAAGGAGTACACATGATAAACAGAAAAGATCAATGCTGGCTCTGGTAGTTAGGAAGGCAGATGAAGGTGTTATCTGCAAACTGAATAAAATACAGATGCACATACTAAAAACAAGTCGGTAAGTCGAGTTATGGGACAGAGAGCAGAAAGATAAGATTTAATGGATATGAACGAAGAACAGTAGATTGGATCCAGATAGGGACTTTTCTTTTCCTTATTTCAGTAAGATCAATCTTCTTACAGAAACAGAGAATGATTTCAACTGTTTGAGTGGAATATTAGTATCCATCTCCTACAGTTAGAAATAAATGAAGACTGGGAAACATATACAACTATGGGAATAAAGGTTGGTTTTGAGCATGAGGTAAGACAGAGAGGCAAACATGGTTTAAGAAGCACTTATGGTACTCATAATAGCTATACAATTAGAAAACAAGTGAAGGAATGCAACACCTTTAATCTGCTCACTGTTAATAAATTAAGTTCCTTATGAATTACAGAGGGCTTTGATAGTTTTGTTCAAATATTTATCCTCGATAAAGTGAACTATTGTATGGATAAATAGAATTCTAGATAGTGGATAGATTAATTTGAGAGTCAGCATTTACAGATAACAGTGTCAAAGGTAGATGATTTGATGATTTACAGGGTGGTCTGGTATAACAACATACAATGAATGGAAGTAACAGATAGCTAAGATGGCTTTAACTCAGGGGTTACAGACTGTATGAACTTTATCAAGAAGTATGATGTTAAAGATCTATAGGAAACATCGCTAACAGATGCAGATATATTGAGACTTTGAAACTATGAGGAATTTGCAGTTTCATCCAAAGAAAAGAGGAAGTCTCATAGATCCAGTGGTAGTCTCCTAATTCTTGCAATTTTAAATTTAAAGGGAAATCCATCACTTCCAGGAATCTGACTAGCAGACCAGATGGTCAGAAGTATTAGATGGTAAGACTTCAGATGCATGGCCCACCTTAATGTTGCAGTACTTGGAAGCTCAAGTGAATAATGTATATAAATGAGACTTTTTGCAGTGGTTGTAATGTTAGAATAGGGATATTTTTTTATTGTTATGAATGGCTCCTGTTAAATAAAAAGGATTCATTGAGGGCTTCATAAGATACAATTGTAAACAGAGCTGATCAATGTTTATGGAGCTTTGTGTCATTGAGGGCTTCATAAGATGCAATTGTAAATAGAGCTTATTAATGTTTATGGAGCCTTGTGTTAATGAGTGCTTCATAAGATACAACTGTAAACAGAGCTGATCAATATTTATGGAGCCTTGTGTCGTTGAGGGCTTCATAAGATAAAATTGTAAACAGAGCTGATCAATGTTTATGGAGCCTTGTCATGTCTTAGTACTTGATAATCTCGAGAGCCTCACTTGTAAAGGGAGAGAATGAATTATGCACCTATATGACAACCAAAGCCAGCCCGGTTTTGGAGTATATGTTATTCTCAATTAAATCCTGTATTGCAAGTATTGAACTTAAAAATGACAGCAATCATTTTATTCTAAGTTTGGTGATTATAAAGAGAATGCTAGAAACAGTCTTAACACAGGAACACAAACATTATCAAAGTTAGACACTAAGAAACTCCCGAGGAATAGTTCAACTTTTAAAGAATATCTGATAAAAGTAACACATATAGAATCAGAAGATAACCTTTCAGGGATTATTTATAAGAGATATATGAAGAGATATACAAAGAACTACACATAGTTTACAAAACAGAATGTGAAATAAAGTAGGATATTCGAGTTGTACTTTAGTAATAAAAGTTTAATGTAGTAAATGTTTAAGCAAAAAATACATTAGAAGATTGTTAATTAGTAGCAACACAATGGATTTTTGTAACATGCGGAACCAGAGAAAACATTGTAAGTTTTTGCTTATCAAAATCAAGTGAAGTTTTCTAAAAATGCTGTGTATCAGTGGTACAAATTGTAGCAGATATAACTGCATATACAGGGCATTTAATGCAAAACAGAGACTGGCATTAATTTTAAGAACAAGTTTAGTACTGAGCAGATTACAGTTCAGAATCTGATCTTATAAGATAGATAAACATAAAAATGGAGAGGAGTTTGAGGCCAAGAAGATTTTGTATGAGGCTTACCTGAATAAATTAAATAGGTAAAAAAGAAATAAGATGCCAGGACCTGATGGAGTAGGCATTAACATTTACATTATAAGGAAGAGTAAGCAAAAATATTGATGTGTATGTGTGTTATGTAAAAGTGTGTAGGTTTCCAGACTCATAGAGACTTGATATTATTTCTCATATTAACAAATATGGTGATGCAAAGAACCTGAGGACACACCACCCCATCTCTATGCTAGGCAGTTCTTTAATGATATTTTCTGCCTTGATTTTCCTGATTTTACACAAATTTCGATATCAGAGAGCAAACTATTTATAATAAATGATTTGTTTTATGTAGGGATGATCAACAGTTTATGCAAGTTTTATATTTAACTGCATTGTAGAGAAGTATACAGTTGTAAGTTCTCAAAGACTATATGCAATGTTCATATATAAAAATCTGCTTTAATTAAAATCAGTTGGTGAAACTGTGGTCTATGAAACAAGAGAAGGGAGTCTCTGATGAACTAATCACCATATTAGAAGCTATACATTCTCTAACCGAAGAGTTTGAAACCTCTAAATTTGCAAGATAAGGTGTATTCTACTCCCTGGCTCTTTTCATATAAATACATATCATATTTTGAGTTGATGGACAACATAGGAGAAGATATTTTTGGGACTGGTGACATGAGCTATTTGATCCTTGGATATACATAGAAACTTATAATTATGGCCACTAGTTATGGAACTATAAAAGCATTATATATTTTGTTTAGAAAAATGTATACACCAGTACAGTCTGATAATAGCTGTCAAGAAAACTTAAATTGTAGTCTACAATGTGACAGATGAAAATTACAGGCACTATTTGAAAGGACAACTGGTGGAGAGTGTTGATTGGTTCAAGTATCTAGATTTAGTCTTTAGTTGGAATAAGTCCTGATGGAAGCATAAAGATTGCACTAAAAATCAGTAAGATAGTGTTACATTAACTGGATGCAGAAGTGGAAAAAGGACTGTTGCTTCCCTAATCCACATGATTAAGGAAAAATGTGCCTCGCATTGACATATAAAGCAGAAATTTGGCCAATTTGGGAGCATTCAGTGCTGTTTGGGTATGTTTATACAATATTATGGAAGGTTGTTTGAATTGCAACCTCCTTTCCAGGTATATGCCTTTGAAAAATATTGGGTTAATTCAAGGAGTAGCTTTGTGGGATTCCCGGATTATCTTTATCTGGATCAAGTTAAGTACAGATGAATCTCATCCTGAATGAACAGCAACACTGAATGAAACAAATAAATGGAAGCAAGAAGGAATTAGGATAAACCATTTGTGTAGGAAGATGGATGATTATTTGAGCCTCTGCAGTATATCTGTTTAAAACATTTAGCCAAGAAGATAACCCTCTGTACAAACTATATCGTGTGTATGAAGAAAACCATCACTAACTTTTAGGCAACTAATGGTGGAGACTGTGTCTCTTCTAGCTCCTTTGAACCTTTTTGTGCAGTCATTAATAAAGGACAGCAACGGCACATAGCCATTTAACATACAGTTTAGACAATTACGCTCAATGTTTATATAAGTTTTAAATCTGAGATCCCATATGGATATACTTGCTTAGAGAGAACTGCAAATAATACAGCACATAATTTATGTATTTACAGTTTGAAGAAACCAGAATATCTCCCTTGTGGAATCATGTAGTGTCTTATCTATAAGAAGTTCAGGTGCAATCTGCTTGTATAGTTATTTAGAATGAGTTGTAATATAGGCTTGTTGCTTGAGCAAAGGGAGATGAAAGCAATATTGTTTAGATATGGGAAGCATAGACTGCTGCTATATAATACTAATGTAAAAATTGAGGAAAACAAGTCTGAAGATTCATACTTTCCTTAATCCTGATGCTATATAAGTGTACTAATGTTGCACATGTAAGAAAGTAGTTTCCAGGCATTTTAATGTAGATGTTTGCAGTGAAATGAGCTTTTAGCTGACAATCAACTGACAATAATAAATTGAAAACTGTCTAAAACACTATGGGTACCAGTATGCACCACTAGTTTTGGCAGTCTTGCAGGGTAACTCATGTGTGAGTGTCTAATGAAAACCTTCTGCAATGAAAATAATCCACTGCTGACTGGTCTGTTCTTCCATATCTAGTTATCTATTGATGGTCAAAGTCCATTCTTGAACCCATATCATTTGATACAGTAGATGTGGTAATCAGCTATTTCATCAAAGCCTGCTTTGCTGAAGGCAAATTGGTCAAGATGAGCTTGAAGAGTTAACATTTGTCTGAGGCTGTTGAATCTTCCATTTGAGATGTAATGACTTCAAAGTTTGTGATAAGAGAGTGGCAGTGTGGGGGTTTCTGGCTGCATGGGGTGTAAGTCACTTTGCCTCCTATGAAAACATCTGATTTTTATTAACTTTGACTTCTACAGGAGAGTCATTTAAATCAATGCTATTTCAAAATCATTTCCTCCTCCCCTTTACTTCCTTAATCTCATTCTCCCATTACTTTCTCCATTTGTCTATTTCAGCTATAGCCTTTCACTACAGCCAGTCACTCCCCCCTTACTTTCTTTATCTTATATCACTTTTGTCTTCTCTCTTACCCCAACCTCTTTGCACAACTAAAAAGATTAATACTAATGATCTAGCAACATCACAATTATATCAGCTAATCATTGCACAAGAATTGTGGCACATAATTAACAATATGTTTAAAGAATATTGTGTATCCTTCTCCCACAGGTACTAATTTATCACAAATAATAAAAAAGGTTATTTTGCTGCTATAAATCACATATTATGGAATGGCTGAATTGTTATCTCATTATTTTTCATCGGAAATACTAGGGTGACTGATCTGTGCAATGAACTTTTTGTTATTATGCAGTGATGTGCTTTCTTCAGTATTATATATTTGTGTGCTTAATCTTGGTGACATACTTATATTAGTGGTATTAGTACATCTGATGCAGCAAATGCTATTTGATATTACTTCACCAATATTAATTTGCCATATCAAATTATGTTTGACACCGTGTTAGGACTATATAACCAAGTGTTTTGTTTGTTTCTCAGAAGCCTTCTAAAATGTTTTGTAGAAATGTGTTTATATATAGTTCTTTCTTTCCTCAGGTCTTCTCAGAAAATGAGCACTGCCCAACAAAGCCAACATAGTCACCGCAATATAAATAAAGAAACAAACAAACAACAAACAAAGAAATAAATAAATACATATATACATGTAAACATAGTCATAATGAATCTGTCTTTGATGAAAAAGTCCTTGTTGAGCCAGCTTAAATCCTTCATTTAAAATATTTTACTATTGTATCAGAAGGTTAACAAGTCTTAATATTTTCAAAGTTGAATATTTAAGAAAATGTCCATAGCACCTTGATAAAAGTGAAATAGCTTAGATAGTGTTCTGCATTCATTTATATCTTAAACTACTTTATATTGTGATACAATATTATATTCCTAATTAAAAGTGTGATATAGGTATATGGGTGGAAGGATTGTATTACCAAAAGCCAAATTTCTTCTTTTGCAGGTGATGGTAGAAAATACTAGCTGGTATCCTGAACAAGAAGAATGTGGAAACAAATGTACACTTCAACTATGGGGGCACATCATGTCATTCATCCTGGGAGGAGAGTGTCAGTAGGGCATTAGACAAATTAAATTAGCCCTCATAATCTCATAGTGGGATGGCACTTGGGGACCATAATACTGCATAAGGTAATTAATAGGTGGAGTTCTGATTGTATATGTAATTGCAGAAGAAAAATAAAATGTTAAATGGTTTTAGTATGTGAATAACTGTATCATTCAAGTAGTATCTACCATTATCCTACCACTTCCGCATTAGGAACATTTTCCTAAATTCCTAAAAATGTAACCAGAGTAGAAAAATTATCCAAGTTTGTGTTGGACAGGTGCTTCACCGAGCCATTAATTTTATAATTATTAATAACATCTGTCTGAAATAATGCAAAAAAACTACATCCATTCAAAAAGGTTAAAATGCATTTTACTACTGAAATAAAAGCCTCAAAACAAAACATTTAGCCATCTAGTAAACACTACCTTGCGTTCATTCATTAACAAAGGAAGGTATTTTACTCCTGATGGTAAACAGGTCACTTTGGGATTTCAGGATAAGGAAGAAGCCTTGATGGACATGGAAGTGGACATAGTCCTGGAAGTAAAAGAGACTAGCATATGGTGTTGAGGTGCAACCAATGACATGATGCATAACAATAACAATGAAAGTGAAAGTATAGGCGTGAGAGTAGGGGTAGAAAGCACTGCCCAGAAACATTGGTAGAGAAACCACTTGCTTTTTATTAAGAACTGCAATTTTGTTCTAGTTTCGACAACTTACTACTTTTTTCTTTGTTTTTTGCAAAAGTCTATTTAAATTCTGCCTGCAATGCTGAGATTCTGAAAAAAGAAAGACCCGTCTTATTCCATTCTGTCTTCAATAATACGAAGGTACACAGCAGGATTCCAAATGATGAGATCATGATCTCCTCTTGATTTTGCCATGTAATAGCCAAAATTTTATCCAAATATGAAGTTGGATGACCCAGTGGTTTCAATATATTTATGACATTTCCACAGCTGTTCATCATCACAGATATCTAGAACAGCCAGTTATAGGTGTGACGTCTTCCACATTTGTAGTAGAAGAACAGAGGCTAGCAGCTGTAACAGATATAGCATATCTGGTTGTAAATTTCTATGTATTGTACCTCAGATGCTGTAGATATAGGCTACTTCCTGCTATAGGATATGACTTTGTCCATCCCATACAAGTATCATAGGTTTAGTCATTTCTCTTCATTATCCTATAGCTTTCAATATATATAGACACATACACAAACACACACACACACACACACACACACACACACACACACACACACACA
>NC_056741.1:520317916-520345416 GCF_019279795.1 Protopterus annectens
AGGCATGCTTTAAATATCTTCGAAATATAGTTAGCTCTTTGTGTATATGTGTATATACCCCCTACATCATCTTACTCATGCATGTTAATCCTATCCATAACTTTAAACCTACTTCCTACCCCTAACCCTACACATTATGTTACTAAAAATCCTTTTCCTAATAGTACCACTATGCAAGACAAAAGGACACAAAGCACACACAGCACAAAACATACTCAACACTGAATCTATCCTCTTAACTAACCCTTGATCTACCCTAACCTGCAAATACTTGCATATTCACACCATCTGCTACAGTCTTGCACAACTTCACATCAACCACATTTTCATTCAGAGTGTAATTTTCCAGCACACTCCTGCTTACCTGCACCATAGAAAAATAAGTCCAACCATATGTGAGTCACTTAAATGAGCATTCATTTATTTATGCATTCTCTCTATTCTACATAATGTGTGTGTGTGTGTGTGTGTGTGTGTGTGTGTGTGTGTGTGTGTGTGTGTGTGTGTGTGTGTGTGTGTCTTAATACCTGAAATCATTGCACCCTTACACATGCAAACAAGCTCATATACAGTAGTGTACAGACATTTTCCTCCTGACATTCAAACATAAAATCCTGAGCAGCATACTTATAATTGCATTAGAATTGCCAAAAAAATCAGTAACAAATGGGCTCCAGTTTAGGCTGTGTAACAGTACTGTAGAAACTCAGTGATAATTTATTATCCTATGATTATGAGTATCCTTCTTTAGGCCACACACTCTGCAGCCATCTCCCTAAAGCATTAGGAAATTTCAAAATTGTAAGAATTTGCGTCAGAAATTCTGCAGCTTCTGCAAATATTAGCTATGTGCTCAGGTTTTGGACAACTCATTTTTACACAATTCACTATAAATTTAGCCCCTACTTTTATACCACAAAACTTATAACATAAGCCCCATATGTAGTCCTCTACTTTATCCAATATAAATATTGTAGATAGCTGCTAACAGAATGGTGTATTAGTGGCAATGCAATGATGTACTGAATGCTTCATTACAGTCTTGTCTGTTTATAATACTTTTACTCAAATGTACTTTTTTCTTCAACTGTGAAATTTTCTGTGTAAATAGTTTTTTTTTTTTTTTTGTATTTTTTTTTGCCTTGGGTACATAATAGCTAACTATCTAAGCAACACACACACACACACACACACACACACACACACACACACACACACACACACACACACACACACACACACACATTCTGAGAATGAAATATTTATTTTTCTCCTGAACCAGAAAACGTGAATATACTTTTTAGAAATTACATAGGGCATAGATTTTCCAATACACAATACATAGAAATATACAGCAAAATAACTTGTACACAGTATTAATATGTAATGAGATGTTCTTACTATGTAGAAACATTGCATTATATAGAAATAGCTTAAGAAAAAAAATGCTATACTATGGCATGCTATTTATTTAAAAAGAGAAGATGATTTGTGTCACATTATTCTACATTGCAATATTCTAAACGGTCTGGTTAGATTCCATCTTGCACAGTTATCTATGATCACTAAGGTAGGAGAATTTTAGCAGAGTACTATTTTTATGGTAAAAATGCAAAATTTGCTGAATCAGTTAAGTCTGTCTTCACAGCTATGTAGAACTTAGGAATGAAGACAGTCTCTGCTAGAAGCAATTTCTTTGTACTGTCATGCTTTTGAACACAAACTAAGCCGCTGGTAGCATAGCATATTTACTGTTGGTTATCATTTGCACTTACCATTTAGTAAAGCTGTGAAGGAAAGCGTCTCTGTAGGGATGGAAGAGAACAGCAGAATGACCAGGGAAAAGTGCAGCAAACATATACCATAAGAGTCCAAGCTTCAGATTTCATCCAAACCATTGTTGGTGAACTCAAACATATATTTTGACACCATCTGCATGTATCCTTCATAACATAAAACAAAGACTGCATTCAGAAGTAGTTTCTTCTAAAAATGACGGTCCTAAACTGAATGCATGAAAAAAAGAAGATTGTTTAAGTACAAGAGATAAGGTAACAGCAGACAAATAATATTAAAATTAATATATTCACAAAAGCAACAGTAAATGGTTATAAATCATTAGCCCTGTGTGACTGCAGACACTTTTAGTTGCTCTAAAGGTAATTTCTTCCATGTCTGCCTTCCATTTTATTTACCCTGTGCCACACACTTAGTTTGTTGATAAATGCATGGTGGCAATGAATGGAAAGGTGTTGAAAGACATTTTCCATGAAAGTTACTGTACCATCTGCATACCTGAAGGAAACACAATGAGAAAATGAAAAGAAATACTTGAAAACAAAGAAACACAAGAGGGAAGTTAAGGTGATAAAATAAAAACGAAGTGAGGAGATGAAAGGAATACAAAGCTGAAGTACGGGAAAGAAAATTTTGAAAATATGAAAAAGCAAGATGGTATAGGACCAAAATATAAGAGACGAGAAAAGAAACAAAAATGCAATAAGAAAACAGAACCAATGACAGAAGAAAAGAGCGAGCAAGGAAAGTAAAAAGTTGAGAAGATAGAAAAAATGCAGGGTGTGTGGAATAAATGAAATAAAATAAGGAAGAATAAGACTGTTAGAGCAAAACAGAGAAAAAATTAATTAGTAAAAGTAAAGAATAAAAGGGAACAGAGGTAAGTACCTGAAATTCTGTAGCAGTACGGCAATAGAAGTGAGAGAAAACCCGCAAGTAAAATAGAACATCCAAACTAATATTATACAGGCTGCTTTCTACTGGGCTTAGTAATGTAGGGGAAATACTGTGTGTGCTCAGGATTTCTTTTTGGTTCCTTCCTGCCTTTCAGCCACTTAACATAACGAGGTATTGCTTTGGCAGAAAAAGATTAAAACTTCAAGTTTTCATTAAGCTTCCTACCCTCATTTGAACTAAAAATCCTAAAAGGGGATTAAGAAATCTATGCCTTTCCTTCTGTCAGGCAGCATCTATTTCACATTATTTGATCTGACAGTTATGGGGCTGTCTAGCTGATTTGGAGCACCCTTCCCCCATCAGTTCTGGGTGGCTATAAAGGAGAAAGTTTCTAGGTCAGATGGCTGGAAGTACTGAAGAAGCTAGTAGCCATAGACGTTTATCATGCTTCAGTTATTAAAAAGGGCACAAAGTACTAGTATATTCAACATCTGCATTGCAGAGACATACATAGGATCATTCTGCCTCAGTGTGCAATCTTAATAAAATATTTAAAAAAAAAATGTTATCATCATCATCATCTGCATTAAACGTCAGTTTCTTCACTTTTGCCATTGTAACAACCACTGCAAATTTGTAATCATAATATTTGCCTAAATAGCATAAGCAACATAATAAACACAATACAGTGCTATCACTAAGGTCCCAAATATTAACTAATATAACAACAAATAAACAGGAAATGGCTTTAGTGAAATAAATCTACTGATTTTTAGCTGTAAAATTCATGGTTTGTGTGATTTTGTATAAGACAGCAACTTTAAGCACTTTATTTTGTGGGAAAATACCTTTATATTTTGTAGACTGCATTTGCAGATTTTTGTTTTCCTAGCTCCATTTTCCCTCTCCTCCATTTGTTTTATTTCTTGGATGCACACAACTGTCATAGAAGTGCTATACCCCGGGAGTCATGAAGCTTGCGCCAGGTGCAGGAGTAGCGTCAGCGATCTAACGCCAAATATGGCCGCTGAGCAATTCAGGTACGAGCTGTTTCCACATGCACTACCAGCGTACACCAGACTTGTGCAGCTCTCGGCACATGTATGCTAATTGCCCCATGCGCAGCAGTGTAGCATACAAATGAAGATATATAGCGATTCATGAAGTGGTGCAGGCAAAATGGTTTACATTTTTTCAAACATAAAATCAGAGCCATGAAAGCAGACCAAACTTATGTATTATAATGTTAATATATGCGCATGGCTAAATATACAGCCAATGGCATAAAAAAGCATGCACAACACATAAAACATAACATTTAATGTCATGGCCACACTAATGCAAAGTAAAATCGCAGTGCATCGGTGCGCAAACAGGATCACAATGAAAATATATTTAGATGTCATAAAACAGCAATGTAACACAATTCATGAATTCGCCATAATAGTCAATGGCATGCATGCTACACCACAACCATGGGGCACGGGTTGCTAAGTGTCTGTGACAGTGTTCTGCGTGGTAACTAGGTATTAGTAGTCAATGCCATGCAAATGAGTCAAGTAATACTGAATTGCAAAATCCCTGCCGGCGTAAGGATGTACCACACAGCGTAGCGGTACAACACCGAAGTGTGGCCTGGAGATAAACATGACATCAAGAGAGGGGTGCACCACCTTAGCTGTAGGCATATTGGAGCATTGCTAATCTGGGTTGCCTGTTGCTAAGCAAAGCCGCAGGATAGGGGTGTGGAAGTAGCCATAGCTTTGCTTAGCTGAGAGCACACAAGGTAATCGAAAGTGCATGTGAACGTGGATGAAAACGTGCTTGAAACTTGGTAAACGGCTGTGCACGGTGTGCACCATAGCTGAAACAGGAAGGATACGGGAAGACAATAAGGAAATGCTGCAGCATGGTAATTGGAGTAGAAATGAGTAATTGACACCTAGGAACTCACAGTGGGCCATTGACAACAGCTAACAGGGCTGCTAGCAGCTACCTGCAGAACAGGAAAGTGGAGGTGCCATACTGCAAAGAAAAGATAACTGTCACAGCAGAACAAAGCAAACTTGCAGTAGATCAGCAGCATAACACATTTCACAATATACTCCTGGGTTGGGAAAGTACAAAACAAGAAAGCAGGCAGCTGGATGCATGCCTGACAATGGGAGGGGAATCAGGTAGAAAAGTGAAGTAAAGGGCAATAGATGAATCACGACAGCCAAGCATAAGTCAACAGCAAAGGCCCCGCAATAGCAGTACCTGCTATAAAACCCATAATTAAGATACCTTGCAGCTGGAATTTCACATACACACCCAATCACACCAGCATCATCCATTGCACAATAGTATAAGGTGTGAAAGCCCCACACACACACTTGTGTATTCCCAGACACTCTGCACCATTGGTGTATACAGACAGGGAACTTTTAATATGTATATGTTAGGGGCTGCCATAGCTTTGATTCACCAGCATGTATTGGAGACTGACTGTGGTGTGGAGGATGATGCTGACAACCATCTCAGGCACCAGGGGAGGAGAAGAGTGTTCAGACCCAGGGTAACCTACCAGGGGCTACATGATAAGGAAATAATAGAGCTTTACAGGGTGGACAGGGACACCATACAGCAACTTGTTGAGCTGTGTTAGCTACGCCTCAGAGCCAGAAATAACAGAGGGGAACCCATCTCAGTGGACACTAAGGTATGTGTAAGCTTGAGAAAACTAGCCACAGGCACCTTTCAAAGGTCAACTGGGGATATCATGGGGCTCTCACAGGCATCAGCATCCAAGGTACTCCACCAGTTCCTGGATGCCATGTTACCACATGCCAGTGAACCCATATATTTCCCCCGAACACAGGAGGAGTTGGCCAGCAAGATGCGTCTCTTCCACCATGTGGCAGACTACCCGGAGGTACTGGGTGCAATAGACTGCATGCACATACACATCAAGACACTACCCAGTGAGCAGGGTAGGTGCTACATAAACCGCAAGGGATACCCCTCCATCAACTGCCAGGGCATGTGCAATGCCCAGGGTATTATAATGGATGTGTGTGCTGGCAGCCCTGGAAGCTATCATGATTCTCACATCTGGCATGCCTCACAGCAGTATCACGTATTTGCCAGGGGGGACATCCCATATGGCCACCTGGTGAGGTTGCTGGCTATGCACTGGAAATGTGGATGATGACTCTCATCAGAAATGCACACACAGCCATGCAAGAATGCCATAATGAGACAAGGGCAGAAACCAGAATCATCATAGAGTGCATGTTTGGGATGCTGAAATCATGGTTCTCTTGCTTGGACATATCTGGTGGAGCCTTGTAGTACTTTCCAGGCATGTGTGCCCACATCTTCATAGTATGTGCCATGCTACACAATATGATCCTGTGGAAACAGCTGCAGCAGGGACAGAATGGTGAAAGCCCTCACAGCCCACCACTATTGCCAAGGGCCCCACAGGCACAGAGGGACTCAGACCATGAACACCCTGTGCCAGCCCCAGTAGGCAGATGGAGGTGTGCCCAGTATGCCCATGCCTTGGAAAAGAGGGAACGTATAGCACATACACTGACAGTGTAGGCACCTATGGACTGACACCCTTCTCCACCTGCACACACAGCAAACATGGATGGCACACACACACAACCACCTGTAAATTGTCATGTATAGGTGGTCTACTGTGTGCATCCTACATAGGCAGCCCTCAACTATTGTAACCACAACTGCCATTGGCACAAGGTAAGTCAATACCTGAACAGTAAATTAAGCTATCAGCATGTGTCCATACTGTATGTATAGGTTCATAGATACATAGGTAGGTACATGCCTAACTGCCCGAGGCCAGTCATAAGCATAGCCAAAAAGTGTCTGCTGTCGCCACCCCATTGATTAACTAACTGTCCCTCTGTGGAGCAGAGCCAATTGCATGATCCCTGGGGTGTATCCACTTTTCCCCACCCACTCTGCAAGGATTCCCTGGAGTGTTAGTGAGGGGTTTCGTATAATGTAATCAGGGATGTAGTTCCAAATAATGAGGAGTACCCGTGTCACTCCAGCATCTTCCAGCTATGGTTGTGGCAAGGTGTAGCTCATTACAGTGTGTGGCTCACTGTGACATGGATGCCCATAGGTGGAGCATATCCATTATGCCTGACTTGGACACAGCTTTGTTGGCCAGCGAATATCATCCCTGAGTAAACGAGATGCCACTGAGTAATGCATGAGTTCATGCAGTCTGGCTGCATAGGACACATGTCTGAGGGCATTATTCCTCTATGCGAGGTACATTTGTGGCCCTTCCAGCTGTCAGATGTGTCTTCTGAGGTACATCCAAAATGGGTTATCATACTCGATGATGCAATTGATGACTGATGAGTAAAGGGGCACAATAACCTAAGTTTGTTTAGACGTGAACCCTTAAGTAATCAGATGGTCTACATAGATGGATGCCCTAACTACTTCGCACATACGACTGTCAAAGGAGAGATTACTATGTAATGTAGTCCCCACATACCCTTTACATCTTCTGAATTATACTGTCTGCCACTCATGTGTTAATATGTGTGTGTAGTTTCCCAAAATGAAATGAAATGACCATGCAGTATGTGGCCTTTAGCTGGAGGGCATCACTCTGACACCCTGTGTTGGTCTATGTGAGGCCCCTTGAAGGATGTCTCTGACAGCTGGACTATCAGTTATGGCTCCCAGTCAGCAGTAATCACCAAACATGGCCTGCTGTAGTCCACCTGTGTTAGCCCATACCTCTGAGAAATATATGGCAAAGAGTAGGGGTCCCAGGACTGAGTCATGTGGGACACCATTTGTGACTGATCAAGAGTTGGACCTGGAGGCTGCTAGGCTTACCATGTGGGTTCTGTGTGTAAGCTTGTTGGCAAAACAACCTATAATGTATGGGTGTATGTACTGGCTGGTGAGTGTAGAAATAATACCTGAGTGGGGAATGGTGTCAAAACCCTTGGCGAGGTCCAGGTAGTATGTGTGAACTACCGCACCCCACACCTAAAGTCTAGGTGGCTGTAAGATGTCAAACTGGTTCAGTAGGCATGATCTGCACTCAATCAAGGTGACATGGGTTGGGTCAAGTGTCTGGAGGTTACCATTGTCTATGTTAATGAGTGCCATGAGGATGCGCATCATAGCCTTGCAGATCAGGCTACTCAGGCCTATGGGGTGGTAGTTACCATGGTCAGTTGTGTCACCACCTTGGTGGAGTGTAATAGCTGTTGCCATGTGCCAGTGAATGACCATTTAGCCTGTGTAGAGGCTGATGTTGAATTGCTATATTAGGCAGGGGGCCACTTCATCTTGTAGTGTCTGCGGGATGCAGTCTGGGACACCATCTGCCTCCATTGACACTCTGTCATGCCATTTGAAAGGGCCATTACCACCTGTATGTCACAGATGTCTGGGATACTGTATGTTTTGGGTATTGTTGTGGGCCCAGTAGGGGGTGAAGCTTGCTCCGAATGTATCATCAAGTGTGTTGGTGATATCAGTAGGGTCAGTATATTCAGTGCAATATTGCACCAGCACAGTGCAAATCTGTGTGTTACTGCTAATATCATTGACATAGCCAAAGAAGCCTTTGTGGTCATATTCCAAATCCATGCCTATTTACCTGTGGATGTCAGCCTTGGATGATTACATGAGTAACATAAGTATCTTGCTAATACTGGTCACGGACGTCTGCATGTCTTGAGATTTGCTGTTGTTCTGGACTACTGTACTACTTCTGTTGTATAGCCTGTATAATGCAGGGGTTCAGCAGACTAGTGTCCTTGTGTAGAAGTAGCTAGTCCTGGTTTAACATTGATGGCACGACCCATACATCTTTGTAGGTGCTTATAGAGTGCATTCGTAATTCTGTCTGTATCTTGAGCAGTGTCATCCCTGAGCATGGGGGCTATGAACCCTCCACCCTCTGTCATTAGTACTGTGGATTTAGCTGTAGGAAAGGTATTCACTGTGTGTTCCTTGGGTGGGGGAGATGGTTGGGAGTAGAAATCATCAGTGAATAGTTCATGGTCAGATCTAAACAGTGACTGGTTTACCTCTGCTGTAGTGCACATGTTGCACATGTCAATGATTACCACTTCTAGTATGCTTTTACCTCTCATTAGTCCCTCTACCAACTGATACAGGCCATATGAGGTGATAAATCCCAGGAAGTGCTGGGCCTAGAAGTGAATGCTTGAGTAGGTTATCCAGTTAAGTGTAGGGTAGCCGACACTGATCAATAACAGGGTGTCTGGTAGGACTGTTATGTTTACTACTGTCTCCAGATAGTTGTAGTGGTGCTCCTGGGTCATCGAGGGTTATCTGTAGCAGCTCACAGTTTGCATTGCAGTCATGGCTGATGTTAGCTGCAAATGGATGATCACAGAGGTATCATGCTGCCCCACTAACTTGGAGGTGTAGGTATCCCCGATGAATATGGATATACCCCCTCCATGTCTGTGCCAGTCCATGTACAGTGGCTGAAATGTGCCGGTGTGCTCACAGGAGCCTTATACAGGTCCCAGTCACAGAACAGATGTAGATGTTGTCTATACTGAGTGGTGCTGTGAGTGCGTGCATGTTGTGAGTACTAGCCCTGGTGCTGAGTAGCCTAACCCTCATTGGTTCCACTACTGTGCAGTTCATGGAGGTGAGATCCACCTCTGAGACCTGCCTAAAAATGGCACCATGGATGTGCCAATAGCCTTGGCCAGCATTCCAAAGCCTTAGGACACATGCAAGTTGGCATGGCATTGTTGCAGGCATGTATCCCATCTGTGCTTGTGTCCCATCCTACTGTTAAGCAATACAAAGCCTGAAACCTATACATGTCCACTAGCTTCCACGATAGGCTTTTGGTGTGATTATGTATCAGTAGTCTATATGCTATTTCTGTACTTAATTGTTGTCTGACTACATGGTGAATTTACACTGTATATTGTGATCAGAAAACTCTGTATAAGTCCACTAAAGGATAGGTGTTCAAATAGGGAAGGAACCCTCATGCACATATCGATTATGTATAAAAGCAGTACCTCCACACCTGCATCTGCTCTGTACACCCACCAACATCTCCCCCACACCCAAACAAATTACAATACAAACTGTAATAACATCACAAATCATTCACTCACTGTACGACATCTGCAAAAACCTTAACATACCTTGTCAGAGACACACTAAAATGGCCCTATGTGAAATAGTTGCTGTTATACAATGGAACAGCTGCTGATGTTACAGGGTTTGTTGGTACTAATGCCATTTCAAAGGATTGTGTGTACACTGGGAAGTGTTAACAATTACTGATTAACAGCACAGTATGATACACATGTACACCAAACCAAAGATGTCTGATGAGCACACTGTAAACCACCTAACATGTCATGCATAGCCATGCAGCCTTGAGCTGCCCAAACATCCTTGCTAGACTGAAACATCTGCAGAAGTATCAGGTGCAAACAAACCCTGCATAAGTAGCAATGTTCTGAAATATAACAGCTGTACTCACATATAGAACAACATCTTCTAGCCACTACACACAATCCACGGGAGTCATGAACCTAATATATATCTCTGTCTGTCTCCATATAGCTGTCTAAATACATCACAAACAGCACATCCAGGCTGCCTTCCATGAAAGTAAGGCAAAGGGACAATGCCCAAGTGGAGTACTCAGTTATACACCACTGTTGCCATGGTATTGGCTAATGGAGTAGCTGCACAGCTGATGTGCATCTAATTAACTACTTTGGAACACCAATTCGTGGTCAGGATAGCACATGTTACTGATATTTAACTATAAAAGGATGGCTTATCACACATTCAAACCATCTGTATATACCAGCAGAACTTTACAAAGAAGATTGAAACACAAACTGAAAAGGATTAAAATAACAGTCAACGACACCTCGGGTTACTAATAAGTAGAACTCTCAGTATGTCTGTTTATGTAGTACCTGTTCTGTAATATTTAAAGTGTACGCAATGCATATAGTGGAAACAGTTATTTTGTAGTGATGTATTGTTGAGCATAGTAATGCTTGTAGTATTTATGTGTGTACTGCTGTAGGTCACAAGGCAAACACCGCATATACCACAAGGGATACTATATAAGGGCTTTGAACCCAACAATTCCTCACCAGCCGCTGTCAGTGGCAGGGCTGGTCCAACAAGTACGTGCGATAAGAGGGGATAGTATATGTTGATATATTGTAACAGTAGGCATATGTATGGGTGTATTACTGAGAATAACATGTCGAAGGTTGGCCCACTGTGCAATTATGATTTGCATTGTGGGATATTCTGCCAATAACTGTGTAATGTACAGTATTGTAGGCAGATATGTATTACAAGTTACATAGCATTACTGTTATGTTAGGCAAACATTAGTTATGTCTATTGGCATTTACAATACACAATAACAGGATACATATGACTTGTAGTCACCCGACAGTTTATCAGCATGATAGCAAAGTAAAATGGAAGAACTAGTTAACTATCCATGCACATAAGACATGTAATAAGTTCAAAGGTAGGTACTAGGCTGTCTGCCCAAGGGTATTTATAAGCCTAGCTAGAGTGTGTTGGCTTCTGCCACCCCCTTAGGTTAGTTCCCTGTGCCTCTGAATGGCAGAGCAATTAGTTCCCTGTGCCTCAGTCCAGCAGAGCCACTGCAGTGATCCCCAGGCGTACATGTCTATCTCCCATCCACCCATCAAGGTTTCCCTTGAAAAGTGCTAGTGAGGGGCCCTGCCTGATGTACATTGAAATCATGTTCCAAAGCATGGGGAGTCTCCGAGTCAGGAATCTATCCATCCAGCACATCCTAGTCATCATTGTGGTTAGGTGTATATCCCTAGAGCATGTGGCTCTCAGGAGCTTCTGTTTAGGTGGAGCATATCCAGCAATACTGGGTTGGACATGGGCCTTGTATATCAAGCAGAGATCACCTGTGAGTATGCAGTATGCAACCGAGTACAGCTGGAGTTTCTTAAGTTGGGCTGCATAGGTCATTTTGTTTGAGTTCAGTAATCCTCTTGGTTTGGCACTGTTGTGGTTTTTCAAGCCGTTGCAGTTGTCTTGTAAGGTACATCCCAAATGGGGTGTTGTATCCTTTAATGGGTCTAATAAGTCATGAGTAGAGAGGCACAATGACATCCTTTGTTCTGGATGCGAACCCATTAGAGATTGGGGGGGCCACATAGAAGGATATTTTAACCACCTTGTCATTATGAGTATTGAAGGAGAGATTGCTATCTACTGGGGTTCCCAGATCCCTTATTACCTTTTCTGTATGTAGGGGACTAGCGCCTATGTGGTAGTCTGTGGGTAATTAGTTATATCAAAAGGGGATGACTATGCACTTTTTGGCATTCAGCTTGAGACCATAATATTGACACCAGGTGTCCGTCTCAGTGCGACCCTTCCAGAGGGTGTCTGTATCAGCTGGGGAAACAGTTATGGCCTCTAGTTTGCAGTCGTCTACAAACCTTTTCAGCCAAAGCCCTCCTGTGCTTGCCTGTACATCAGAGAAGTATATGCCGAACATGAGGGGTCCTAGGACTGAGCCCTGGGGGATGCCACTTGTAAGTGGTATACAGTCAGACCTAGGGTATGTAACTCCCACTGTGTGGGTTCTGTCCGTGAGCCACTTTGCAAACCATCACATGATGTAGGGGTTAATGTTCAGGTGGATGGGTATGTCGATAATACCAGATTGGGGAATGGTGTTGAAAGCCTTTGAGAGATCAAGGTAGGCTGTGTGGCCCTCCTTACCCTCATCTAATGCCTTGGTAACTGTCTCAAAGAAGTCCACCAGGTTTAGGAGGCATGGTCTGCCCTTACCAAAGCCATACTGGGAGGGTTCAAAGGTTTGGAGGCACCCAATGTCTCTGTGACTGAGATCCATGATGATGTGCTCCATAGCCTTGCAGACTAGGCTAGTCAGGCCTATAGGGCAATAGGTCCCGTGGTCCATTGTGGTCCACCTTTGTGGAGTGGGATAACTGTTGCTGTGCACCATTCATGGGGCACAAAGCCTGATGCAAGGCTATTATTAAACATGGTGCATAGGTGGAGCCAGTACATTCTGAAGTTCATGTAAAATGCAGCCTGGCATGTTGTCCGGTCCCATGGATGCTATGATATTGGCTTTAGAGTGTGCAGCTTTTACCTGCGTAGTTGTGATTACAGAGACTCTGCACTCTTCCTGTATAGATATGGGCCCTTTAGGAGGTGAAAGAGGGGAAAGGTAGCACTGAACCTATCTGCCAGGATGTTGGCAATATCAGTTGGTTCTCTAATGTTCGTGCCTTTGTACTGTAACTCAGAGAAGATCTGGGTGTTGACATAGAGATGTTTGACATAGCTATAGAATGCTTTGTGGTTGTTGTTGGAATTACTGGTGGTTTTGTTTCCGTAGCTAGCTTTGGAAGATCTTATAAGGGATCTCACCTTCTTACTGAGGCAGACCAGGGAGCTTCTCCACGCATGGGATTGTACTCTCTTTTGCAACAGTGTCTTCCTTCTATTGTACAGTTTGTTTATGGCAGGGGACTACAAGATTGGCTTCCTTAATTAGGAGTATAGTGTCTTGGTTCTGTTTGGGATAGCACGATCCATGCACTCGTGTAAGTGCTTATAGAGTGCATTTGTGTAGGATTCAGCAGTTGTAACTGTATTGTCCATCTGCATGGGTGTCATGAAGGTCACCACGTCTGTCTTAAGAAGCATAAAGTTGGCTTTGTAGACATATACTGTGGTTCCCTTAATGGGGGGGGGGCAGAATGTGGATATCAAGAGTGTTTAGCTTATGGTCAGACCGGACCAACGAGGAGTTGACATCAGGTGGGGAACACCGGTCACTTATGTTGGTAATGCCTAGGTCTAGGATATTGTTGCCCCTGGTGGGTGTGTGGATAAGTTGATCCAGGGCATTGGTGTTTATGAATTCCAAAAAGTGATGAGCTAATGAGTTGGTACACGAGTAGTTTTCCCAGTTAATGGTGGGGTAGGTGAAGTCGCCCATTAGTAGGGTGTTTGGTTAAACCCTAATAATCTCTAGTACATCAAGAAAAGAGGAGTGGGAATCTTGGGGCATGGTGGGGGATTTGTAGCAAGCTACGATTTGGATTGCAGTTTAGACCAGAGGTAGTTGCACTTGGATAACCTCGGATGCATTATGCTAAGCAACTAGCCTGGAGGGGTGGATATCCTTAATGAATATGGACACACCTCCGCCTTGGGTGTTCCGGTCCAGGTTACATGGCCGAAAAGTGTGCTATGAGTTCTAGCCTGGTAGTGCAGGTGTGCTCTCTGGAGGCTTGAACCAGGTCTCAATCACTGTACAGATATTGATGTTCTCCATTACAAGGAGTACCTCGAGTGAGTGCATTTTGAGATTTAGACTTCCAGAATTGAGTAGCAGTACCCTCAGTTTGTGCTTGCCTGTTCCTGTTATGGTGGTGAATATGTTATGTGAACCCTGCCTAAAGAAGGCACTATAGGGGCAGCAAGAGCCTTAGCCAGTATCTGGAATCCCAGGGGTGACAGGTGCAGGCCATCTGTGGCAAAGCATCATGGTCTGTCGACCATGTAAACCCAAGCAGATAGATACTGGATCCCCTTAGAATGACACCAGAAACTTTGCCAATTGAAGTCAATCATTTTGTCCTTGTACTGTAGTATCATTCTGGGTGATGGCAGAATGCTACTCAGGGTTAGGGTCATACCTGCCTGATCTACAAGTTCGGAGAGCTCTTCCAGGTCTCTTTTCAGGTAGTCCAGGGAGGTACGTCTCAAGTCATTCACACCAACATGGACAATGAGAGAGTCATATTTTTACTTGTTGTGGTGTGAACTGAGTGCATGGGTTATGTGGCAGATCCTGTTACCTGACATGCAGCTGACAGTAATCTTCTCCTTGTTTAGCTTGGTGAGTGGGACATCAGTGTGCCTGACTATAGAGTCACCTATGACTAGTGTGTTGGGTATGTTGATTTGCCTTACTGGCTGTGGTTGAGTGGCACACTGACTCTGTGGGCTATGTGCCATTGGGGTTGTGTTGGGGGATGGAGGCTGCTTGCGTTTCCACTTTGGAGGTCTCTGTTGCTTAGACAGATTATTATTGAGAGCCTCCATGAATGTTTTTGCGTTACTATGTGTGGATTATGGTGGTGTAGATTCAGTGAGTCTACGTGATGAGTGTGGTGTGGTGCGAATGTTTACCTTCTCCACATGACTGTCAGGGTCAGTCTTAGTTTGAGAGAGCTTTAACTCAGTTTGGCTAGATAAGTGCATCTCTCACAGGTTGTAGTGTTGGATGGTAGGTGAAGAGGGTTGTCTGTGTACATGAGGCAATGTCTACATTGCCTCAAGATGTCCTGATTCATCAGATAGGCAGGAGAGAACACTGGCAGCTGACCCTTGGACATGCCTGAATAGAAAACTAATTTCCCCTAGATAAGTGAGGAAAGTGAGTACAAGAACTATTTTCCTCTAAGCAAGTGAGAAAAGTATGTACAAAAACTGTTTACCTCTAGGTAATGGAGAAGACTGAGTGCTATAGTAATTAATAGCTTATGTAGTGCTTACAAGTTCTGAACAAGTGCTGAGCATGAATAAGCAATCCAGATAGGGTCTTGGATAACATAAGCACACTGCCCCCCCCTAACAAGTACACAATCATATATCCATGTACACTACAGAGCCCCTGTAACCACAACTATGCAGGTACAAGCTGCACTCAGGCTGCATGGGACCTGTCCATATCTCAGGTTGTATCATACACATATGGCAAAACAAGTTGCTCTCCACATACACATCATGTAAAACATAGCTTCATGTCAGGCTGTGTACACACTGAATTGTGCACACCAACAGGTATCACAACCCACAAAGGGGGAGACACCACTGATAATGGGAAGTACTGCACTACTACCCTGCTGAGTCTGGTCTGAAATGCCATGAACCTTGATCAAATTATTTGATGTGAGCAGTACAGATGTAGATGACAGTAAGGTTGATTTCACACTGCATATCATAACCTTGCCGGGTCATAGGACATCATCACCCATACTATGTTCCACCTACACTCAGTATACTAGATGTACATTCCTATGTCACAGGAGTGTTTTGCAATGGGATTGCTGGCAGAACCAGCACTACAGAAGGTGTCTGAATAATACATACACATCACACCAGTGCCAGCTACAGTAAGACAGGGTTAATTAATTGTACTCCCCCTCATTGTAGTCCATACCACACAGACTAACAGAAGGCATATGCCTGTTGAAGTATGTGAATGACTATGACCTAGCAACAATAGCCGATTCAGAGTGTTTTGGACAACATACAGAAGGGGCTTTGTGGGTCAGGTGTGTGACATATGACCACAATCTGACAGCTACATATTGCATTGTCACCCCTATGTTAATAACCCTGTACCCATGAACTACCACCTAGGTAGCGGTCAACATAATGGGCACTGTGTGTAAGGGATGCAGCTGGGCAGTTGTCTTTCCTGTGATAGTTACGTCACCACACCTTTCAGGTAGTCATATGTGGCAACCCTAAGCATGACAAGGTGCCATCCATGAATATAGAGATCATTGTCCAGTCGTACACAACACTCAAGTGACCCATATCAGATCACATATTTCCATTGAGGGGTATTGGCGATGTTCAGATGGCCTACATCAGCCTTCCCATTCCCCATCTCCACTATGTAGGATAATGCCTACCCTGAATACATCCATGTCCAGCCCTGTGATATTGCACATGCTACACGTACACATCCTGATCTCAAACACATACTTCAAGGACATCCACCTTCCTAGTACTAGGATCACCACATGCTGGACAGATCCTTGTCCCACACACTTTACATAGTCCTGCCATACTATGCATTCCTGTCCAGCAAAGCTGCACATCACCCCCCCCAGACATGGTGTGATGACCGCATGGTAAATGTATCATTAACCCTGTGGATCAGTTATGTGGCACTGCTCCACCTGGCCCCAGAGACCCGCCTGTCGGCTACAGCTAGGTAACCTTTCATCCTAGATTCATACATGGCCCAGGGCATATAGCCTACTAGTTGACTTTGACTGTATATGCTATAGTTGATATCCATCCCTGCAAATACCATCTGGCTAGCCAGTGTCCCATGTGTATCACATGTGCAACACAGGTGATACATGGCAGGATGTTGAATTGCTGTACATTGCCATGTAGCTGTATATGGCAAAACACATACATGTATAACCTTCCGTGAGCAAGTCTGCAGGGTCACAGATCATGTCCGTTAAGGCAGTGTAAGTCTTTATATGTGACATATACACAGCATCAAGGTTGACTGCATTAATGTGGACACATCCAGACATGTGCTGATAGATAGGAACACCAGTACAGGCAAACAGACATGCCCACATCAAGACAGCATCCACATGGAGTATGAGCAATGTAATCAGGTGACACACACGCATATATGGTGATAATATCCAATCACCATTGAGTGTCACATGGGTGTGACACAAACATGTCAGTGGTGTCAGTGTCATGTAGATTTTCAAAGACAACTATTTAATCGTAATAAATGTGATACATATGTATGTTCAGCTGTAGCTCTGTATGTCTCTGTGAGTTACTGTGACCTGGCCCCATCATTATGTCTTCCAGGTATGCCACATGCAAGGCTACCCCCTTATACCCGCTTGGAGGATGAGGCCCTCATCCCATACCTACATGACAATCATGATATCCTGTTGAGCCATGTGCCACAGGATGTACAGCAGTGGGATGCCCTGTAAATGGAACTTCGCAGGAGGGTTAATGATGTGGGTGGCCACAACTGCACATACCAGCAGGTGTGCAGACACTTTACAGACTTCATTAGATGGGCAAAACAGCATGTCGATGCAATCAACAGGGAACAAGGTGCAACAGGTGGTGGGCCACCAATACAGCCCCCACTAACAAGTACCGAGGAGCTACTGGCCAACCTGGGGACACCTGCAGAACAACATCCACAAGCCTTAGCCGATATTGTGGAGGTGGGTGTCTCTCAACCACCAAGCCTGGAGTTGCCTGGTAAGTCACTACTGCACCTATAACAATTATATTCCATATAGTTGCATGTGTCACTGTACAATATGTAATGTAACATCATATGCAAGGCATGTATGCACACATGCCGCATACTATAGTATGCTACTCTGTGTATGCACACATATGCATACACCATAGTATAGTCTATTGTACTCGTGTATGTGTTAACATGCACATTGCACCCTGTAGCTATCATACAGGTGTGGATAATACTCATACTGCTGTGTTACTCCTATTCAGGTTCCTCTGGCATTCCGCTGTGACAGCAGCCATTGCAGGTGAGACTGTTATTATTTATCAGGCATCTTAATGCACAGATCTATCTGCCATGTGGCCATTTACCACATGTACACATAATGTATGGTCCTGTCACAATATACAGGTCGGACCTGCAAAGCATCACAATGGCTACCCATGTGCAACACTTGCAAACTATGTGAAACATCGACATGAAACCTCACAAACTGTGTGGACAGCTGTGCATACAATGGTGGAGGTGCTTTTCACTGTAGGGATATGTACTACAGATCAGAACTACACATGTGGAGAACACAAAGAGTACTACACAGTGAGCTGGAGTATGGCCAGCCCACAGGATTCACTGGTGTGGATCATAGCCCTGCTAGGAATGTCACACAATGTGATGTGCTATCTTGACATGTCTATGACTTCTACTGGCCTGGCTGCAACATTGCCTAACTATCCTGAAAAACATATCCCACATACCAAACATACCACCCTTTGACTGCATAACCCTGTCGTCAGTAGAGTATATGACATCTATGGGTGTATGTCATATGGGACAACACAGTCATGTGAAATAGACACCCACCACAATAATTTGGCCAACACATGTACACACATGGCCATGGAGGATGGCCAGAGACATGAAGCAACACACACAGTAGACGTGATGTGCTTGTGTGTACACCCTGTCGTACATTGGCTCCACATGGGCCATATATGCCTTTGTGTAATGATTATATTGCAGATGTGGAACACTAGACATCCTTCAGGCCTGTGCACATCTTATGTAGGCATGACATCAATCCACCACATAAGATGTGTTGAACATCTTGAGTGTGTCACGACATGACAGCAGTCACCTGTACAGTATCCACATCAGCCCACAGACACAGTACATTCCCCATGCTGGTGTCGGACATCAATGTCATCCTTGCTCCTCGTGTTTGTGTGTGTGTGTGTGTGTGTGTGTGTGTGTGTGTGTGTGTGTGTGTGTGTGTGTGTGGTACACAGATGTCATGTGGGACATGGTGTACCGATGAGTTTGCCATGTCTGGCCATAGTTGCCAGGCAGCAGGAATATGGTTGCAGATGTGCAGGGGTGTCATCCGTATACATTTCAGTGACCTGTGTCACACATTCCACATCTTGGTTTAGTGTGTATACACCTCAGTGACATGGGTCACATTTCACAGTATATATGTATTGTATCTGAACACAGTCATGGCTATGAACTATGTCTGTAACTTACTCTGTATAGCACTAGAGATGCCTCATGATTCCCTGCAATGGCCATGCACATCAGCTAAATGTGCAGTATATCTGTAGGGTGGACAGACAACACTGCATTGGGACACCGTTACCCCACTGTATATTGGACAGGACACCATTGTGTTAAACATGTATGCATGTCATTGCACACGTCAGCAGATCACATGTCATACTACATGTGATTGTCAAGGTCATATGCCACACATCAGGCAGGTGCACTGTTAACCTGTGCTGGTCTACATAGTGTAACACAGGGATGTATGCTAACTACTACTATGATTGTGTAATTTGCATGCCTTCTGCTATGACACATGCATGCTGTTGTGTCAACTCAGGGATGTATGATAACTACCACTATTATTGTCTGTGCTGCATGCCATCTGCCGTATCACATGCATGTTGCTTGCCTTCTGTCATATCACATTCATGTTGGGTGGCATAGCGTGTGTGTCTGTGTGTGTGTCTGTGTGTGTATCTGTGTCTGTGTGTGTCTGTGTCTGTGAGTGTGTGTGTGTGTGTGTGTGTGTGTGTGTGTGTGTGTGTGTGTGTGTGTGTGTGTGTCTGTGTGTGTGTGTCTATTGTATAGATTGTAATGTACAGTTCTTGTCTGCCCCTCACAGGTGATGTAGATGCGTTGCCCACCTGCGGTCCATCTGATGTTAGTGTCCCCACAAACTCTAGCAGTGATGATGAACGTATGACTGAGGCACAGGCAGGGTTGTCAGGGGCTGAATCTGTGCCATTTGTTGCCATTCCACCTATATCCTCCTCATCACTGCACACAGATTTCATGCCTACACATACCCTATCATCAGTGGCCATAGAGGAAGGACAGTTGATGTGTGGTAGCTTGGAACAGGAAAGTGTGGGGGCTATGGAAGGTGTGCCTGCACACCATGGTGTCAGCCAACTGACTGGTGATGCTCCACACAGGCACCTGGCTAGTGCTGCTCGTAGGAGGACCTCTGGCCAACATGCCCCTGTAAGACAGAGCGCAGCAGCTGGTGTCACCAGACACATGTATCAGGCTGTAATGAAGGCACAGGCATGTGCTGAATGGCACAACAGAGAAGATCAGGGGCTTCAGAGGGCTGCTGTCTGTTCTTTAAACAACAACATCCAGGCAATGGTAAATGCTCAACAGCAGATTGCTGAAGCTTTGGATAGACGATTGGGTGACATGGTTGGCGTCCTTGATCATGGCATGACAATCCGGGAGCATGAGCTCTCTGTACTGGAACATCTGGTAGGAGTGAGGTGTCGGGCACATGGACGTAGGTCTGCTACATCACCTGTTTCAGGTCTATGTGAATGAGCTACCTCACAGGCCCTCTCCCATAGTGGCAGTAGCAGCAGCAGTGCAGCTGGTGCTTTGCTGTCCACACCACAACACAGCGGGCCACATGCACATGGCCCTGGACGGTCCCTATAGGGACATGGTTTCAGTGGACAAGTGTCATCAGACAGTACCCAATCTGCACCACTGCCTGGTAGTGCCCATGCAACCCCTGGCAGGCACAGGTCACATGGCCTTGGCTGGACACCATGAACTGTAAAACCTGGCCTGCACAGTCCACAGCTGTCAATAATACCCCTGTGTAGGCCAGACACATGCCAGAACTGTATGCATACATACACGCACACACTGGAAACATATGTAGGGCACCGCAACACACACATGCATAACATCCACACATGCCCAATTAGATCAAAGGCCCTAACCCACACACATGATGTCATCCAATGGTGCAGCCTAGGACTCTGGCAAACATTATCACCCTGTGCATATGATGATGCCTGTGACGCATCCCTGACATCCACACCATCGGTGCAGGGACATGCTCATATGGTTTGATGCACAGGGTGAACAGACTAGAAAGATAAGTGTAGTTTACAATTGTTGAGTACTGTTGACAGGTAGCAGACATACCATGTACTACAGGTGTACAATGCATTTCGTACTGTTAACAGTATGTGTCTTGTGTAACAACAGCAACTACATGTTGGTCATGATGTTCTGCTTTCCTCCTTCAGGTCTACTTGCACGTGCCGGTGGATGTCAGTGTTTGCAGTTAGTGTCCCATATGTCAATGTGGACTACTCACAGGTATGTATGACTATACCAGCATGCACCTTGTAGCTTCCACATCACAGTAAGAATGTCCCACGCTCCAAACATGTCTACTGATCCAAGAGCATGATAGCTGTGTATTAAGCTACTGTGGCTACAGACGTGACATCCATACTGGGTGACATCACAGGTACAGTTACATGGAGTGGTGAGGTAAGAGAGCAGTCTAGCTGATTACAAAGGTAGAGGCCAGTGGGAAGTGTGATGCCTCATTTGGAAGCAGTAATACATGTTCCCATGACAGGATGCCAACACACAACTGCACCCACACACTCAGGTATTGACACACATGTATTCAGTGACACAGTAACACACTCACACACTCACAGATTCACCGACACAGTAACACACACTCACACACAGTTGCTACTGTTGAGGTGAGGACCCCTGCCTATGTGCAAATCATCATTACAGTACTGTGCACCTACATGACGCACCACAGAGAATACACATGTACAAGTAGTCAGTATGGCCTAAGATTGGGGACATCAACATGGATAGTAGATTGCATCACCTGGATGGGGGGAGGGGTCTTATCAGTTCAGTATGGTAACATACATCCTCACTCCAGAGACCAGACAGCCATACATAGACACACACACACACACACACACACACACACACACACACACACACACACACACACACACACACACACTGTGGCATTCACTATTGAATACACCTATGTCATGCACATACAGATACCTCACATGTGTGAGATACACACCCCTGCCTATGTCCTGCTTTCTACATTGCAGTCTGTACAGATGTCTACACTAGTGTACAGGAGAGTGAGTAACAATTGAGATGTATTCCCCACCATACATGACATATATGGACACACACACAACCACACATGCCAGTACTGTGAATCAAACACCTGCCTAGCTCATGATATGTATGACAGACTTATATCAGTATTGCACGTGTTACAAAGTGTACTGATGCTTCCTTTGGCAACAGTGCTGATATATGTACATGGGAGGTCTTAACTGTTACAGGTGTCAAGTGATTTACCTTTGGTGTCATCCTTACCGCTGTCTATGTTGTGTGTTATGCCCTTCAATTAATGAAACCATTGCTTACTGATTACACAGGCTATTGTAGGACTGCTTGTGACACACCTGTGGGCTGTCCTCAGCAAAGATCCATCTGCAAAGATGCCCCACCACTTAGTTATTTGAACACATCTGTCCATATCTGAGGTACATCTTTCCGTACATTCGATATATCACCATATACAGTTGGCAATGTTGAGGCTGCATTGCAACTGCATGATGTACTAAGATACACATCACCTGCATACATCAGCAACTGCACACGCATGGTATCTGAATGCACACCACTACATGTACATGTGTGTAGGTCCTACAATCCTGTCACTTGGGCATGTTTGTAGGCATTGCAGTTGGTGGACATGTGTAATGACATACATGACACATAGACTGTTGTATGATATGATAGGTGTAATGGGTGACTGGTACAGAGGGAATGTTACCTCTGTCAACATATATATAAAGAACCTTATGTATTGTTAGCATTCAGCAGCCATGGACCTACATTCCATGTGCATGTTTGTAATGGCTGTAGCCACCTATCTGCACAAAGGACAACAACAGCTATGCTATTTGCATGTATGTTGTGTGTGTGTGTGTGTGGCATGTACATATCCAGGGCAGGTACATGTATGTCATATCCAAACATGAGGGTGTTTACTAGTGTACAGCAACAGTCATCTGCAAATGCTGTAAATAACCGAGGGCCCCTGGTATGTGTACAGCTGACCTGGTTACAGACAGTGGTAACATTGCATTGCATAACACATGATGCAACTGTGTCAGTACATGGTTACTCTCTACAGTTGATGTAGAGCTTGGTACAGTCCACTGGTCAAGGGTCACATGGTGCTGTACTCTTATATGTCCTACAACATGTATGGATGTGTGTTGGTGGTCCAAGGGCATGGTGGTGTCTGAGGTTTACATCCTAGAATGCAGCATTTGACACTGTGTCCTGCACCTGACTCATCTGTGATGCCGTTTATGGGAGTACCGGTCAGTACATGTGTGTGGCCTCTATGTATGTGGGGACACCACCACCTGGAGCAGTCCGTATCTGCGTTATGGCCCACATGTCTGGTTCTGAGGTATATGGTGGTAGTGCTATTGTGCACTACACAGCTTTCAGCCAAGTATTCCTCACTGCACAGATGTCAGTACTCCCCATTGTTGGATCTACAGTGAGCAGCTGTGATTATGGATGCTACACATCTAGCACTGGCTAGCATAAGCATACAATGCAGTTGTCCTCTAGGTGTCAGGGTGTTATCCTGTGTTTAGGACATTTGCCTTGGAATGGCACTATATGGGCGAATGCGACTCAGGTATTATCCCCACTCCCTTGAATCATGGATGCATGTGATATGTGTCAAAGGCCTGTCTACTGTCAGTCATGTCATCCCAGAATGACAAACACAGTACTGGCACCTTGTGTCTCCGTGTGAGTTATGATGCTCCCAAGCACAGACACTCCCAGTATAACCCTTGTTGGCATACCAACAGATGTCAAACACTTTCACATGCCCTAGCCCATAGAACCTTCAGATATCCCCTGTGGTGCATGTAGTCCTGTGCATTACTGCAGTGTGGCAGATTAAGTAGTTAGGTTGTGTATTTGTGGCCCTGGCAAAGAGTGTCATTGCAAGTCCATTAGAGAGTGTGGTTGTGGTGACAATGGCATCTGTTCACGTGGACAGGCTTGTGTGCCACACCTAATGTATGTCTACTATATCTCTGTTGCTGATGTCTCTCACCTACACACATATGTTCTTACAGCACAGCAACATGTTGGCTCTGTGGCACATGTAGTAATGTCATGTACATGTAATAGTAATGACTAGTCAGTCAGGGGTTTGACCCCTGTACTGTTAGGCGTGTGGCAGACAATGCTTAGGGTTAGGTCTCTAAGCCCTTCTCTGGTGTACTTTGCCTGTCCCACCCACACACTCTCTAGTGGATGTGGAGGTGTACACCTGCTCAGCAGCAGCATGTGTATTGTAAGTGATGGACATGAGCAGGTGATGGCCTCTGCACCTATTGCAGTCCTCCTCTAGCTGATTGCATGTGGAACAGCTGTGATGGTGTTCCCATAGCCATTCGCATGATAAACACAGTACACTATCTAGGAAAAACATGTTGGTATTTGGCCATGACAGTCGCTGTGAGTGGTACCTGGATGTGGTGTTCTGAAACGGCATCGCAGATGATATCTGGGTGTACCTCAAAAATCATACACAGTGGGAAATAGCCTAAAGATAGGAGGGTGATGTGCCACACATGACTACAGCATGTAAGTGTAGCTATGCTGCATTGAGACTACTGCCTGTTTAGCATGTTGTGTGTGGTAATGGCTATTCTGCATGTTTTAATACAGACATGACAGTACTCTGTTCGTGAGGGACCCCCATCTGTAGGACCATCTTTGAACTGGTCAGTGTGTGGAACCATTTGCTTCCTGTGTTACACACTGAACACACATCTGTGCACAGCAGGAGCATAGTGTGAGGATTGCAGACAGTATATGATGATAGGGATGTGTTACATCACATCCCTGACTGGACATATGTCACATGAAACAGTGGTATGACAGACACTGTCTGGGGTTCCCAGTGACAAGCCAATAATGGGCAACTGTTCATAGCCACATCTACTACACATTGTACAGATGGCATGCAGTATATATGCATGTGTTGTGCTCCCTCTGCAAATGTATACCATCTGTTGTGTTGGGTTGATGGTGATATCTATGCATACTGTTGTAAGTAATCCTGTATGCTGTTGTCTATCACTAAGCCATATGTGGGTTTAAACTGCAACACCATAGGCTGAATGGGTTGGGAGGACCCGGCAAAACCTCCTGTCCCACTTCAGCTGACCAAGGCATCAGGCACCAGCACATCTGGGGCCCAGCCTTGGACATCAACCTCTATTGGCTCTGCACCAACTTCTGGTGGTACCACCACTGAGGATGGGGCATGTCCCCCTGGGAGCAGGACCAGACAGGTTCATGTCTGCTGCCGTGCGGTCCTGGACGTGTTGCGTTGGGGGCTCACTAAGGGGTTCCGAAGCCAGATACGCAAGCTCAAGGGCAGAGTGTCACATTTACAGGGTGATGCTGCCCCTCCTAGACAGCCCCAAGCACTGCCTCCTTTGCAGCTGTTTAGGTGCAGTGGTGGCTGCCCATGGCTGGGGACCTCCGTCCCACTGTTCCCATGGGCTTGTGAATACCGAACACCCATCCCCGTCTGAAGTTTATCCCCCCACATGTGTCATATACCAACCCTGTATGCTGTCTTGTCTGTGATCCTACCCTACCTATCCTCCACAGCCATACCTACATTCCTTCTCCCACATCTGACCCTCACCCTACAGAAACATAAGGCCAATTGGCTCCTAGGACAACATCTGCCCTATACATAGCTGTCCATTTCACACAAGTGCCCACTGGACACATGCAACCCTTGTAATATGCATCACAACATACTCCTGTTATCCTCACCCCTGTCCCTCAGGTGCACGATCCTGGTATGCACATCACTCCTAAATGGTCCAGGTACATGTGATGAGGACAACCCCATTGTACACACAACACTACCGGTCCCTCTATGGTTACCCCCATTTACCTTTATCATGATGAGGATGTTGCACACAGCAACTTGCATGAGTACTGTTCACACATAATGATTAGACAGGTACTGTTGTGTTAATGTACATTACATGCACAGAGTGATGTATATGACCAATGTACAACTGTTTGTGTGTATGACTGACACATGTCTGTCTGAGGGAGTCTTGAGATTACATAGAACAACACCACTACATAATACAGGCATAGCTGGTGTTTCCCATTTCATTTGTTTGTAATGCTTTGTTGCCACATGGTATGTTCCTGATATATCTCTATATATGTATGTACCTATATGCTGGACATAACCACTCACATATACATCTACATGATGGGCTACATTCCTATACAGTTGAATGACTGCACTGTATGATATGTTTGTGGTACTGTCCATTGTCTGTATATCTGCCATGGTGTATTGGTAAATCATATTAGCTGTGTGTGCAGGGTCCTGGTTCTGAGCCTTGCAGAGGATGTTTATTTGGTCGCAGGGCAGAACCAGGCCATTGGATACAGAGGGAGTAAGGCACTTTAAAGCAGGTGTCAGTGGGTGTGCGTGGGTTTTCGCGGTGTTAAGCAATGCTAACCTCTGGTTACAGCTTCTTACACTCAGTTAGCCTCTACACTGCTTTACCAGTGCAATACTCACATACTGGTAGCCAAACAGGCTTATACCCGCTCTCTCCCGCACTTGCAAATGCACCGACATTGGTGCTTGCATCTGACACTCACACCCCTGGGTGGGAGCGAGGATCACAATATTACCTTGTGATGTGTATTACATCAGATTACATGCCTATGTATCGGGAATGGCTGCCCATTAGGCGACAGCATGCCATTCAACTGTACGGAATCGGCAGCCTGTCCAGTGATTTATTCATATTATTTGTGTGCTCCTCTTACAATCTGCTCCCATCTGGCTGATACATGGGAACTGAGACTCTTCAATACAGACAAGTAATTGGGTTTTGGGACCCACATCCGTCGGCCGAGTCATGCTACCACATACCTGTTATAGGGTTGCCACCTTTTCAATTGCCCAAGGTGGGACTTTTATGTAGAAACGTCAGATTTTGCAGGGCAAAACATACCCACAGCCAGTACAAAGGAAAGAACTTCACTGCTTTGCCTAAATAAAAGCTTATTCTTGTAGTATTATAGTTGCTTATTCTGTTTCTTATAACATTTAGGTGTTTCAGATACAAAATAATTGTTTTATGCAACTACTATATACAATATAGGAAATCTTTGTCCGAAAATCTCAGGACATTTGCCATATTTTCAATTATTCTGCAGGACACAACTGCCCAAAGGGGACTGTCCCTCGCAAAGGTGGACAGGTGGT
>NC_056741.1:520350416-520392901 GCF_019279795.1 Protopterus annectens
TATGTCAGAAACCTAGGAGGAAACTCCCAGATATGCTCAGAATTAGTTCAAAATGATGTGAAGATTACTGATCCTACAGACATTGCCAACATACTGGCTGACAGGTTCAGTGCAAACTTCTCCCCTCCCCTAAAGGAGAGATATCTATACCAAATGATTGTAGCCCCCAAACATCTCTAACGCCCAGGTGAGAACTGCTCTCTCCAAGGCAAAGAACACAGCATCCATGGGACCTGATGGTGTCCCCGGCTGTGTGCTCCATGAACTCAACGAGGAATTAAACCCACAGTTAGGACAGCTGTTTAATCTTAGTCTCACCTCCGGATATTGCCAGGAGTGGCGCAGCGACTGTGGTCCCACTCCACAAAGCGGTGCCTCCACCGACCCTGGAAATTACCGTCCCATTACCTTGACAAGCCTTATCTGCAAAGCCATGGAGAGGATCATAATGGATCTCATAAATAAAGACATAGGGAACTTGCAGACTTTGGATCCAACCCAGTTTGGCTTTGTCAAAGGCAGATCATGCCTTTTAAACTTGGTTGACTTTTGAAACAGTCACCAAGGCCATTGACGAGGAAAGGCAGTCCATACAGCCTACCTAGACCTGGCGAAGGCTTTTGATACAATACCTCACTCGGGTATCATTGAAAAACTCATCAACTTAAATGTAAACCCATACATTACAAGATGGGTTGCAAACTGGCTGAGTGACAGAACCCACAGGGTCAGAGTTGCTGGCGCCATGTCAGACTCAAAGCCTGTCACAAGTGGTGTCCCACAGGGCTCAGTCCTGGGCCCACTCTTGTTTGGCATCTACTTTTCTGAAGTACAAGCAAACACAGGAGGGTTATGGCTGACAAAGTTTGCAGATGACTGCAAACTGGGTGCCGTAGTTGAAAACACATCCGACACAGATATCCTTCAGAAGGGTCTCACAGAAATGGATAACTGGTGCCAGAGCCATGGCCTAAAGTTAAATGCCAAGAAATGCATAGTCATAACCTTCGGGAAAAATAAGGTTACCCCTAGCTACCATATAGGTGGCAATCCCCTGAACACAGAAGAAGTTATTAGGGACCTGGGAACCCAGGTTGACAGTAGCCTTTCATTCGACACTCATATTGCTAAAGTAGTTAGGAAGACCTTCTACATTGCCCACCTTATCATGAAGGGATTCACATCTAGATCAAGGGAAGTCATAGTCTCCCTATACTCATCACTCATCAGACCAATGATCGAGTACAATGCCCCATTGAATGTATCTGACCCGACACTTGCAGCAGCTGGAGAGGCCACAAAAGTTCCTCACCAAAAGGATAAAGGGTCTCAAAAATCTGTCTTATGCTGCCCGACTGAAAGAACTCCAGTTATATTCAGTTGCTTACCGCTTGCTCAGAGGTGACCTATGCCTGACATACAAGGCCATGTCAAACCCAGATTTGATGAACATGCTTCATCTCAAAAATCTAGATCCCTCAGAGCCACAAGGTCGAGAGACTTAAACCTCGACACTGTTATTAATAGGACGTGCTGGAGGGATAGATTCATCACCCAAAGACTCCCTATGCTGTGGAACAAAATCCCGGTTTATGTGAGGCAGAGCACCTCGCTGGCCTTGTTCAAGAGGAATCTTGACCAATGGATGGGAGATCGCAGATACACCCCAGGGGTTACCTCAGTGTCACTGCTCGACAGAGGCACAGCAAAATAATGGGCATAGTTTCTCCAAACTAAAGGGGTGGCATAAGCCACAAAACTATGGGCTAGGCTTATAAATGCCCTCGGGCAGATAGCCTAGTATGAACCTATGAACCTATGAACCTATGTCGTATTTACAGCAGGACGACATTCATTCCACATGGAAAATGATATGTGCTATAGTCGAACTTGAACCATGAATGCCTGTTCATTAAGTGGATGCTCTAACCACTACATGCTGCTTCATTTATATGTATACCCATAGTTATCCGTACACACACCTCAACACGTCACTGACACAACAGGCATCCATTCTCCAGTTAGGAAAACCGCACCACTACAACTGCGCCATTCCCTACTGCTCTGGGCCTGTCCTACATGTTGATTCACTCCAAGTATATTCAGATGTCCCAAGCATATAGTCCTAGGACATGCGTTCATATAATGGTCAGGGTGTTCATTAAGTCTTCAGGTTTGGCTCGTCTGAATGGTGACTGGGACTGCTCTGTACCTGTTTGAAAGTCAGTCTTAGCATGTGCACACAGTTAGTTCCACTGTTAGCATCCTACCTGTGGTTGGGGATGCAGGAGGTTTGCTCATCTCTGAGCGGCTTGATATGACAGCACTAAATACTATGGGGGGGGGGGTTCCGCTGCTGTTTCCCTTCACATTTGTTAGGGATGCTTTACTGTGTCCGTGTTCATTCTTCATGGGTGTGTGTATATATATATATATATATATATATATATATATATATATATATATATATATATATATATATATATATATATATATATATATATATATATATATATATATATATATATATATATATATATCTGTCTGTCTGTATATTCACATGCATATACACCTACATGCATTTTTACATTTCCCATACTGTTGAATGATCGCCAGTTATCGTTGCGCATTACATCTGCTTTGAGGCGCCATAATCACCCTATTTCCGACTGCCATTTTTGTGGGCATCATTTAAAATTAGCAGCCCTTGCATGGCTTGGACCTGGGAACAGGAACAGCATAGTCACTGGTTCTACCACTAAATCATTCGTGATACATTCTGTATGGATGGTAATTAGGATATATGACATTACTACAGGCATTCCACAGTACTGGCAACATATGTGACAGTCGGTTGGTGTACATATGTATAGTATATGTTACTGCAAATATGTTTCTGAGAGGCATATGTATACATTTGCAAGTATACATATGTATGAATTGAACACATACTTGAAAAGTACTTATATGTATGTATTTGTGATGTGTAGCTATGCAAATGTAAGTATGTACATTTATAGATATATGATTACATATCTGGAGTTATACATGACCATGTATATGAACGACCACATACGGGAGGTACCTGTACCGTTTGCATACAGGGGTTGTGTGCATCATTATGAAGAGGAACATGGACGGGGTATACAATTTGTGGACATGTACTATTTGGAAGATGGCTATGGGGAAGCTTCATGGGAACATGTGAAAGGTATTTATTCCCGATAATGCACGTGGGGAGACGTGCATTATGGTCAGGTGTTTAATTCCGGGTCATAGGTTCTGCAGGACCGGGTGGAGGTTGAAAAGGGTAGTGGTCAGGTACTGCTAATCTGACTTGTGCCCGGTAGGGTTGCCACCTTTTCAAATGCCCACAGTGGGACATGTTTTGTACAAATGTCAGAGTTTGCAAGGCAAAACATACCCACAGCCAATACATAGGACAGAACTTCAATGTTTTGCCTACATAAATGCTTATTCTTGTAGCACTTTAGTTGATTATTCTGTTTCTTATAACATTTAGGTGTTTCAGAAACAGAATAACTGTTTTATGCAACTATTACATTAAATATAGGAAATATGTTTGTCCTAATATCTCAGTACATTTGCCATTTTTCCAATTTTTATGCAGGACACAACTGGCCAAGGAGCGACTGCCCCTCGCAAAGTGGGACAGGTGATAGCCCTAATGCCTGGATGTCAACGGGGTTGGAAATCGTGTTATGCCACAAAGTTTAATCTTTTATTTATTTTATTTATTTATTTTATTTTACATTTGATGACTGGGAAAGTCCGACTGGACACAGGTCCATTTTCAGCGGAGGCCCGAGGAGAAAAGCTCCATTTAAACAATTGCTAAACAGATACAATTATAAGAAACAGCCTTGCATTTTTAATACACACATATAAAATATCATCTAACATTGCAGCACAGGCTCATATACAGCACATAGTTGTGTTTTTAAATGCAAACAAGTGGCATATAGGAGTGTGTTTAATATTTAATTATAGACACACAAGTTAATACCATTGGAATAAAACAATTTTAGGAAGGAATAAGAAATGTAGAGGCTAGACAGAACTGGGTCATCCTTACCAGTATCCTAGTATTACTGCTATGAGGCGGATTACCCTGGGGAGTCACGTGAGCACAGCCAGGATACAGTTTTGAGCAGCATGCTGTGGTTGACCATATCAAATGCTTTTGATAAGTCCAAGAATACAGAAGATACAAACTGTCCGTTGTCTCTATGGGTGTTGACTATGTTAGTGAAAGAGAGTAGGGTTGTTGTGGTACTATGGGAGGGTCGAAACCCATGTTGAGATGATGATATTAGGTTATTTTCTAGGAGGTATTGCATTAGTTGTGTATGCACTACTGTTTCTAGTATTTTTGATAATGGTGATAAAATTGCGATTGGGCGGTAGTTGGTGAGTTCAAGGGAGTTGCCACCTTTGTGGAGTGGGATAATATGGGATATTTTCCACAGCTTAGGTACTTTACATTCAGATATTGATCTATTTATGAGAATAGATATGGGGTAAGATATGGTTTCAGCTGAGAGTTGAAGGAAATCAGCAGGAAGTTTGTCAGCAGCCAGTGTGGTGGGTTTTAGTTTTTTGAGGAATTTCGTAATAAGTTTTGTGGATGCTGGAGAGAATGAAAAGTTAGAGGGAGTTTGTTGTGTAATAGGGATATAAGGGGTAGGAGAAGGTGTGGGGTTGGAGATGCTATTTAGGGTATTAGAAAGGGCTAGGACAGTTTCTGTGAAGAATCTGTTGAATTGGGTGGGGATGTCCTCATTGATGGTTGGTATTGTGGGTGTGGGAGTGCTGGTTTTACCTGGTGAAGTAATTTATTTATCGAGGCCCAGAATTTTTGAGGGCAGTGGGCATGTTTTTCTTGTAAGGTTTTGTAATAATTAGTTTTATCAGTTTTTATGAGTTTTTTGGCCTTGTTCCAGAGAGCTAGCTAGATTTGTTTTGTGGTAGTGGTTTTCAGTTTATGAAATTGGTTCCATGTTTTAGTTTCTTTTGTTAGCCAGGGGGCATAGTTCGTCTTAACTCTGATGGTTCTGGAAGGTGCATGATGATCTATGATTTTGAGAAAGGTTGAGTTAAAGTAGTCTACTGCTTCATCTAGGGGTAGGTGTTTTAGGGGAGACCAGTTACAGTATTTTAGTTCCTGGTTTAGGTCTTTGGCTTTGAAGTTCTTTTTATTGCAAACTATTCTAAGGATGGGTTGGTTACTTTGGCAGGGTTTATTCCTAATAAGGTAGGTTGGTTGGTGATCACTCAGATTATCTGATAGGCAGCCTGATTGGTGGGTAAGGTGGGGTTGGACAGGAGTATCCAATCTAGGATGGATTGATGTTTGGATTTCTTATTGATTCTTGTGGGGGTGTCTATGATTTGGGTGAACCTGTGTAGGTTAATATGGGTAGTGGGGTTGAATTTGATACAGTTGGACCCGTCTATATTAAAATCTCCTGAAATTATGGTTTCTTGTGGATGGGAGATAGACATCCAGTGTACCAGGTTTTCCATAGTGGCAATGTTGTTTCCTGGTGAGATGTAGGCACCTGCTTATAACTATATGTTTGCTAGAGTTTAGTTTTAATTTGGCAAGAATGAGTTCAGTCCCATTGACTTCATGAGGGTTGTAGCTAACTTGCTCCAAATTGAGATGATTTTGAAACAATATGGCTACACCACCTCCTTTTTTCCCTGTCCTATCTTTCCATATAATATTATAGCCAGGGGGTGTGATCTCATTATCATGATGTTCTGGTCTAAGCCAGGTTTCAGTTAGTATAGCTATGTCTGGTTTATATAAAGCCAAGAGGGCATGGAGGTCCTGAACTTTGTTGAGTATACTTCTTGCCTTAATGTTTAAGAGAAGAAGAGATGAGGTTGTCCTACTGTAGAGTGGGTTTGACTGATTTAGGTTGGGCTGGAATGGAATAAAGGGTCCAGGGCTAGGGTGTATATCCCTGCACCGAGTGAGTGTTTGCCTTAGATACAGGTAGAGTTTGAGAAGTTTTTGGAGTATGTTATATTGTTTCTGGGATACATAGCGGTTAATTTTGTTCATTTGTTTCTTACTTATGTAGAAATCTTGATGGGTTGGGGTAAGGTCATATGGAGATATAGGGAACTGGATTAGTTGTAGTGTATTGTTTATGGTTTCTGTTTGCCGATGAGTTGGATTGGTGAAGTGAAGTTGTGTGTGGTAGGATGTAAGGATAGAAAACAGGTGAAGAAAAAAATGGTTAATGTGTAAAATGCTGCTTTGAGATGTAGGGAAGGCATTTTATGTATCTTGATTTTCCCTTTAAATGTTACTTTGTGTAGTGGGGGGGAGGGGAGAGGGAGAGTAGTGGATTCAGAACAGGATAGCGGGGAAGTAATAGAAGGCGTTTACAATACGGGTGTGGTGTAATATGTTTGAGCTTGGGATTGAAGGTGTGATCTGATTGGTTGATTGAGTATGTGAGCTGAGGAGGGAGTGGTTTAGCAGCTATAAGGTTAATTGCAATAGGGGTGGGTGGGAATGGGGTAGGGTAGAGGAGCTCCGTGAGCGTAGTGAACGGAATGGGACAGCACTGTCCTGGAGGAGCAGCAGTTGTGGAAAACAATCAGTTGTGATTCAGGGAGTACAGTAAGGCATTATGTGTGGAGTCTACTGGTTAGTAGTTTACAATTTAGAGAAATCTAAAAATTACTTAAAGCTTTGCTATTCTCTTTCCATAGAAGGAGGTATTATCCCTAAATCTATGTGGAAAAAATCAGCACAGGTTATCTGGGAGCTAGACTGTGGAGGTGGATGGGGCACTCTGGTAAGGTAAGGTGGGACTAGGTCAGAGGTGGTTAAGGTAGAAACTATGTGAGTGAGGGGACAGTGAGAGGGCAGGCATGAGTAGAAAGAAGAAGTACAAGAGGGAGATACAGTGGAAGATCGGAGGGTGTAGGAAGTGAGCTGGGATAGAAAAAAGACCAGTGTGGGTGTAGGATGGTAGGTTAAGATCTGACAATAGCCTGCGTGTCTGGGAGGGGGTCGCACAGCAATGTTATGTAGCTGACCAGGAGCAGTACTCAATGGGCACAAAAGTAGGGATATACACTCATGAGTACATCTTATTTTGCATTAGTATCACTGAATATGCATTCAAATACTGTTGGTGTAGAGGGTTTCCTTCAATATATCAGTACTTGGAATTGGGGTGGTCTTCAGGAGTTGGCTGGGTTTTACAAGCCTTTATGCCTTAGGTGTCAGGGACCCAGTTAGACTTGACCGGTAGCCGGATGTCCGTAAAGAAATACCATGCTTGATCTCATCCTTACAAGTGTTTCCTCTGCCTAAACCCCACTGTAGCATCTTTCAGTAGGCTTGTAAGCATGTACCAGAATGTCTTAATGAAGCCATGTTGTGTGAAGCGTACTGCTGTTTCAATTGAGCTAGCAGGAAAAACTACCCAGTACCTGTAATGTCTAAACAGAGAGGACATTGAGAACAGACACTTATCCCATGTGGGATGTCCAAAAATTGTAAATGATGGACCCCATTCAGCTGGCTATTCGAAAATGTGGTAGTGTTATGCATGCATGGGATACATACTTTGCAAGCCTGAAACTGCCTAGGGTGCAACTGCCTACTAGATGTGGGTAGGAGTCACTATGTGCAGATATGGCTGCGCCAAGCTAGCAGCCCGTGTATGGGTGGTTTTGGTGGACGTTCAGCAAGGGGGGGGTGTGCTGTGAAGGGGATGATGGGTATTCAATTATGTATCCAGGTGTATTGGGGTTGGATGGCTCGGTTCAGGCCAGACCATTATGTGGGTGTGAGCCGGTAACGTTTCTGTACATGTGTATTGCAAATGTTAATGTTCATATGTTTGTGGGATTGTGTTCTGCAGTATGGCCTGTCAGGTTGTATTGTGGATGTGAATGTTTGTTCTTTGGTTTCCTTTCTGATTCACCCACTGCTCCCTTGTACAACTCCAGTTCACCTATTGTGCATCTGACCCAGTCTCCCCTTGGCAAATTATTACATTACTCGTCACCCCCCACCCCCATATTCAACTCACACCATCCATCCCTTCTCTGGTTGATGGCCCATGGTACCGTCAACAGAACACATTGCATACACTACATATCTCTGGTACCAATATGGTTGTGATGACTACCATAGCATTTCTGATCTTCCACATGCTGTACTTCATGCACATAGGTACATGCAAATACTTATCTTTCATGACATGGTAGGTAGACCCGGGTAATACCCGTTCATCTTTGGGCCATCCAGACAAGGACGACTTGGACCACGAATGGGCAGATATTGAGCAAATGCTCTGACCATTGGTAGGGTTGCCACCTTTTGAAATGACCAAAATGGGACAATTTCAGGACACACATCAGATTTTACAGGCCAACACATACCCACGGTCAGTACAAAGAATAGCACTTTAGTTTTATGCCTAAATGAAAGCTTATTGTTGTAGCAGTTTAGTTGTGTATTCTGTTTCTTGTAACATTTAGGTATTTTACATACAGAAATAGGTACTGTATGGAACTATTACATAAAATATGGGACATAATTGTGTCCTACAATCGCAGGACATTTAACATTTATAATGGTTTTGGTAAGGACACAACTGCTCAGAGAGGGAATGTCCCTCACAAAGTGGAACAGGTGCTAACCCTAACCATTGCGCTAGGCTTAGCAAATGGCAGCAGCGTGCTAACACGCTGCATTTCACTTCCACTTGGTATAACAATCAACACTACAATGGAATACGGGCACGGGGTTTTAAATGTCATCTGTTCGAGGGACAGGGACTCAGTATTCAGCTACGTGCAATTCTGTTTCCTTTTTCTTTTGGTGTTTGCAAAACTGTCTTGTATGCTTTGCATACATTTCAGTATCCACGGACACTGACAGGAGTGATTATTATTACAGGTAGGCTGTACTAGTCAGCATTTTAGGTTGCGCATCTGCAGCTGACAATTTCATGCCTCCGTGCAGCGCTTAGACATGCCCCCTGCACTCATGCACATTTCCAATGCACGTGGACATTACAGCAGTGTGCCTTCATTAATATGCATGTGGTGCTGCTGTGCCATCTCTATGCCATACAGACGGCGCAAGGCTAACGCCATCCTTGCGCCGAGCTTCATGAATCCCGGGGATAGTGTTACTGAATGAAACTCTGCCAAAGGCATGGCTTACAGGGTAAACAAAGAGGAGAAATAGAGATGGAAAGCTCACAAGTATCCCTGATGAATGTTCCAAGATATCATGCAGTCAGGGTGAATAAAGTGGCATCTTTATTTTCCATAACCAGTGGGAGAAATTGTTTGTGTGTTAAACCCTGGTAAAACTCTCAGTGCATTGTGACTTGTGAACTTTTTTCATGAATTATATAATTATTTCCACAGCATATTCCAATTTCCTATAACTGCAGCATTTCTGTATTATTAGATGTCATTCTGCATCTGAATACTTATCTTTATCCTTCTGTAGAGATGCATGACATTTGTAAGTCCTGCTATTATATCCTTTGTCTAACCACACAGATGTTTTGTGCTTGCATTTCAGCTTTTATTGCCATTCTCATGTGCTATAGCTTTGCTTATCATTCTAGGGTCATAGATGGTGACCTATAGCATGTTAAGATATGGTATGTAACTTTGCTTATGGTGATTTGCACGTGGATAAATTCCCTAGAACCATTCTGTTTAAATGAAATACTCCCGGATTCACGAACCCTCCATGCAAGACTAAATAAGTCTTACTCGGAGGCTGCAGTTGAACGGTATGATGTCAGCGTGCCATGAATATTCATGAGGGCACGCTGACTCAACTGCAAGTCTAACACGGACCGTGCAGGAAAGCAGGGGGCGTGTCCGACTGCCGAGCAGTCTAAAGGTCCACGCCTCTGCAAGTGTCCGAAATGCAAAATGTCAACTCACAAGAGCGAGTCCGCTCAAATGTCCATGTACCCAACACCACACTCCCTGACACTGTAAACCTCCAGCACAGTTATAAAAAGTAAAACATTTTTTTTTTCTAATTCCTGATATAGCTGCCCATATTTGCACGTGTGTGCGCAGGTGTGCCCATTGCTTAGCTGCAGTTAGCAATCCCGACATGGAAGAGCATAAGAAGGAATGTTTATGCAAATTATGCCAAATAGCAATAGTGTAATGGTAGAGCATTCACACAAAGAGGAGGCATTCATGGTTCGAGTCCCACCCCTCCCCTTCCTATTTATGTTCTAAATTAGTATATGAAATAATTCCTGACATATATGATTCAACTTTTACTAAAAAACATTGAAACAGCCTATGTATCAGTTAACAAAATGTATATTTATAAAGGAACCTGACATATAATTGCCCGCAGGTAAGCAATGCTTTACCCAGCACAATATAGTTGCCTACAGTTAAGCAGCGCTGTACCCAGCGCAATATAGGTGCCCGTAGTTAAGCAGCACTTTACCCAGTGCAATAAAGTTGCCCATAGCTAAATAATGCTTTACCTAGCACAATAGATTTGCGCGGAGGTGCGCATCGCGCCAACCAGTGCACCGCAGGGCAACGTGGAGCAACGTAGAGCAAAGTTGCCTAAACACAGCCACACCCCCTAGCCTGTCTGGACAGTAGTAAAATAAAATGCAATGACAAGGTTCGAACCCAGGACTCTGTGCACCATAATCAAAGTACTAAACCACTAAGCCATGAGAGCTTAGAATAAGCAGCCACTGTTAACATACATATACTTATAAATGGTAGAATAACCATTACTAAGCAGGTCTGCAGTCAGCCGAGAATTTTCAAAAATGGCCAATCACAAAAAAATGCGGGAAATGCGGCATATTTAAGCCCCATAGGCGGGAATACTCGCCATAACTGATTGTATCTCCAACCTGCAGTTAGAATGGCTGGTGCTGGAGAAGGTACATGCTTTTGAGCGCAACGTTGGGGCATCGAGGAGTCAAAATACATGGTTTGGCTTCTTGTCCACCGTCATGAGTCAAGACTCCTGGAGGGCCAGTTCCAAGGGACGGAGTACATGGCAGAGGCTTGGAACTGGTTAGCTCATGACCTCACCAGTGTCACAGGCATTCCTCGGACTGGTGAGCAGGTCCGTCACCACCATACAGACCTGAAGAGATGGAAGCAGGACCTACTGAACCAATGGATACAGGAGGCCCGTAGGATGCAAGATGCCCCAATACTGAGTAGGTTGCCATGGAATGCAGTATGTAAGAAATGCTAATTGATTCTGTATAATGGATAGGTATGTCTCAATATCCCTTCATTTACTTCACAGCTGCAGGTGTCCGTTCTTCGAATCAGCAAGCCTATTCAGATAGGCTGCTAAGGCTGTGCCACCAGGCAGGTTAGTGATTATTCTGCATGTATTGTTATATAAAATAGGTGAGAGAGCCTGAAAGAAAATGTTGTAGCCCAATAATACAGCCATAAAATGCCCTGAATAATTCCTCTGCATGTACTGTTATATAAAATAAGTCAGAGAGACAGAAAAAGAGTGTAGTAACCCATTAAGAAAGATGAAATATGTCCAGAATAATATCTTTGCAGGTTCTGTCATATAAAATAAGTGAGCGAGCCTGAAAAAGAGTATTCTAACCTATTAATAAAGGTATAATATGTCTTGAATATGTCTTCTATATGCACTGTAATATCAAATAAAGGAGAGAGCCTGTGGAAAAGTGTGTAATGTATTTAATAAAGGTATAAAACTTGGAGTGTGTCTGTGTCACTTACTTTGAAATGTTGTTGTACCATTGCATTATACAAATAGTACTGTTTTAATAAGTGCTGGCAACCCACAGTTGGGCAGTCCCATCTAAAGTGGTTGATGGAAGTGCTAGTAGCTGTGAAGCATATATACAGTCCTCAACAGTCAGTTACTGGCTGGCATGCATAAGTAAATATGGCACACGAGTAGCTTGCTAATTAGATCCCTAGAAATGTGAGTGTGCTACATGAAATGTAGGGTTTTGTACAAATCTAACTGAAAATGTCATGTGAACACATCCAGATATGTAGATAAAGAAATATAAATACAATAAATAAATATGTAGCAGTAACATCTGCATCTTGGACAGTTAGTATGCCAGATATAGGTCAGGTATATAATGAACTAGCCAAACCCATTACAAAACCTAATGCATGTTGCCAAGTGTAATAATACATGTAGGGAATATATACCTGCAGTCAACAGGAATGTAGTGTAGACTAAAAGTACTTATAAGATGTTAATTGAGGTTTCTTTCTACATCCTACTGTATGTGCATAAACAATGCAATTCCACAACTCAATGGGTATGTGTAATCTCAAAACATTTTTTGGGATATATGTCCTATTGTTCTATAAATATCTGCATTAACTTTGATGCATGTGCCTGTTCAAATACCTCAGTCATGGTGGCCTGTTGCCACCAATCATCCCTGCATGCTGTTGGAATGTCCACTGTTGTTCAATATATGCATGTGTTATGCTTGTTGCTCAGCTGTTGGAACCTTGGTGTGTTGGGTTAATGGGAATATTACTTCATGCTGTTACAACTAATTTGGAATGCTGTTGTTTATGTTGTAATTAAACACACCTAATCAAAGAACGTATGGGAAGGCCAGTCCCAGCGGACCCACCTGTCCCTCCTCAGCTGATGAGTGCACCTGGCACCAGCAGGTCTGGTGCCCAGCGCGGGCTCCCCTCCTCCGTTGGTCCTGTGCCACCTTCGGGTGGAAGCGCTGCAGGGGATGGGGCTCACCCTCCTGTGCAAGCGTGGGTGGAGAAGGGCCACCTGTCACCCTTCGAAGGGTCCGGGTTGTGGTGCTTAGGGAGATCCAGCGTTCAGTCGCTGATCCCCTATGCCAGCTTGAGGCAAGAGTGGCGCGTCTCATGGGTGAGTCTGCCCATCCTACACAGCCCCCAGCACAGCCACCCTCGGGGCTGTGAAGATGCAGTGGTGACTGCTCATGGGTGCGGATCTCAGTTCCACTGTTACCATCTGTGGGCTCATGGGCTTGCGATTTCCAAACATCCGTCCCCATCAATTGTCTTCACCCACCCCATGTGTCATACACCACCCCTGTATGCATCTTGTTTGTCTTATCTGTATACCTCCCCAACCTACCTCCCCAAATATACCTATTTCCGCTACCTCACTTTCCACTCTCACCTGAAAAAAAAAAAGGGGCAATCTGTACCCACAAAAAAATTACGCCCCATACATAGCTGCCCATTTTGCACACATGTCCTCTGGACATGTAAACTGATAATTATAATTGGCAGTACAACATATTTTGTTGTCCTCACCCCTCTCCCAGGGGTGGAAGGTTTCAAATGTCACTCTAAATTTATTGCATATGCACAGCTGTTGCTGGTAAAGAAATGGACAGCTATGGACCTTCCCTACACCCATCCTGCACATCCCGAGCTTGTTTTCCTACTGTCTTTCCCTCTTTGTGACCCCTTTTTCACCACTTTCCTATCTCCCCATTTTCTTTTCTTTCAAAGAAATTAGCGCTGGGGTTAGTGGGAGTAAGCACTTTTAAGCAGTAGTAAGCAGGTTTAAGCGAGTGTGCGCATGTGTGCACTTAGCTAAGCATCATGCAAACCTGCGCAAACCCACTTACAACTGCTTAAAAGTGCCTTAGTCACTCAATGTCAGGGCCCTTGTTCTGCTGAGCAGCAAAATAAATCACCTCTGTCAGTCTCAAACCCCAGACCTTGGACACACTAGACTGCATGAAGTACCACTAAGCCACAGCCAATACGCAATAACTTGGTGCTGAAATAAATATATCATGCATTACAACGAGGGAATGTAAAGGGAAAATAGGAGTGCCATAACACAAATCTTGTTCTGTAGGTCTTTACCAGCAGTTGTTGTGGAATTGCATGATATGACTGTGAAAAGAGAACCAGCCATCCTAGCAGGGTATAATGTTACAGTAGCACCTTACAAACCCCACACAGTATCAGACCAGGATAAACACTGGCATAGTTGAATAGGGCAGAGGCCAGACTTCCCAACTGTGACTGCTTTACAGGGATGTCCCTGATTCATAAACAAATGTTAGCTGTGCCCTCTGAAAAAAGTACTAACAGTAGGCAGAAAAGTGGGGAATCACACTTAATGAATAATGTCAATAAATGAGAGTAGACACTGCTTGCATGTCAGAAAAGGTGTAGTAATACATATGCTCAGATTCCCTTGAAGTCTCAACTGAAATATGTCTGAAATATATCACAGGTGTATCTCACTGATATGTACCTTTCCCTGAGGATGTTCAAATATATAACTGAGAGTATCTGAGGCCTAGCAGAGGCAGAAACACACAGGCATATCAGCATGTCTGCTGTTACACACTCTGCAAATAGCTTTGGAAGGGGTTCCACAGGCATGCCCTTATGTAGGAGTACAACACAAAAATATCACAGGATGTAGCCATGTACTGCTAGCAACCAACTGCAACAATACCATTGTTCCAGTGCTGAAAAGACTGGTGTGGTGCACAGACAAAGAATAATAGGCTAACCTCTGGCTACCATCTGGATATGTCCACAGGTGGGAACTACGCAGACAGACTACTTGCCTTGATAGACTAACAGGTACACAGCAACCCTGTATGTTCAACAAGATAAACATCACACAATAATAAATAATGCTCTCTGAAGTTCTGCACCCCTATCCAAAAGTACTATATACCTGTGTATTCAGGCAAACCCAAGGGTGTAGGTAGGCATACTCAGTACTGAAATATGTCCAGTTCTCTTGAGCAGCCTGTGTTAGTGTCAACACAAACAAACCACAAACTGTTCAGAATTGAGTAACTTAATAATTACAGTACAGCAGTTCACAAACAGTGCATGTGCCAGAGGAATACAGTGCAATAACTACTTTTATATGGCAGTTAATTGTCTAATTCAAAAATAAAGTACATACTCCCATGTATCCTGTGATAGCATTTGGAGGGGTGAGTAAAAGTCTACACTGAGAAGTGTGTACTGGAAGCAGCAACATTCAGGTTTGAGTACAACATGCATATCACTGGCTACAACCCTAGCTTCAGACATGAGACATATACCAACCTTCTGACTGACACAATGGTGTCCAGAGCAAACAAGCATGGGCCCCACCTTGGAAAGCTGAAAGGGCTACGCCTACCTAACCTAGCATTTTATAGCAGTGGGCTGCAATCACAGTGAGTACTGCAATTACCATACAGCAGGCTGCATGCAATTAGTAAATGGCGAGCACCAATTGGTGCAGAGGCCGTCACATGCACATGTGCAGATACCTAGAAAAGCAGGCTGTACCTGCTGTCCACACATGCAATAATATCATTGCAGGAACAGAGACAGAGAGAGAGCGAGAGAGAGAGAGAGAAAGAGATACAGACAGAGACACAGACAAAAGAGACAGAAACAGAAACAGACAGTGAACCCCCCCCCCCTAAAAACAAAACAGTAACAACAGACGGAGCAGAGAAATACAAAGGTAAGGTATGTAACACATATGTATTTGCCGGCATGTGGTAGATGTTTTTGAAGAGTACTCTACATACTGTGAATAATTCATATGTGGCAGCAGTACATATCTATATGTATCTGCACATGTGCATAGGGCAAGGGACATACTGCAACTGTTAGTGAAGGGTGGACATATATATGCTGTTGAAGGTTGTTATGTGCATATATCTATGTAGGTTGTAGTATGTGGCATAGAAAACAGCATGCAGTGCTGGTATATGTCATGTAGTGGTTAAACGCTGTGGGACTGATTTGTCAGATCTGCCATGTTACAGCCAGTGAGGCCTACTAAAGCTACATGGGCTGAGGACACCAAATTCTGCACAACTCTGTGCAATATTATTACATAACCGTATATCTCACAACTGTCGTATAATTGATATCCCCACCATGAAAGGTGGACTGTATATGTGCCTATATGTACATCTATATGTACAGCAATGGATGTTTAGATGTATGTGTGTGTGTGTGTGTATATATATATATATATATATATATATATATATATATATATATATATATATATATATATATTATATAGAGAGAGAGTGAGAGGGACACGGGGTCATATGTACTGCAACAGGTGCGTGGTGACCAAGGCATGGACTGAAGACCAGTGTCGATACTGCAGTGCCATCCCTCCTTTCCAAAACACTGTACCCATTAACTACCACATAGGTGGAAATCTACCTAACACTGAAGGTGTGATGAGGGAACATGAGACACAGGTGGACAGTAGTCTCCCCTTTGATAATCACAGTGCCACACTAGTCTTGTAATCTGTCTACGTCGTACGTGTCATCACAAAAGGTGTGTCATCTAGGGAAATATAGGTCAGTGTTCCTCTCTACTCATCACAATGCCCCGTGTGGTATGTACCTCACATGACAACTACAGCAAGTGGAAAGGCCACAGACATACCTCACAAAGAGTAATACTGGCCTCAAACAGATGCCCTATGCAGACTGACTCACAAAACCATAGCTAGACTGTGTTGCATACTGCCCACACAGAGGTGACCTCTGCCGGACATACAGAGGTATGTCACACCCATAGCTGTTGGACAACCACCATGTCAACATATCACTATCCCTCCGGGCTACACGCTCTAGGGCCCTAAACCTCATCAGGTCACTAAACAACACATGCTGGAGGGATAGGTTCCTATCTCAGAGATATGCCATACTCTGGAATAAACCACCTATCAATAGCAAACAAGGCTTCTCATTAGCAGTTGTCATAAATACCCCTGATAATTGTTTGGGAGATAGGTAATACACCCCGGGAATCACCTCTGTGGTTCTGGTTGACAGGGGCAATTGAAATCAAATTACATGTGTGTCAAAGGCCAGGGTAGCATATGACTAGGCTGGTCTAGGCCCTAGGGCTAATAGTGTATTACCTACCTATGACACGATGCACACACACATGTACTCAGTGCAATACCTGCTATGTGAGGTTGAATGAGTGTGACGGTGAATGTGTGCAAGGTCTGTAAAGGTGTGATAGCTTACTGTGAATTTGTTTCTGTCATGGTAGTTTGTGTCCTAGCTGTGAGGCCAGCAAAAGATGTGTATGTTATTGCTAGGCAGACATAGTAGTATGGCATATGTTGTGACGTAGTTCTTTGTTGATGACTGTGGTGTCCCATTGCAGGTAGGCTAAAGCAATACATGTATGCTTAGTGAGTGGTACTGCTGGTGAATCCAACTCCCATATGAACTGTAGTACTACCTGAAGCTGTAGGCCTAAACAGCACAGTATGGTGTATGTTCACATTGCTTGGAAACACTGTCTTGTGTGTTTCTTGTAGTCTGCACAGATTACATACCTCAGGCATAAGGTTTTGTAAGTAGTGGCACACAGTACTGTATGGTACACAGGTAAAGCTCATCTGGATTGGCATACATTTGTGTGTTGTATGTATGTCTGATGTGTGTGTAATTATGCCTGTACCATGCCCGCAATCATATGTATGTTACAGGGTATACATGTGTATCTAGCAACATGTATACTCTGTTACAGCAGTATGCCACCTATATTAACAACTGTGCACATATGTTAGGCAGGGGTATGGCATCAACGACTAGGGTGGTTTACTGGTAATACTGTAACTGTACTTTACATTCATTGCAATGGATGACATCTTTCTTCATGCATTAGCTTGAAATATACCCCTGTGGTGAGGTTATGCATTGTGTCACAAACAGTGTGCCGGGTACTGGTGTATAGTGGTTTGATATATAGAGTGTGCCAGGCACTGTCAGTCAGTTGTGGCCTGAGCACCAATATATGGTATTGAACGTGTGTATCCTCTGACAGACAAATGGATGCTATATATGGCAGTTAAATGATATCTGTAGTTAAGGGTGTAAAGTGTGCCACATGACTTGCTCACACATATTGTTCATTTCTCTTTCAGGGCGATGGCCCATCAACGTAATCCCTGTTACACAGCAGCGGAGGAACAGGAAATCCACCACAGCTTGATGCAGCACTACTCCCTGCTGTTTTCCAGAAGCAACCAGCACCAGCATGAGCGGACTGCACTGTGGCAAGATCTTGTTCGTCGGGTAAATGACATAGGCATGCATAACCAGACATATGAGCAGGTACGCCATCACTGCAGTGATTTAATTAGACTTGTCCGGCGGCGTGCGTCTGATATCCATAGACAACAGCTTGCCACAGGTGGTGGGGTGGCCATTCACCCCCCCCCCTCACCAGAGTTGAGGAGCTGCTCCTAAGCGTGGTGGCTCCCGGCCAACAACAGCAACAGACATGTGTCGTCATGGAGGCCGGAGCCACCCAGCATGTTGACATGGAGCATGCAGGTAACATGCCCTATCTATAGACTACTGTTACCTATATCATTAGATTATGTATATGTGAGATGTGTACTGTGTGTTTAGCAGTTGTGCTGCCTAGTGTTGTGCAATACTGATATTTGGAATATTATCTGTATACCTGTGACTGTCGACTGTTGTTCTACTGTAGTTTAGCAAACCCACAGTAGCAATGCCACAGTTGTGGCCACTGACAAACTGTCTCATATTCTTGTAGGTCCCTCTGGTGTGACAGCAGGGCAGATGATCCATGCTGGTGAGTGTTTTATGACTTTAATATTGGTAATGAAATGTGCATGTCATAGGTGAGGTGTAGGCCATGTACACGTAACACACCTATGCATAATGCATGCTGCACATGTTTGCTGTGAGACGTTGCACATCTCAGTAATATCAGTAGCTGCCTCAATCACATGCAATACACAGAGCATCAAACACACTTGTGGCAACACCGTAGTGCACATTGCATAGGCATAGTTGATACACATGTACGCAACATAACACATTTGTCATACGCAGTACACCTCAACATACTGCACATGGTGTAACCACACACCCGCTGTAAGGTCACACTTCAGTATCCCACATGTCATCCACACAGCACACATGATATACCTGAGGGGTAGAGGCCTATCATGGGGCTGTGCAACACTCTGCAACACATAACACAGTCATGTTAGGCAATGCCCCCTATTGGGCACCTCACACACCCATGTACAAAGTGGCTGTGTAATTGTGAATGTAGCCACGGCACTGCAGTTCAGGTACAGCATGCTAGGCGGTGGTCTGTCACACATTAGTAGCCTTGAGTGACCACATGATGCATGATGATGATGGCTCATGGTACTACATCCCATCCAGTTACAGTGACCACAGTACTACACATAGTCGTTGCTTTGCACCTCAATGTTGCGTGTGTGCAAACATATGCACCTATACACAATATGCATAGCATGTTGTGTGTGTGCAAACATATGCAACTATACACAATATGCATAGCAGTCACCATCTGTACAAAGTGACACATATATGTCCTGGAATGCTATTGGGTGTATAGGTCACATGACACACATTGGGTATGTGTGATGTTTAATGTTGCAGTCATGTAGCATGCCATGTCATGGCTGGCACTGACATATCTGCAATATGTCCCACACTCACCATAACCACTGTACAATGGGCGTGTCAAGCATTGGTATTCCATCATGTATACATGCACCACTCATCCCGTGTGTGTACATAGCATGCATGTGCTACACCTGTGCCCACAATTATCTGCTACAGACACAGGCACTGTAATCAGACATGGAAATCTATGTGACACACAGATAACACATGCAGCCATGGTATGTATACCTGTGAGTGATGGTGCACAGGACATTGCAGAGCTTATAATACTTGCACAGCAATGTTGTGTCCTTGTACACATAGTGTTCCAGGGTGTAACCAATCAATGAACAACTACACACATGCATCAAAGCCATGTATACTGTCATTAACTAGGGCTGTCTACACTCGCACTGCATGGTCTTGAGCAACACATATTCTGCATGCTGACACATGTGAGGTGACTGTTTGCCTTGAGATACTGTCACCCACCTTCAACCACTACTGAGTATGTTGTGGATTGCTGGTGTGTGTGTGTATCTGCTGTAGTGAGGAGTGTATTTGTGTGCATGTGTGCATGTGTGCATGTGTTCATGTGTTCATGTGTGCATGTGCGCATGTGTTCATGTGTGCATGTGTGTATGTGTGCATGTGTGATAACATCATGTACAAATTGTAAAGTGTGTTTCCTGTCTTCCTCTCACAGGTGCTGAGGTTGGGTTGGCTGAATGCAGCAGGGACCCTGAAGTCACTGCCACAAATAGTGGAGATGATGATACATGTATTGTGGCACAGGCAGGTTTGACAGGGTCTGTAATTGGTCTGCCATTCAACAGTACACAGCTGTCCACCCCATCTATGTGCACACTCATACTGCCAATACATCCCTCATCACCAATGGCCTTAGCCGAGGGACAGCATACAGTTGGCATTGACCAGGATAGTGTGGTATCCATGGCAGATGCATCCCCTCACAGCAGCCATACCCAGATTCCTGGAATGGTACCACATAGGTGGATGTCCAGGGGTTCTTGTGGGAGCACCGCTGGTCATAATACCCCTGGCAGATGTGCCCCCACAGGTTTTATATCCTCAAGTATGTTCCGGGCTGTAATGCAGGCACAGGCACGTATGGAACGGTACACCAGACAGGGACTAAGGGCGCAGAGGGCCCATAACACTGCTATCAGTGACAGTATCCATGACCTTGTCGGTGCCATCCGTAATTACACTGAGGTCATTGATAGACGTTGGGGGGAGACATTAGATGCCCTCCACAATGTGTTTTCCATGAGCCAGGACCATGCGGGACAGTTGAGACATCGATGCGGACGTATGCCAGCAACATCAACAGCTGGCAGTCTTCACGGACGACCCACATATCATAGCCACTCCTGTAGTGGCAGTACCAGCCCCAGCAATGCTGGGGCTGGCCTATTGATTGACCATCCTAGTAGACCATGTGCACGTGGCTCTGGCCAGTCCCAGCAGGGACATGGGTCCAGTCGACATACCTCTGCCTCTGATGATAGTACCCAGTCAGGCTTGGTACCCGATACTGTCCGTAGCACCCCTGCTAGGCATAGGTACCGTGTCCATGCCTAGAGACAATGATCTGTACAGCCTGGCAGGTACAGTCTGTGGCTGTCCCACAACCTCCCTTATATGGCAGCCACATAGTGGAGCTGTGTGCATGCAGACATATACATATAAACCAAACACCTAGGGCTCACACATACACACACACATTGCATCAACATTGGCCCATGCTATACTGTTGTCCCACACACACACACACACACACACACACACACACACACACACACATACATGTCGATTGGATGGGTCAATGTCGGGCTCTGGCAAACCAACAACACACCCTGTGCATATGATGACACCTGTGCCACCTCCTGTCATCTGTAACATTGATGCAGAAACAGGCTAACATGGTGCTGATGCACAGGGTGACATTATAGAAGTGTAGCAATGTTAGCATGTCGTCAACAGGAAAGTGTAATGATATCCTTGTAGGTATATCTGAGCAGGCATGATGCATCAAAGCTATGATTGTCAATGTAGTATTGTTTACACCACTGTTAAGTCTGAGTATGTATTATCTGCCCATGTGCCACTTGGCTGAAGTGTATAGTGTTGCCAGCATGTGTTAGTGAGTGGACAGTACGTGTGTGATGTGTGCAGTACAGATTAGCAGGTGTACATCTGTGAACATGGTGAGGGTGCACTGTCTGCATGTACGTGCATAGTGGACACATGGGACGTGTGACATACCTTGTATTACACAGTGTTAGCATCTCATAGTATCTCTCGGTGGCCAGTATGCATTCTACTACAGATATGTTCTAACATGGATACACATGTGTGTATGACATGGTTTGACACTATGCTGTGGGTGATACTGTTACTATCTGTCAATGTTTTGCATTCTGGTAGTATACACAACCTCAACAGCCTGACTATAACCAATCATTAGATGATGTCCTGACAACTGATACACAGATGCAGGGAACTCAGTAACAGTTGGATCCTTCCGGTGCTATACTATAACAGTAACCAGTGGTATTGACCACCACCCGTTCCTGGGACCACACCTGTTTGGCATATAGCCCTCTTAGGTACATGCAAACACACTTGGGATATGTCCATCCACATCTGGAAATGCATGCATTGGCCTACAATGCATTCTCTGGATGGGACACATATCCTACACAAGGGTATCATACATGTGTCCCATACCTGTTGTCCAACACATGCTGTATAGCTCTAAGCCAACTTTAGCATAGTCATTCACATTTTCTATACATAGTATTCCGACAGTACCACATAGGTGGTAGCCCCCAACATGTATGTTGGGTACCAATGTGTACATACAGCCAAGTGTAATGTCATCTGTCTTTTGATATCCACATATCCAAAGGTATTGTGAAGTCCCTCGGTGTATCACATAAGAAATTAGGGGCCTGTATGCATATCCACAAGGCTGTTGTACACCTATAATGACTGTCCATTATTGCCAGACTTTGTTGTGTATGAACATGTCTGACATATACCCCAGGCATGTACCTTCACTCACACTTGTCTATGGAAACTGTCATGGGTGTGTGTGACACAGATGACCTTGGCCACAGATCACTACAGTGGCCGGCCTTGTCACATACATACATATGTGACCTACGTTCTGAGAAGCAGCGGCACAATCTGTCAAAGGTAACAAATGTGTTCATGTAGTATGCAGGCTTCACACCTATGTACTAATTGAGGTCACATGTACATATATTTATTTGCCACACAGATACCTGATGTGTGCAATGCACATACTGTTTTAATCCTGATATGTCATACCGTGGTAAAAGCAAAATCCACACTACATTGACCAACAGTATCATACACACACACACTCAGCAATTGCAGGATTCAAACCCCTACCTAAATATGTTATGACATTAGCGACATACACATTAACATGACACGCTATATGCTTTACTGGAGTTCTCATTTCCACTGCTATATTTCTAGGATGCTGACATCACCAGACTTGCCAAAGAGGAATAAACCTCTTTTAAGGTGTTTCCCTAGTCTCCAAAAAAGGGCATTCTTCTCAAAGGACGTCACATAGGCACATACATCCTCACACACGCACGCACCCACTTAGCAACTGCAGGATTCAAACCACTACCTAACTATGCTATGGTACAAGAGACATATGCATTAACACAATGCACTATATGCTTTACTGGGGTTTATATTTCCACTGTTATGTTTGTAGGATGCTGACATCATCAGACTTGACAAAGAGGAATAAACCTCTTTTAAGGTGTTTCCCTAGTCTCCAAAAACAGCATTTCTCTCAAAGGAAGTCATACAGATGCATAAATCCCCACACATGCACTCAACAACTGCAGGATTCAAACCCCTATCTATTTACATTATGCCACTAGAGACATATGCATTAATACGATGCGCTATATGCTTTACTGGGGTTTTCATTTCCACTGCTATATTTGTAGGATGCTGACATCATCAGACTTGCCAAAGAGGAATAAACCTCTTTTAAGGTTTTTCCCTAGTCTCCAAAAAAGGGCATTCATCTCAAAGGAAGTTGCACAGACACATACTCAGCAATTGCAGGATTCAAACCCCTACCTAACAATGTAATGACATTAGAGAGATATGTGTTAACAGTACACGCTATATGCTTTACTGGGAGTTTTATTTCCACTGCTGCATTTGTGGGATACTGACATCATCAGTCTTGCCAAAGAGGAATTTACCTCTTTTAATGTGTTTTCCCAGTCTCCAAAAAGGGCACTCCTCTCAAAGGAAATAACACACATACCCCCCAACACACACAATCAGCAATTGCAAGATTGAAACCCCTAACTAATTATATTATGATACTAGAGAGATACGCATTAACACAACACGCTATATGTTTTACTGGTAAACTCCATTTCCACTGCTGTATTTGTGAGACACTGACATCATCAGACTTGCCAAAGTGGAATCTACTTCTTTTAATGTGTTCCTAGTCTCCAAAAAGGGCACTCCTCTCAAAGGAATTCACGCACACACACCACCCCCACACGCACTGAGCAATTGCAGGATTCAAACCACTACCTAACTATGTTATAATACTAGAGAGACACACATTAACATGACACGCTATGTGCTTTACCTGGTGCTTTCTTTTCTCCTGCTATATTTGTAGGATGCTGACATCATCAGACTGGACATGGTAATGTGTGTGCACTTTGTTTTATGCAATCCCAGGAATGAACCATGTGGATCAGCAGGTGTTAATAGCTTGAACAGGACTCCACAATTCTTAGCTTGTGTGATCTCTCTGTGGACAAATTGCCATTCCTTCATATGACAATACATATTTATGCACAGGTTGTTCATTTTGTGGATACAACATGTGTCTGGGATGTTGATAAAGGGCTATTCAGAGTCTATGTGGGATGTGTGTAGCTCCCTTCAGTGATGTGTGTCCTGGGTGGCTGCCTTGCAAATAGTCTAGTAGGTTTGGGAACCATGATCTGCCCATGACCATACCACAGTTGGTAGGGCTGTGTGTTTGTTGGCTTCCAATAGCTCTGGTTATGACTTCAATCATGATGGACTCAATGGCCTTGCAGATCAGACATCGTAGGCCTATAGGGCTATAGTTCCCATGGTCTGTTGTGCACCAACACTTGTGGGGTGTGCCATATGTTGCTGTAACACATTCAAAAGTTTCAGATCCTGTAGAGAGGGTGAGGCTCAACAGACTGTTCAGGTGCAGGGTCTGTTTGTTCTGTAGTTCACTTATGACACATATAGGGAAACAATGTAATCCAATTGATGCCATGTTTACGGCTTTGGAAGGAGCTGTTTACCCATTCTACATGTGATATCTCCTGGTATGATGATAGGGACTTTTGTCAGTGGCAGGTGAGTATGTATGTATGGGCCTGTCTGACAGAATGTCGGCATTGTCAGTCAGGTACAGTTGGCCCTGACTCAGGACATACATGAGTGTACATTGCTATGTATGACATAGCTGAAGGAAGTGTCATGGTTCTGTCTGGACTCCTTCGCAGATAATCTTTCCAAAACACCAACAAACCTGAGCACTAAACCCCTGTTATACTCTTTTACAGATGTAACACCCGACTGATCCCTTTTGATCAGTCAACAGAGAGTATGTCATCATAATATCCTGGCATGTCCAAAGGTTGGTTTTGTGTGTACTCTCCAGTCCAGCTGGTGAATATGGGACTTTTGAATGTTACAACTGCCTTATGTACACAGACAACCCTCACCTCCTCCCAACAAACTCAGATATATGTGAGAGATGCAACTATATAGACAGACAGGAGGCTGAGCTCTCTCGACCCATGACTGGCACAGTCTATCAGGTGGTGAAGGTAACCACACACACCACAAATCCAGTCTCACATAGACCTACAGCGACAGCAAAAAAATATATTACCACAGAAATACATACTTGGAGACCCTAAATAATATCTGCCTAAGCAGCAGAGACCTCCTAAGCAGACACCCAAACAACTGCTACCCCACAACAATACCCACATATCACATGGTTCACAAAGTCAGTGTGCCACACAGTCACTGCCCTTAGGGCTAAACAACACACCTAATACACTTGTAATAGGTGACTCTGTTGTCAGACACGCTGACGTCACACTCACTGGGCTGAACAAGGAGAAGGACACTTTGAGCTGTCTGTCAGGTGGCAGGTTCCGCCACATTACATATGCACTCAGGTCACTCCAAAGCAAGTACAAATATGGCTCCATCATTGTCCATGCTGGTGTGAATGACCTCAGACGTTCCTCCCTGGACTACATGACAAGAGACATAGAGGAGCTCTCTGATCATGTAACCCAGGCCAGTATGACCCTGACCTTGTGTAGCATCTTTCCCTTACCAAGAATGATGGCACAGTATACAGACAAGCTGATCAATTGTAACAGTTGGCTAATATATTGGTGTCATTCAAAGGGGATCCAGTGTCTGTCAGCCTGGGATGACATGCTCGACATGCCACGTAGCTTCGCTATGGACAGTTTGCACCTGTCACCCCTGGACTTTCGAATACTGGCTAAGGCTGTTGCTAACCCCACAGTTACTTTTTTGGGCAAGGCTCAAAAGACAAACCCACCTCCATGGACAATACAAGGTAAAAGAAAGTACAGGTAATGCTGCTCAACACCAGATGTCTAGACCTCAGAATGCACGCACTCAAGACTCTCCTCAGTATGGAGAATGCCGATATCTGAGCAGTAACAGACATCTGGTTCAGGCTCCCAAAAGCACACCAGCACTACCAGGTTATACTTCATACCATGCTTTTTGGCCACAAGACTCAGACCGACCAACAAATTTAGGGGGAGTATCCGTATACATCACAGATACACACACCTCCAGTTTAGTAGCACTGCAGGAAGCATCAGAGACCATACATGTGCAACTAACAGTGGGCAAAACTGCCTTTCAGTTTGTAGCCTGCTACAGACCACCCTCCCAAACTCAGGAACCCCACTCAGCTTTCCTGGGAACACTGGAGAATATGACGGTCTCTACAAACACCATTATATAGGGTGACTTCAACTACAGAAACATTGACTGGGAATACTACTCAAGCCCCAACACCCTCGCCCAATGGTTGCTAGAATTTCTAAACCCAAATGCTATGTCACAACTGGTCACCACACCCACAAGAGGGAAAAACATATTGGACCTGATCATCACCAATATGGGGACTCCATGTTCCACACCAGAGGTATGCCTCTCATTGGTAAGGTCAGACTATACATTTATCTCACTGGACATCCATATCCTGTCCCCACCCCCATCCTAGGTTCTCTTGGTGAAGAACTTACCAAAAGCAAACATCACACTTCTCTAAACCAATGTGATATCCTTCAAAGACCCTGGGACACTGGTAAATACGTCTCAGACCGCTGAATCCTTTACAAACACATTCTATTGACACCTACTGGAATGCATGGATCATGCTATCCCAAATAAAAACAAGACTCACTCCTCCAAAGGCAGGGGACCTGTCTGGTGGACCCCGGCCATAAATAAGCTATACAACAAAAGGAGGGGGCTACTTCATGATAAAGCACAATCCCAAAAAGGGAAGGCATCTCTGATCAGTACTAGCAAGAAGCTACGTTCACTCATGACTTCATCTAAGACCCGCTTCGAAAGGTAAATTGCACCAGACAATCACAAGGCCTTCTTTAGTTATGTCATGAACCTGGGTGCCAACTCCCAGATATGCTGTGTGTTACTGCAAAATGACAATACATACACTGAACCCACAGACATTGCCAACATCCTGGCAAACAGGTTCAGTGCAAATGTCACCCCCCATCCCCCCTAATGAGCAAATGTCCATCCCAACAGAGTGTAGCCTCCCTAACATCACAGATGATCAGGTGAGTGCTGCCCTCTCTAAAGCAAACAACACAGCATCAACGGGACTGGACGGTGTCCTGGCCTGCATCTTACACAAGCTTCATGACAAACATAACCCTCACATAAAGTCACTGTTCAATATCAGACTTACTACAGAATATGTAGCCAAGGAATGGCGTACAGCAACAGTGGTCCTGCTCCACAAAGGTGGTGTCACAACAGACCCCGGACACTATCGCCCTATAAGCCTATCTAGCCTGGTCTTCAAAGCTATGGAGCGTATCATCATGGAACTCATACACACAGACATCGGGAACCTACAGACACTGGATCCTACACAATTCAGCTTTGTTGTGGGCAGATCTTGCCTCTTGAACATGGTCGACTTCTTTAAACAGTTACCAGGTCCATAGATGTAGGGAAGGTAGTCCACACAACCTACCTGGACCTCGCAAAAACCATCAAAACAATACCCCACTCGGGCATCATACATAAGCTCACCAGCTTAGATATCGACACATATGTCACAAGATGGATTGCTAAGTGGATCAGGGATAGCACCCACATGGTAAGCATTGTAGGTGCCATGTCTGACTCTACACCAGTTACATGTGGCATCCCACAAGGCTCAGTCCTGGGACCTCTCTTGTTCAGTATATATTCCACTGACATACAGGCTAACACAGGAGGAATATGGCTGACCATGTTCACAGATGACTGAAAACTGGGTGCCATATTTGACTCTCCATCTGGCACAAGCATCCTGCAAAAGGGTCTCACAGAGATGGATAACTGGTGCCAGAGGCATGGCCTACAGCTAAATGCCATTAAATGCATAGTCATCCCCCTTGGGAATAACAAAGTGCCCACACATTACCACATAGGTGCTAATACATTAAGTACGGTAAAGTTGTTAGGGATTTGGGGACACGAGTAGTTAGTAATCTTGCTTTTGACAATCGCATTGCCAAAGTGGTTAGACAGACCTTCTATATAGCCCACCTTATACCAAAAGGTTTCACATCTAGATCGAGTAAAGTCATTGTGCCCCTATACTCATGAGGCCCATGATTGGATACAATGCCCCATTTGGGATGTACCTTACCCGACACCTGCAGTAACTGTAATGGCCACAAAAGTACCTCACCAAGAGGATCTAGGGACTCACACAGATGCCCTGTGCAGTTCGGCTAAAGTAACTCCAGCTCTACTCAGTCGCTTACCGCCTACTCAGATGCGATCTGTGCCTGTTGTTTACAGCCATGTCCAACACAGAATTAATGGACATGCTCCACCTCAGGATATCCGGATCCCTTAGAGCTACATGTTCCAGGGACTTAAACTTCAGCACAGATATTAATAGGACATGCTGGAGGGACACATTCATATCCCAGAGGCTCCCCTCACTCTGGAATGGGATCCCAGTCCCGCATAGGCAGAGCCCCGCACTGACCCCCTACAGGAGACATATTGATGAGTGGATGGGTGATTGTATGTTTACCCCTGGGATCTCTTCTGGGTCCCTGCCGGACAGAGGCACAATAAACTAAATGTAAAAGGCCTATCTGGTGTGACCTACTATTCACAGGCACAGTCTACTAATCTAACAGGGCTGCGAAAGCCAAACACACTCTGGCTAGGCTTATACATGCCCTAGGACAGATAGGCTAGTATCAACCTATGCAGCTATGGTAATGTTCGGGATGCACATTGTTTATTGATGACACTGATTGCAGGTTTTTTATCTTCTTTGCTTTCCCACTTTCTACGAACAACCTAAGTATCTGCAGAACATATTTTATTATGACAGGGTTCCAATATATTATATATGTGTCTGTTGTCATATAACTGTGTGCACAAGGCGGATTGGTGAAGAGTGAAAGGTTCCTGGGTTAACACATGCAACTGCCGGATATGTGTGGCCCACTGCTGTACTCAGACATGGCCTAAGTGTGTGAGCATGCCCAGTCTGTCCTTTCAGTGTTTTGTTGCCTGACATTTGTCTCATTTATTCAAGTGTGTGAGCATGCTCAGTGTGACCTTTCAGTATGTTGCTGTCTGAAGTCCACTACATTTGTTGATGTGTGTGAACATGACCAATATTAACATTTATACTATATGTGTGTTGAAAATCAGGTTCTATTCTTACTTCAGGGATCACCTTTGTGTCATAATGCAACAGGGATTATGCTGTGCCTGCAGGGTTTCCATGAGATACTTTGCATAGACTTATCAACATTTCTTCATACAGGCTGGTCAGTGCAATACTGTCATGGTTCACTGGTTCAGTGCGATGACTGTAGTGTACAGTGTTCTGGGTTCGAGGCCTGTCACTGCTTTATATTTTCATACTGAGCAGACCAGACTGCTTAAGGGCCAGTAGAGCAAATATGAGCATGTTGGCTTTTGCATTGCTCAGCGTTAACCAATATTGCTCAACATTGACCACAGTTGTGCTAGTGTTAGTGTGTGCAATTGCTTTACATATACTAAATGGTGGTGAAAGCTGTTTATCACTGCTTTATATTGCTTAACACATGGCAATCATGCCTCAGGTGGTGCTGCATGGCTGCCTATGTCGGATGCACATACTGCACTCCCTATACATGTTTGGAAACAGGTAGTGTCAAGTTAGGCATCCCTTTTACTATATGTGTGAGTCAGAGAGAGGTATCATTTCCAGGGTTCCTACTGAGCCAGTGTATGTGCGATGCGTTGCCTCTTTGCCAAGGCCAGGGCATACTGTGCACGCCTCCTTCTGCCTACTGGGGCAGGCTCAGGTTGTTCCGCCTATGAGTCACGCTCTGCCTGTGATGTCCTTGGCAATGGTGGGGGGCTGTTTGGCCCAGGCCTATGCTGCTCCTGCTGCAGCTGTTTTTGCAGGATCATATTATGTAGCATAGCACATACTATGACAATTTTGGTACATGTAGTTGGTGAGTACTGCAAGGCTCCACCAGATGTGTCCAGGCACTGGAACCATGACTTGAGCAGGCCAAACACACGCTCGATTACATTTCGTGTTTGTGCGTGTGCCTCATTATGGCATTCCTGTTCAGGTGTGTGTGCCTTTCTGATGGGTGTCATTAGCCACGGCTCCAGTGCATAACCTTGCATCCCCCACTAGGTGACCATGAGGGATGTCCCCATTGGCAAATGTCTGGTACAGCTGTGTCAGATGCCAGATATGGGAATCATGGTAGCTTCCAGGGCAGCCAGCACACACATTCAGTATTATGCCCTGGGCATCACACATGACCTGGCAGTTGATGGAGGGGAAGCCTTGCGGTTGAAGTAGACCCTACCCCGCTCACTGGCTGGTGCTTTGATGCATATGTGCGTGCAGTCTATTGCACCCACTACCTCAGGGTATTCCGCTATTTGCTGGAAGAGACGCATATTGCTGGCCAATACCTCACGGGAATTGGGGAAATATACATGATCACCAACATGTGCTGACATGGCATCCAGGAACTAGTGCAGTACCCTGGATGCTGATGCGCTTACACAACTTTAAACAGCCTTAGACATGCTTACTCAGGCTTAAACGCGCACACGCAGGTGTACATGCGTGCACACAGTCTTACTCGGATATACAGGCATGCACCCATGCGCATACACGTTGCAGGCACTTCATCAAGAAACTTTAGTGTTATCCACGGCATACACCTTCAATTTCTTGCCTTTAGCAAGGCTACCTGTTGATACACCTCTTCCAGTGATGTGTAACTGACAGCAGACACATGCCACTCTGCTCCAATGAGCTTCACTTCTTTCATACATACCCCCCTCGTGATGTCACCTATCTTCTACTCTGTTACTCCCCTTATCCTACTCCTACACTCCACTGACTGTGCTCATTTGCTGTGTAAACTTGGGATTCACTATCCTAACCCTCATTTGCATAGGATTGCCTACTAATGCTTGGTTACATCTCTTAGTCTGAGCTTCCCCCCTTAGCAACCTCTACTTGGTAGCCATGTTGCCTTCAGCCTGCCATTCCCTTGCATTGTAAATTAAGAATAACAATAAAATCCACATTTATGGATCTTAATTATTGATTTTCTGGTTTTTAGAGAGCAGCACGTTTGCGAGGCGCTGCACTACACTTAAACACCGGAGATCGGGATAAAAAAAAATTATTTTATTTTTATTTTGCATCGGTGAACATTACCAATGGCCATATTTTTGGCCATTGGCATGCTTCCTCAACTGGATGCATCCTTTTTTTGGAGCTGTCACGGCTCCTTTTTGCTATTTGCAGAACCGTACTCAGTTGTCAACGGAGTACATTTCTGCAAATAACACTACTCTTACTCGGACAGGTTCGGGTTTCCTGAATCGCAAATTTACCTCATTTGCATAGCTTTCACCTGCAATTGAGGTAATTTGCATATCCAAGCCCTGTCCGTGTAAGACTCGTTTTAGGAGCTCTGTTGCACGCCCCTACCGGCTGTTCTTGGATCGCTCGGCGTACATGTTGGCTGCATGGAGTCTTACTCTACTCTTAGACTCCGTGCAAGCCTTCGTGAATCCGGCCCATAGAGTTATTCTTGTTGCCGATATAGATTAAGACTCCTCCAGCTTTTCTTTATGTCTGTGCAGCTAATGGTCTAACTATGTTGAAGGAACTGAAGCCTTGCACTGCTGGAGTACTTTCTGTGGATTTAAACCATGTCTCAGTAATGGCACAGCTGTCTATATTCTCTAGAGTGAGGACGGCTTGTACGGTATAGAGTGTCTTTTTTAGGCTCCTAGCATTGAGCAATAACACCTTTAGGTTTCTTTGGGTTTTATTTGCTATGTCAGTAGGTTAGTCAATTTAGGATTCCCTAAAAGTCTCTAAGGGGGTGGATAAAGTTTTAGCCAATATTATGAAGCCTAGGGGAGAAAGTGGCAGACCATCTTTTGCAGAGCACATGATTTGTTAACTATGTCCATGAGCTTATCTTAACAATTCTATCTTGGTTTGTGATTTGCTGTGGAGTTGACTGGTAAGAAAAGTTTTATTTCAATTCATAGGTTCATAGGTTCATAAGATGATACTAGGCTATTGGCCTGGAGACCCTTATAAGCCTAGCCAAGAATTTTGCCCATATTCCCTCAAAGTCAGCACCTGTTTCCACTATCCAGCAGGGACACAGGTAGGATCCCAGGGATATATTTTCTGCTTCCCATCCAGTCATCCAGGTTCCTCTTAAAGAGGGCTTGAGAGGTACTATGCTTAACATGGAGAGGGAGTTTATTCCACAGATGGGGGAGTCTCTGGGACACAAATCTATCCCACCAACAAGTTCTATTAATGTCACAGACCAGTTTAAGGCCTTGCATGCGGGTTGCGCGAGTGGAGTTTGTCTTACGGATATGCAGCAACTCCATCATGGCTGGGTCTAAAATGGCCTTGTATGCCAGACACAGGTCACCTCTGAGCAGTCTGTATGAGACTGAGAGTAGAGGGACAGAGCTTTTAGCCTCTCTGTATAGGATAGGTGTTTGAAACCCTGGATTTTCCTGGTCAGGAACATTTGTGGTCTCTCTTACTGCTTTATGTGCTTAGCAGGGTACATGCCAAAGGGAGCATTGTACTCGATAATGGATCTGATAAGGGAGGAATACAGGGATGTTATGACCTCCTTGTTCCTGGATGAAATGCCCTTATTTATGAGGTGGGCCATGTAGAAAGCCTACCATACAACGGAGGCAACATGGTGGTCAAAATTCAGGTTGTATCAACCTTGGTGCCCAAGAACCTCATGACTGATTGCATGCTTAGTACGTTGTTATTAATGTGATAATTAGTGGAGATGATATTTTCCCCAAAGGGGATAATGATGCATTTCTTGGGATTCAGTTTGAAGCCATGCTTCTGGCACCAGTCATTAGTTTGGGTAAAGCCCACTTGGAGGATGTTCACATCACTAGGGGAATTTAAGACAGTGCCCAGCTTGCAGTCATCTGCAAACCTGGTCAGCCACAGACCACTGGTTTTGGCTTGCACCTCAGAAAAGTATATCCCAAACAGTAGAGACCCCAAGACCGATCCTGGGGTACTCCATTCATTACAGGTCTACTACTAGACGTTGGTTCGCCTACTTTGACTGAGAGAGTTCTATCAGTGAGCCAGTTAGCTACCCATCTGGTAACATACAGGTTGATACCTAGCTGGGAGAGTTTATCTATTATGCTCAAGTAGGGAATAGTGTCAAAGACTTTGGCTAGGTCAAGGTAGGCAGTGTGCACAGTCTTCCCCTCATCCATGGCTTTGGTGACTGTTTCAAAGAAGTCATTAACAGGCATGATCTCCCTTTGACAAAACCAAACTGCATGGGGTCAAGTGTTTGGAGGTTGCCAATGTCCTTTTTTATAAGGTAAATGATAATGTGTTTCATGGCCTTGCAGATCAGGCTAGTTAGGCTGATGTGCCTATAATTGCCTGGGTCAGTGAACACTCCACCTTTGTGTAGAGGGATGACAGTGGCTGCCCTCCATTTAGTTGGGATGAAGCTGGTGCTCAGGCTTTGGTTGAATAGAGTGTCTAATGGAGCTGAAAGCTCATGGCTGAGTTAATGTAGGACACAGCCAGGGATGTAATCGGGTCCCATGGAGACTGTATTTTTTGCCTTTGAGAGGGCATTAAGAACCTGCTCCCTGGTGATGAGGGGAGGAGGGCAGGTGGTGGGGATGTCCTGGTTTGCTAATGAGGGGACAGGGAAGTGAAGTTTTCACTGAACCTGTCTGCCTGCAGGTTGGCTATATCTATGGCATTTGTGTATGTGGTGTTATTGACCATATTTTATTTTTTACAATGGTTTTTCACTGTTTGTAGGAAGAAAGGGATAGCTTGTAGGGAAGAAATTTTACTTTGATTTATGTTTTGTTGTTTTACTTTTAATGTTCACTGTTGGTTGCTATTTCACTGTTGGTTGTTAGAAAATGATAGGTTTTAGATAGGCAAGCTCTAGCCATCCCAAGGGGCCTAGTCAACTATAAATTCTCACAGACTGCAGAGAGGACAATCCAGAGCATATCTAAACAATCCTATCTTGGTTTGTGATTTACTGCGGAGTTGACTGGTAAGAAACAATTTATCTGATTGTAGATGTTATTTTTTACCACTGTTTGTCACTGTTTGCAGAAGGAAAGAATGGATAGCGTGTAGACAAGAAGTTTTATTTTGATTTATATTTTTTTGTTTTACCTTTAGTTTTTACTGTTGGTTGTTAGAAAAGTGTAGGTTTTAGACAGGCAAGCTCTAACCATCCAGAAGGGCCTAGTCAGCTATAAATTCACACAAACTGCAGACAGGACAATTCAGAGCTGATCTAAACAAGCCTGTCTTGGTTTGTGATTTATTGATCTTTACTGTTAAAAAAATGTGTGACTGTGAGTGATAGTGAGCAGAAGCTACTGCTAGGAATTACAGCTTTTGTCTGACTTTCAGAATTTGTACGGTCAAAGCAACAACTTTATTGTACTTGCTTTAGTATTTAGTTTTATATTGCTTGTGTGATTTTTCGCATAGAAGTTGATTTATTTCTGTTTGAATTCTGTTGTTACTTTTTTGATTAGTCTTTTCTTTTGTATTTTTTAATTTGTTTGAGGCTGAATATGGATTCCTTAAAAGAGTATGCCATTAAGGATTTGCTAAAGCACAAATATCTTGTACAGTGTAATAAACTCTATGCATGTTTGAAGGTGATACCTGATAACACTGGTGATCTGTGTTCCTGATGTCAAATGTTGGATGATTTGTTTACTATTATTAGAAGTAAATCCAGACTTACTGATAATTACACTTGTGCAATTGGCAGGGCTTGGAGAACTGTTCTTACATATATTAATGAACGGACTGGTGAGATAAATAATGTTAGGCAAAGAGCAAATAGGCCACATTAGGAAATGATGTGTCTATTGTCTGTAAAGATCATTCAACCCCTATCAAACAAGATGAAGCCCCTGACAACTTTGGAATTCTGGATGCAAGTATTCAGCAATCTGAGGATTCAGTGTGTATAGAAGGAAACAAATAAGAAAGGAAGAAGTTCACAACAAATAACAAGGAAGAAAAAGAAACCAATAAATGTCTGTAAAGTAAGGAAAATATGTACTAAAAAGGACACTGCTTTGTTATGTAACACACAGGGATTGATAACATTTTTCTGTCAGAAAACCATCAGTGTACAGAAAACGGCATCTTTTTTTCTGAAGAGAAGTTAGAAAAAGAGCAGGTGAAAAGGAAGAGATCATAACTGAACATGCAAGGACTGAAGAACTTTACAGTAAGAAGAAAGAGGAGAAAGACAGATGTTGACTACATGGCTCAAGCTGTGGATGTACAAAGCCAGCTGGATGAGACTTGTATGCTTGCAAATTTAATATGCAATGAAAACTGAGAGATTAATAAGACTAATGGTGATGAAGAGCATTCCTATGTAACAACCGATAGAGCAGATATTACTAAATTAGAAGCTGAAGATTCTTTAGACCTGGTTAGAAAAGATATTCTTGTAATTGAAGATTCAACTATTAGAAGAACTGATACTTAACATTTGCAGAGAAGATAATGAACATCGAATAGTGTTATGCTTACCAAGAGCAAAAATAGAAGATGTAAGACAAGCCTTGGAACGCCTTAATGTAAGGAAATACGGATCATTTTTACTCATGTTGGTACAAATAATCTCATCCACAAGGACTCTCTGACTGTTGGTAGGGAGCTTACAGTCCTCTTAGATAGCATAGCTTGTACTGGTGTTAAGACTTATTTTTCACAAATTTGATATAGACAGGATAGTCAGATCACAGTGAATAAAAAGATTTTTTGGGTAAACACCTGAATGGAAAAAAATGTCCTGTTTTAAAAAAATGGAAACATGTAGAGCATCCAAGCCAAGTTTTGGGCACACATCTTCAGACAGGATGGTGTGGATTTGTCAAAATCAGGGAAGAGAATTTTTGCAGCAGATATTTTGCAATATTTGACAGACACTAGGCAGGATTTTTACCAAGCTGAAAATGTAACAGTTCATAGAGAGCAAAATGTTATGCCTCTCTGATGATTGTTCATTTTAGGAACAGCAAAAAATAAAGTTTTTTACTGGAAAATTTATTACATTCCCATAAGACTGATATTGTTATTATTTGTGAAACATGGCTAAAAAACAATGACTGGACCAGTTCTCTCAGGGTTTAATTTTTTTTACTGTAACAGACATTTTTTAAAAAATCAGCTGGAGGTGTTATGATAGGGATAAAAGGTAACAATGAGACCTGTGATTATTACATGTTCAGTGATAACACCAATACTATAGACTGTGTAACTGTGACAATAAAGACAACCCTAGAACATAAAACACTTGTTGGAGTGTATAGACCAGCAAAGTCAAGGGTTGATGACCTAGAAGAATTCATACATTTCTTGCATGAAACACTGGAGGGAAGAATAATATTAGCTCTAAATAAAAACCTGCAAAAGCATCAGAGAGCTCCAAAGCAGACACCCAAAAAACCTGCACCTCCCATCACAAACCAGACAACACATAAAACACAAAATCAGTGTGCCGCACAATCACAGCCCTTAAGGTGAAATAACATACCTAACACACTAGTAATAGACGACTCTATAGTCAGGCACACTGACGTCCCACTCACTAGGCTGGACAAGGAGAAGGTTACTGTTAGCTGCCTGTTGGGAGCCAGAAATCTCCACATAACACAAGCACTCAGGTCACTCCAGAACAAGTACAAATATGACTCTGTCATTGTTCATGTTGGTGTGAATGACCTGAGATGTACCTCCCTGGACTACATGAAAAGAGACATGGAAGAGCTCTCTGATCATGTAGCCCAGGCTGGTATGACCCTGACCCTGAGTAGCATCCTGCTCTCACCAAGAATGATACCGCAGTATAAAGAAAAATGATCAATTTCAACAATTGGCTAAGCTTCTGGTGTCATTCAAAGAAGATCCAGTGTCTGTCAGCCTGGGATGACATGCTTGACAAGCCTTGTTGCTTCGCAAGAGACGGCTTGCACCTGTCACCCCTAGGCTTTCGAATACTGGCCAAGGCTCTTGCTGCCCTCATAGTGCCTTTTTTAGGCAAGGCTCAAAAGTCAAACCCACCTCCGTAAATGGCACAAATAAAAAAATGAGGGTTATGTTACTCAATGCCAGGAGTTTAAATCTCAAAATGCATGCGCTCGAAGCACTCCTCAGTATGGAGAACGTTGACATCTGTGCAGTAACTGAAACCTGGTTCAAGGCTCCACAGAGCACCCCAGCACTACCGGGCTACAACTCATATCACACATTTCGGCCACAGAACATGGACCAAAACACAAAAGGAGGGGGTGTATACATATTCATCAAGGATACCTACACCTCCAGGTTAGTGGTGCAGCATGATACCTCTGAGATCAACCATGTGCAACTAACATCAGGCAAATCTGCAATACAAATTGTGGCCTGCTACAGATCACCCTCCATGACCCAGGACCACCACTCCGCCTTTCTGGAGAGACTGGAAAACATGAAGGTCCTACCAAACATCCTGATATTGGGCGATTTCAATTACCTTACCGTTAACTGGGAAAACTACTCAAGTACAAACTCCCAGGTCTAGCGCTTCCTAGAATTTATCAACTCAAATGTCCTGGATCAGCTAGTAAACTCCCCTACACAAGGTGAAAACATATTGGACCTGGTCATCACCAACATAGGCAACAGGTGTTCCGCACTGGAGGTCAACCCATCACTGGTTAGATCAGACCATAAACTAATCACTCTGGATGTCCACACCACACCACCACCCCCAGCCAAGGAAACCACAGTGAAAAACTTTTCTATAGCAAACATCACCTTACTTAAGACAGAGGTGGTACGTTTCACAGCCCCCACGCTAAAGGATAACAGTGTCCAAGATGCAGGAACCTTTACAAATGCACTCTATGAGCACCTACAAGGATGCATGGATCGTGCCATCCCTAGCAAAACCAAGACTCACTCCCCTAAGAGAAGGAAACCAGTCTGGTGGACCCCTGCCATAAATAGACTATACAATAGAAGGAGGAAACTAGTTCAGAAAAAAAGCAAATCCCAAGAAGGAAAGACATCCCTGATCAGTATCAGTAAGAAACTAAGGTCCCTCATAAAATCATCCAAGGCTAACTTTGAAAGAAAAATAGCCAAGGATTCAAAAGATAACCACAAAGCCTTTTTTAGCTATGTCAAGAATCTAAGTGGCAACTCACAGATATGCTTTGAGCTAGTTCAAAATAGCACAAAATATACTAAACCTACTGATATTGCCAACATCCTGGCAGATAGATTCAGTGCAAACTTCACCCCCCCCCCTCACTCCCAAAAGGGCCCACGACAATACCGGAAAAGTGTAGTGTTCCATTAATCACAGATGCACAGGTGAAAACAGCCTTTCAAAAGTCAAAAGCACAGCGTCAATGGGGCCAGATGGTGTCCCAGGCTGCATTTTGCATGAACTACAGAACGAACTAACCACCCACCTAAACACACTGTTCACCCTCAGCCTCTCCACAGGCTATATGCCCATAGAATGGCACACAGCAACAGTTATTCCGCTCCACAAAGGAGGGGCCACAACTGACCCTGGTAACTATCTCCCCATAAGCCTGACAAGCCTGGTCTGCAAGGCTATGGAGCGCATCATCATGGAACTCATTAACAAAGACATTGGGAACCTCCAAACACTTGACCAGACCCAGTTCAGCTTTGTTACGGGCAGATCATGCCTACTAAACCTGGTTGACTTCTTCGAGACAGTCACCAAGGCCATAGATGAGGGGAAGGTGGTTCACACAGCCTACCTTGACCTCGCCAAAGCTTTTGACACCATTCCCCACTCGGGAATTATAAAAAAACTCACCAGCCTGAACATAAACCCTTATGTCATGAGATGGGTTGCCAACTGGCTTACAGACAGAACTCACACAGTAAGAATAGCGGGATCCAGGTCCGACTCTAAACCAGTCACAAGTGGTGTCCCACAAGGCTCAGTCCTGGGACCCCTACTGTTCGGCATATATTTCTCAGAAGTACAGGCAAAGACAGAAGGACTATGGCTAACCAAGTTCGCCAATGACTGCATACTGGGAGCCATAATTGACTCTCCGGCTGACACGGACATTCTCCTAAAGGGCCTTACTGAGATGGACACCTGGTGTCAAGGTCATGGTCTCAAGCTAAATGCCAAAAAATGCATAGTCATCCTGTTTGGAAAAAACAAAACACCCATGAATTACCACATAGGTGGCAGCCTCCTTAATACAGAAGAGGTAATAAGAAATCTGGGGACCCAGGTAGATAGTAATCTCGCCTTTGACAATCATATTGCCAGAGTAGTTAGGAAATCCTTCTATGTAGCTCATCTAATTACTAAAGGGTTCGCATCTAGAAATAAAGAGGTTATAGTGTCCCTCTACTCGTCACTCATCAGACCCATCATAGAATTCAATGCCCCATTTGGGATGTGCCTCACAAGACAATTCCAACAGCTGGAAAGACCACAAAAGTACCTCACCAAAAGGATTACTGGCCTCAAACATATGTCCTATGCAGCCCGACTGGAAAAACTCCGGGTGTACTCAGTGGCATATCACTTACTCAGAGGTGATCTCTGCCTGACTTACAAAGCCATGTCCAACTCAGAATTGATGGACATGCTCCACCTAAAGAAATCTAAGTCACTGCGAGCCACTCGCTCTAGTGAGCTAAACCTCACCACAACAATAAATAGAATATGCTGGAGGGATAGAGTCCTGTCGCAGAGACTCCCCATGCTTTGGAACAAAATTCTTAACTACATTAGGCAGAGCCCCTCACTAACACTCTTCAAGAGAAACGTTGACGAGTGGATGGGTAACAGAAAATACACCCCTGGTATCACTTCATTGGCTTTTCTTGACAGAGGCTCAGTTAATTAATCAATGGGACGGCGAAAGCTGACACACTCTGGCTAGGCTTATAAATGCCCTTGGGCAGATAGCCTAGTACCTACCTATGAACCTATGAACTTATTGTATACTAGGTCATATAAATATGGGGAGATTCCTCAAGATTGGAGACATCTGCTTATTAAACCTGTCTTTAAGGGAAAGGAGAGTACGACAAACCCAGAGTCATATGGACCCTTAAGTGTACTTTCATGTTGTAGAAAAATAAAGGAGAAGGTAATATTGGATAAGGTATTGTCAGAATTGGATAGGATGGACTTGAAACCATATATCAGCATGCATATGTTGAAAATAGATGTATTACCTCCTGTAACATGATGTTCTACAGCAATATATTTACAGCTATGGATGAAAAATTGTGGTGCAATGTAATTTATATAGATTTAACTTCAGCATTTGACAGGGTCATACACAAAACACTGATCAATAAATTACAACAACTAGGTATCAATGTACTCTTGATAAGATGGATAGTTGCATGGCTTACAAATAGGACATGGCAAGTATCATGCAGCAATTGGATAGGTGAAATTATTGATTACAGTCAGGGTGTCTCACAGGGCTCTGTCCTAGGCCCTTACTTATTTAGATTGTATCTTTCAGACATAACTTTTTCATCTGAGGTTCTGCAGTCTATATACAGATGAGCTGAAATTGGGTAAACTGATTACATGTGTTACAGATAAGGCATGTCTGCAAAAGAACATGGCTAAATTGACCATTTGGGCACAGGAGAATAATATGCTGATAAATACATCAAAAACTAGGCATAAGAGATTTGGGAGAAATAAACTGAAAGGTGAATATTTAACACAACACACAGCGATTGAAACTGTAGACTCATTTAAAGACCTGGGTATCTAGATAGATCCAGTTTTGAGTTGTTCTAATCATATCAACCAATTGGTAAATGCTTGTTATAGAACTATTGGTTGTATAAAATGATTTGTAAAGTCTAGGAAATCAGAAATGAAGAAGTCATTGTTTGCTAGTTAGACTCAAACTTGGGTATGGAATAACAATATGGAAGCCTTATAAGAAAACAAGCATGAGTAAACTGGAAAGAGTACAGAGGAAATATACCAAGGGCATCCATGAATGCGAAAATTTAAGTTATGAAAGACTAAAATTCTGAACTTGTACAGTGTCTCATAAATATTTAAGAGGCGATCTTATTCAGGTATATAGGGCATTTAAAGACAATTACCTCTCGGAATGTTTGAGGTTATCAAAAAGTAGTAGGAATCATCAGACAATCTATGTAGAAGATTCTGTAGGAATGAGAAGTGTACTAATTGGTTCTCTGAGAGAGCAGCTGATGCATGGAATAGACTTCCAAATTACATTAAACAAGTACTAGTTTAGATACTTTTAAGAAGAGCCTGAACACTTATTACGGGAACACGTGTTTTGGTATATTGGCAGGCTAGAAGGTTATTAATTCACATGCTTAAAATATTTGTATGTATGTATGTATGTATGCATACTGACAAATATTTAATCCCCACTGGAAAGACACCAGAAACTAAGCCAATTATTGATCATAGAATGATAGGATCATAGGAGTTTACTAGGAACCAAAAAGGAGTACGACTGGTAAAATCACAAATAACACAAGGCCATATCTTTGATATTAAATGACAATTATGAGTTCATGCATCGTTGCATGTGGTTTTAGCATTTTTATAATGAAAGGGATGATTTTATACTCAGTTTTATGACAACATGTTTCTTTAAAAATTAATTGATTTAATGATTTAATGGATTAATTAGAAGGGTATAAAAAAGAAGTGAATGTTTCAAAGTTCCTTATCTGATGAAGTTCGAGTGCTACTCCTACGAAAACATTTGGTGATATTTAGCAACGTTAATGTATTTTCAGTGAAAATGTGTTGTGGCAGTTTTCTTGCTATTAAACTTTGGATTTTATCTGGTGGTTTCGCCTTTGCTGTTCTTGCTTATAGGAAGCGTGTCCTGGCTGTTTCCTTGCCTACTTCTTGGTTCTAACTGTGGTCTGCTTTCACT
>NC_056741.1:520393401-520428401 GCF_019279795.1 Protopterus annectens
GTTATATGAGTCCAATTTAGGTGAAAAGAGAGTTTTCCTCCGAGAGGGGCTTCCAGGCAAGAAGTTCCTGCAGCCCAGCAGAGGGAGTCATTGAGCCTGTTTTCTATGAGCTTGAGATCTGTCCTCTCCACCCCTAGGGGTGGAAGCAGTCCACTGTCTTGGTCTGTAAGAGGTTTGCGTTTGGGGCCTTCCTCGGGAGCGTCTGTATCTACCCCTCTGAGGCCTGTCTAAATTGGGAAAGGACCAATTTTTAGTAGGCCAGTTCCTACTAAATCTGGGGGGCTGTACTTGTAAGAAATCCTTAACCGTTTGCATGGATTTTGCCTTGTCCTCCATCTTCTTTATCACCTCTTCAGCCTTAGATCCAAACAAAACATTATGCTGAACAGGAGCATCCAATAACTTAGCTTTTACTTGATCTGGCAAGTTTTGTTCCTTTAACCAAGCATGCCTTCTGATGACTGTGCCAGAGGCAGCAGCCCTACAAGAAGCCTCCAAGGCATCAAAACCACAGTGTAAACCATGCTTCCCTACTTGTTCAGTGGCATGCATTAAATCATGTAATTCCTTATTATCTGCACAAGCAGAAATGGAAGTTAGCTTTTGTTTCAAAACAGACAGAAGAAATTGCTGGTATTTCAGCATATGAAATTGACAGCTTAAAGCCCTAATAGATAAAGTTGCAGAAGTGTATACTTTTTTGCCCCATCTTTCTAAAGATCTGGAATCCTTCTCAGTGGGAATGGGGTTTTTAGCAGAAGTGGCCTTAACCCCCTTAGGGCCCTGAGAAATGGTTTCAGGATCAGCAGTAGGATTCTTGTATAAAAACTGGTGGGAATCAGGAACCCTATAATATCTGTCTGGCTTAACAGGAGCTGGAGGAAAAGAGTCAGGAGTTAAGTTAGCCTCCGAAAAAGCATCATCCACAATATCCAAAACAGGAGGAATAGCTAGGGGTCTATGTTGGGGAAGAAGAAGAAAATCCCTTAGTCTTTTCTTAGATTCCGAGTACTCCTGTCCTTCCCAGTGAAAATGTTCCCTCATTTCATGTAAAGTTTCCCCAAAAGAAAAATCCTCAGTGGGAGAAGCTGAAGGAATGGATTCCTCAGCATCAGAATCCTCATAAGGAGGGAAATAATAATCCTGGTCAGAAGAAGAAACTGAAGAAACAGAAGCCTGATCAGAGGAGTCATAATACAATTCCTGCCTTAGCCTTTTATCTGGAGGGGGACAGGAAATGTAGAGGCAGCAGGAAGTGTATAATAAGGGAAGTGAGCAGAGTGGATTCCCTTTAGATGCAGGCCCCAGGAGGTCGGAGAGGCTGAGAAACCGCCAGCAGGGGAGTCAGCAGCCACCGATGGAAGAGAATCACCAATTTTACAGACAGGGAGCGAGACCGAAGAGACGGAATTATGTGCAGCACTTTTACGAACCCCAACAGGGCGAGTGGCGGTAGACTGTTTAAGCGACCCGCTACTGGAAGTAAGTGTTTATTTGGAGCACCAGTGTTATAACAGAAACAAGTATTTTTAACAACATTTTTGAACAAGTTAGTGAAAGTACTGAATTAAGGGTTGATGAAAGACTGACGATACCACTGGGTTTAGGGTGTACGGACTTTATGGACATTAGTAAAAGTGAAGTTAATATAAGTGAAAGTGAGTCAATGGCTTTTAAGCCAATTTGTGATGTTGAAATGTATGACCTGTTAGATGTTACTGATTTAACCTGGGGGGAAGTATACACAGTTTATTTAGTTAATCCATCCATTATTTTAAATGGCCAAGGTGATTATAAAGTATATAACTATTCTAGTAAAACAATAGGGGAGGAGCATGCTGAATTCTTATCAAAAGGTTTTTCTTTTATACCTTTGAAAAGAGGGAATGTTGCTGAGACCCTGATAGATTTAAAAATGCTTACCAGAAAAATGAATATCAAGATGTTTTTTGACAATTATTGTCAGCAAGAAAATACTGGCCTAAGAAAGCCAAGTAAGTTTATTCCGCCATCAAATGGAACTGTGAGTTTATATGAAAAAGTTTGTGAGATGGAAATCAGAGAACACATGAGGGCAAGTAGAACCTTTGGTAATAGAAGGGCCTTTGATCACATTGATAATCTGAACAGAGAAGAGGAAATACTATTAAGGGATATGGTTAATGACAAAACTGTCAGATTTATGAAGCCGGACAAAGGGAATGGCATGGTTATAATGGATAAAAATGATTATATAGATTACATGTTAGCCAAGTTAGCTACTGACACCTATGAGGAAAGTAGTATTAACCAGGTACATATTGCATACCAAAAAGTAGATATATTAATTGATGATTTATTAATGCAGGGACAGATTGATGAAACCGAGCATTATTTCCTGGTAAATAAATTTCCTAAGGTCAGTAGCATTTTTGGTATACCAAAATTGCACAAAGGTTTGGACAACATTCAATTTAGGCCAATTGTTGATGGGAAGAGGGGAAAAAAATTTTTATCAGTAAATTCTTGGATTATCACCTGCAAGGAGGTTTGAAAGTGTTTGGATACATAACTAAGGACTCCTGAGATTTTTTGAATAAACTAAAGGTAGTTCAAATTAGTGACCACACAGTGTTATTAACGATTGATGTGTGTAATTTATTTTCAGTCATTCCAAATGAAATAGGGTTGCAATGATTAGAGCAACAATTATATAAAACTGGTGTATATGAACAGGACCGTATAAATACTTTTGTTACCTTAATGGAGGTTGTATTGAAGAACAACTATATTTATTTTGAGGGCCAGTATTACAAACAAAAAACTGGAGTAGCAATGGGAGCTGAATGTGCTCCTATTTATGCGAATTACATTATGGCCTACTGGGAGCAAGAGTATGTTTTCACCAGTGAATATATGAAGTATATACAACAATACACCCGTTTTTTGGATGACATATTTGTGGTATGGGATGGGCCAATTGAAGTCATGAAGGCCTTTATAGATTATATTAATTGTACAGTACAATTTTTTAGGTTTACCTATGAATATAGTAGTGAGGAAATTTCATATTTAGATGTAAAATTGAAGGTCAATCATGTGGAAAAATGTTTGGTTTCTGCTATATACAGAAAGCCTACCTTTTCCAATTCTTACTTGAGCTACCAGAGCTGGCACCCTAACCATCAGAAAAAAGCAATAGTAAAAGGAAAAATGGTTAGGGCAGCCAGAATGGTAAGTGAAAGTCAAGATTTTCTAAAAGAAATGGAGTTCATTAAAGGTATGTTCATTAATCATGGATATCCTGTTGAATTGTGTGATTCCATTATGGAGGAAGTGAAATGTAAGAGGTTTAGTGGTGTTTATAAGGCAATTTTAACCAATGATTACCACGATGGGGGGGTGCAAGTAAATACAGTTATTGGAGAAGTAAAAATAACAAAAAATTAAATTGATGTTAATACCAGTGTGGGGGAAACATTGTATTTTATCACTACATACAATTATGACATGGATCTCATAGTGGGAATAATAAATAGAAATTGGAAGTTATTAAAATTGGATAGTAACATATGGAGAAAATTGAACAACCCCCCAAAAATCGTATATAGGAAAGGGAAGTCTTTTAAACAATTGCTTGAGTCAGCTGCAAACTCCAGTTGGGAGAATGTTAATTCACACAGGAGTAAAGGGAATTTTAGGTGTGGTAGATGTAGTGTTTGTAAATATATTCTTGTTACAGGTGATAAAATTATTATTGAGGGAGAGGTTATTGGTATACATGGCCATTTTGATTGTCATGTTAAAAATGTTGTTTATATGGCTAAGGTTGTCCAGCTTTTTATATAGGGAAAACCTGTAGGATGTTCAGGGATAGAGTTAGCGAACACATCCTGGATATTAGGCACATGAAAAATACTAATGTCCTAGTTAGGCACATAGAGCAACATCCAGAGCACAGATTTAGATTTTGTGTAATACAGCAAATAAAAAAGGATGGTCAGGGTGCAGTATTGGATGTGCATCTTGATATTTGTGAAATGAGATGGCAATTGGCATTAAATGCTACAGCATTTCCAGGAATTAATGATAGCATAAGCATATTGCCCCTTTTAAAATTAAAACACATCTTGGGTTGAAAATGTTATTTATAAAAAGATTTTAAGAAAGTTTTTTTTTATTTCTTATTGTTATGGAATGGTGTTTTCCAGAAAGAATTTTTAAAATTTCTTAACAAAATTTGTGAAAGTTAATTTTATATTTTTTATATAATTAACTATTATTGTTTTTTAGACATTATGATATTATTTTGTTATGCAATTTAAGAACATTGGGTGTCATAAACAGTGTTTAGTTGATTGTATATGAAAATGTTTATTTTACATTTACATTTTGTGTATTTAACACATTTTGATATGTAACACAATATTGTGGAGATGGATTGAAAGTATAGTTTTTTACTTCAAAGGGTTAATGAAGTTAGATTTAGGATATGCTTGTTAGATTGAGCTTTGTCTGATAGGGTAATTGAAGGGGTGGGATGTATTTGTTGTAGTGTATGAGTGTATATAACATCAATGGGGTGGTTAAATGTGTTCATATTCTGAAGAAGTCTGTATAATAAAGATGAAACCTAGGTCAGATTCGTGTATCTGGTCTGTATATTTGACTCTACCGTCTCTGGTCAACAGGGTCCTGGTGTTTTCTGTCAACTTGTTAGTAAGATCACAAGAGAGTTAGAGCAATAGCGGTGAAGTATAAGAATGGGAAACAACGGGTAGGAGAGTACTTAAATGGGTTACACAACAGGAAGCAGCAATGAAAGAAGGGACAGAGGGACTTTGGAAGTGAGAATACCACAAGGGTGGAAGCCAGAGACACTGCCTATTAAAACCACAACAAAAGAAGCATGAATGGTTGGGGAAAATTTCCAACTGGAGCTCTCATCATATGATTAGAATTTCAGAAAATTTTAGCTTAATGTCTCTGCAAGGATTGTGGCAGACTCAAAGAGCACGAGGAAAAACAGTAGCAAGGTAAACAGAAAGGTACTGGAATGCAACTTTAAGCAGTTATATGCAGCACAAATATTAGAGCAGAATTTACAATAGTGCTACTACTTCATTCCCACTGCAGATTAAGGCACCGGACTACTAGAATGCGACTTTAATCAACTATATACAGCTATACAAAGTACTGAAGCACAAATCCTGGAACAAAATTCATATTACTGCCTCTACTGTAATTACACAACAGACAAAGGTCCTAAACTATGCAGAAATGTACTGGTAGTGCTGTAATAAATGACTAAATGAGGTTCAAATCTGTCAGTAGATCACAGTCCTGCCACAACTGTGAAAGAAGCTGCAGGAGTTATTCAGGCCCTAGACTGGGTTCAAAATTAAAAAAAGGCTAAATTTTACAAGTAATTCTGCTTATGGAAATAGAAGTGCTGTATAATGTATAAGCAATGCTAAAATTTTGAAAGAATGCACAATCTTCAGAGAAATGCAACTGGGGATCGACAACATGTGAATATTTTTGTCTAAATGCAGCCAGCAGAGTTGTTGTTAAACCAGGTGAGGGAATCATTGGAAATGCCAGCAGTAATAATTGTGGTTTGCATAAAGCCATAGTTTATTGGATGACATGTTTATATTAGGTCTACAAAAGAACAGTTTTAAGCATCCAGTTAAGTCTCATTTCTGGAAATGAAAGAGGCATTATAGTGCTGTGCTCTTTTCAAATCTGAGCTAGCATTATGAAAATATTCTGGCTTTGCTGAGGCTAAGACATTTTAATTATTTATTTTTTTTATTTATTTGTGTTTTGTTAACTGGCTTTGTTTCATTAGGTTTATGGCTTGGTTTTAGGAAAAGACCCAAAATGGTATTCATACTGAGTTAGGAAAATTGGACAGGTCACTCAGGGACTTCCCCTAATCTTTGGGATCAGTACTGTGCAATGTTTTACATCCAACTGAGCTACCACCAACTCAGGAAGATGATCTGAGACATGATCTTACCAAACAGGCAAAATATTTTCTAGGAACTTACCTGGTACAGAAATGAGAACATTGATTCTGCAGTTCATTACAAATCCAAGGTAACCCTTTCTAACAACAAGAGTAACATTGCTACCTATGAAAAGGATTAGTGAATGAATGCATGTCAGACATCACATTTTTGCTCTTATCAATAAAGCTTAATTGGAACTAATTGTAGTAGTATGGAGAATGTACCTAGTATCCGATTGGTGAATGTATACTGAAGCAATTAAATAACATGGAAGGGTTAGTATAGATAAGGAATATTGCATTTTGCATGGTGGTGTTAAAACCCATTGCCTGTATTTACTTCAAGGTTTAATTTATTGATGTGTAACATTCTGAGGTAACAATTCCAGACCTGTGAATGAGTACACTACTCTACTAATCATTTTCTCTGGTACATGCTGCCTCAATTAGTCTGCCATTGATTGATTTACTTCATATGTAGGATATAATGCTCTCCTGTGTCCCTGTATAACTGTCCAGTGGTTAAATGTTGCAGTTAAATCCATTCTGGAGTACTTATATGATTACCAAAGTGGTTAGAAAATCCTTCTGCATGGCCCAACTAATCACAAAAGGGTTTGCATCCAGATCAAAAGAGGTCATTGTGCCCCTCTACTCATCACTCATCAGACCCATCATAGAGTACAATGCCCCATTTGGGATGTACTTTACATGACACCTTCAACAGCTGGAAAGACCACAGAAGTACCTCACCAAGGGGATCAGTGGCCTCAAACAGATTCCCTATGCTGTCAACTGAAGAAATTACAGCTGTACTCGGTTGCATACCGCCTACTCAGAGGTGATCTCTGCCTGACATACAAGGCCATGTCCAACCCAGAATTGATGGACATGCTCCACCTAAAGAAAAACTTATCCCCGAGAGCCACACGCTCTAGAGATCTAAACCTCACCACAACAATAAATAGGACGTGCTGGAGGGATAGATTCCTGTCCCATAGACTTCCCATGCTTTGCAACAAGATCCCAATCTACATTAGGCAGAGCTCCTCGCTAACACTCTTCAAGAGAAACCTTGACGAGTGGATGGGAAACAGAAAGTTTACCTTGGGGATCACTTCATTGGTTCTGCTGGACAGAGGCACAGGGAACTAATCTAAGGGGGTGGCGAAAGCCAACACATTATGGCTAGGCTTATATATGCCTTCGGGCAGATAGCCTAGTACCTACCTATCAACCTATGATTTATTTAGAATGTCTTTTATTTCCTCATCTCACCAGCCACTGCTATTAGGACACAACCTTGCAGTTGAATAATTTGACCTTTACAAACAGCAATGCATGCTGAAGCATAGTGCTCCTGTGGAGTAATAATTCCATCTTGCAGGTATGAAATTCATAGTTGCTATAATTCTGATATCTGCTACATGTGGAATGGCACTTTGTGCATGAGTTTACCAGCACATAGGCATATACATCTATCAGCAAGCTTACTAGAATGCAGGATACTCTTACTTGTGCTTTCTGTTAGAAAAATATGTATTAATGTGTGTATGCTTAATGCCAATTAATAATCAAGTGTTTTAATACGCTTTTTATTCTATTTTTCATGCACTGTATTTTATACAAATTGAGTTTCATATGAGACTGAAAAGATGCTTTTTGAAAACCGCAGTATGCTTTCTGAAACTTGCAAGTTGCCCTCTGACCTAGTAATTGCTAGCACAGCAATATTCTTGTTTATGCCTTGTGGAAATGTACTTGAGAAGCAGGTGTTTATCTGCTAGGTCAGAAGCGAATGAATGAACAATGCTTTGTTATAAATGTAATGATTTCAGACAAACAGCTCTGTCCAGAGGAGCAGAACCTCTGCAGCTGTAGTAATTTAGAGATAAAGTAGACAAAGGATTATTAGAGAAATGAACTGCTAGCATTGTGCTTGATTTAGCCGTAGTATCTTGAATGTAACATAACATGTATCTAACTGGGAGTAACCAAGGCCATGTTGTTTTCCTCAGGAAGTTTCACATAAAAATTGATAAATCAGCAGAAATTCATGGGAAAGATGGTCAGCAGATGATGATGAAAAAGGTGGTAATCTGTTACGTCAGCATGGTAGGACATGATCAGTTTAAGAATGTATAAAAATGAAAGTATTTCCTGTTTCTGGTTAGACAAATTCTGTATTAGCACGTTTTTGTCTCCTTGCTGCAAGATTAAAGCGCCTTAACCTGAACCTACCATGTTTTGATCATTTTTAAAGTATATTTTTCCTTTGACAGTTTGGTCCTTCAGACCGGAAAGTACCTCTCGCTCTAGGCTTAGGTCAGAATTGGGCCCGGTGGCATGCATCCATACGGAGAAGAGGCCAAATCGGCTCTTCTATTTTGAAAGACCTCTGACTGAATTGTCGTTCGAAAGAGGCCAGCCACTGTTTCTGATCTGGGATTGGAGGACGAGTCAATGATCCGGTGGATCAACTCACGGAGGGTCAGGTAAGGAGGAATTACCTTATTTCTGTTTTAAGATCAGGGACTAAGTACAGAACTGTTTTTTGTCAGGTAGATTTGCATGTGCAGATCAGGGACAGAAAAAGGGGTTACTGTTTTTTGTCATAGATCAGGGAAACAGAATAGGTAGGCAGTTATTCTAGATAAACTGTGAAAAGGTATAGATTTGTGGTACCATGTGATAGAAAGGGTTACGTAACAATTTACCGCTTAGCTAAGACAGCAATGGGAAATCAGTGCACAAAAAGTTCCCGGGACACGCACCTAACTGAAGACGCGAAGTATATGCAATTACAGCGTGCCAATAATGTTAAGTACTACACCAAATGGGTTGATAAGTATAATTTCGAGGATAATTTAGATAAACTTGCACTTATGAAACTTGTTAAACAGTTAAAAATAGACGCGAAAAGTCAACTAAAAAAGCAAAGACAATTAGGAGTCCCTCAGGCGCATAGGTGGCTTGAGGAAGCAAATCGCAGGGAGCAGAGAATTAAAAATTCAAAGACAATGTTCTTAGACAAAGAAGACAATAACTTGGTAATAGCAATGGCCCCTCCTCCGCCCCCTCCGCTTCCGTTAGCAGAATATGAAGCAAGTGGACAAGCTGATCCACCTCCGCTATACCCAGTTGTTCCTGCAAAATCACAACCGTTTGTCAAGGATCCTATCGAGACCAGGTCTCGAACACGTGACTTGAGGAGGGAGATTGAATTAAATGAATTAAATAGAAAATCACAGGCTATGAGTGAAGAAGAGATATGTCTGCTCATAGAAGTACCGAATCCTCAGGCAGGACAGGCAGGACAGGATCCGACTCTTTTAATTTATAGACTGTGGACACCGGAAGATATCTGGAAAGCCACGGAGGGAATTCCCCACCCAAAAGTGAATTTTAGAAAATTTTTAAAAGACTTACAGGGTATGAGATTAAGTTACCATTTAAATGGAGAGGAAGTAGAAAAAGTAGTTAGACAAATTGTGGGTCCAGACTGGCACATGATCAGTGGCGACTGGAATCCTCATGATGTACAACTTAGACCACTCCCACATAGTAATGCAGAACTGGACGGCAGAGTAAAAGGTCTGACAGACCAAATCTCTGAAAAGTGGAAGCCTAGGGCTGATTGGACTTGCATTAATCAATGCATTCAACAGGAAGGTGAAACAGTTGATAGATATCATGCTAGACTGTTACAGTGTTTTAATAATCACTGCAGAATGCAGATACCAGAAAACCAGACACAAGATTCCTCATATGAACAACAGTTAAAGAATGCATTCTTGAAGGGTAGTATAACTCCCATTAGCAGCTTTATTACAAAGCACATGGTAGATCATCGAACAAGTAGACTACAGCCATTACTTGAATATGCTAGACATGCAGAAAGACATTTTAATAGTAAAAAGAAAAAGAAAACTCAAGTATTTTCGGCAGAAGATGGGTCAGAAGTATTTGTAGTACAAACTGGGAAAAAGGGTAAGAAAAATACCCAGGAAAATAAACAATCTGACAAGCGATCAGAAGATTTCAAAGAAAGAAAGAAAAAAGGTGAATGTTTTAAGTGCGGGAAAAAAGGACATTTAGCAAGGGATTGCAGGCTAAACAAAAAGGCGACTACAGAAAATAAGGAGGATGAGGAATGACTATATGATAGTCAGGAATCATTGAAAAAGAGTAAGCAGGGAAAGGTAAGTGAAAATATGATAGCAGGAGTAGAGGATGTGACACAAGGGGTAGAGGATGTATATGAATTTGCAGACATAGAAGAAGATGAAATTTTAGACCTAGCTCTATTGAGTTTAGAGCTTTACTTAGCAGACACGAAACCGGAAGTGGCGCTTCTGGTAGAGGGGAAGGAGGTTACATTTCTGGTTGACTCAGGGGCTTCACGGACCCTGATACACCCTTCCAAGTTACTGGAAGATTCGAAATCACCAGATTATATACTAGTGAAAGCAGCTAATGGACAGCTGTATCGGGAGCCACTCTCCCATGACATAGCAGGAATGACCCAGAAAAGTAAAATTGTAGTTTCTGCAAAATGCCCAGTAAATCATTTGGGTAGAGACTTGATGCAGATATTTGGCATAGCCGTAGTTCCAACCATGCAGGGTATGGAAGCACAGCGACAAATGGATACTTTTGTAGTGCGACCGGAGGGTGAGACATATTATTGGTACAGCCAGGACTTAGTTACGACTGGTCCAGGGGCAGTAACTGAAGAACTGATGAACGTAGCCATCAGTAAGTCCCCCTCCCTTGACATTGACAAACAGCATTTGTTGCATTGTACTCTATATTACTGTAATAGACCAGGACCTGATAAAGATTATGAACAGGAATTGTTTCAGAACCATGCAAACAGGCTAGTATTGCGAAATTTGTACTGGGATACAGAGGGGAACAGTGTAGCAAGCTGTACATTGCCCCAGGAATTTTTAGCACTTTATAAATCTAATCGACTGCCACATGTTAGTTTAACTAAGAACAAAAATTTGAAATGGGCAGACTTAGGTGAAAAAGTCACAAGGTGGGAAAAGCAGACAGAATTAGAGCTCGCTGAACAAGGAGTACAGAAACAGAAATTGAATTGGGTTCCACAGACACACCCATCTGTGCACTCGCAGGCTAGTGAGAATAGTTGAGTATTACTTTTATTGGAAGAAGAGGAAAAAGCCTTGCGGGACATACCAGACATTCTCTGGTCAGCAGGGAAATCAGATGTAGGACTTATACAAACAGCAGGACCAGTTACCATAACGCCAAAATCAGCATTTAGACCCCAGAAAAGACAGTATCCCTTGAGAAAGGATGCAGATATAGGAATCAAGCCTATTATAGCAGCCTTACTTAAGGAAGGAGTCTTAATAGAATCCCCTGATTCACCATGTAATACACCTTTATTTCCTGTTAGGAAAGCAAACGGGGAATGGCGTATGGTCCAAGATTTGCAAGCTGTAAATAATGCAGTTATACCCAGGGCACCAATGGTGCCAGATCCTTCAGACCTTACTGAATGATTTAAAGCCAGAGCAAAAATATTTTTTAGTGGTAGGCATTAGTAATGCATTTTTCTCGATACCGATACACCCTGACAGCCAATATTGGTTTGCATTTACATTTCAGGGAAGGCAGTACACATATACGAGATTACCACAGGGATATTGTGAAAGTCCAACAATATTTGCACAGGAAATGGCAAGCAACCTGGCGGGATTTATCCCATCGAAAGGTAGTCAGATTTTACTTTATGTAGATGACATTCTGCTGGCAGCCCCCACCCAGCAAGAATGCAAAGAGGACACAATAGCTTTATTACAATTTTTAGCTACTCAAGGTCACAAAGTAAATAAAGACAAGCTACAGCTTTGGAGAAAACAAGTTAAGTACTTGGGATATGTAATATCCAAAGAAGGTAGAATATTAGATGAAGATAGAAAAACAGCAATTTTACAAGCACCTAGACCAACTACCAAGAAGGAAATGATGTCCTTCCTGGGAACTACTAATTTTTGTCGGAGTTGGGTACCGAACTATGCTTTGGAATCTGATCCACTGTCCGATTTAATATTTAAAAAGCCGATGGCAGCACAGGATTTATTGCAATGAACACCTGAAGCAGAAGCAGCTTTCTGTAAGCTGAAACAACTGATAGCATCATCCTTAGTTCTAGGATTACCAAACTATCACAAGCAGTTTATTCAAACTGTAGATTGTAAGCAAGGTTATATGACATCAGTATTGACACAGCAACATGGGGACAAACAATGCACCATAGCTTACTATTCATCACAGTTAGACCCAGTGGCGCGATCCCTGCCCCACTGTGTACAAGCAGTAGTTGCAGCTGCAATGGCACTGCAGGCTTCGGCCTCAGTAGTGCTATTCCACCCTCTCACATTGAGAGTGCCTCATGCAGTCGCAATTATTTTACTGCAAGAAAAAGTAGCATATCTTTCTCCAGCTAGGCATCTTTCCTGTATGACTATACTGTTGAGCCAACCTCATATGACAATTGAATGATGCACAACTTTGAATCCGTCAACTTTGCTTCCAACCCCTGCAGATGGCAAACCACACTGCTGCCTGCAGGAGATTGAGCAAAAGACATTACCTAGACAAGACCTTATGGATGTTCCCTTGGATGATGCCGAGGTGACATACTATGTGGACGGCTCGTGCAGGAGGGGTCCTACAGGACAGAACCTAGTGGGGTATGCAGTCGTTTCTGATACTGAAACTTTAGAAGCAAAATCTTTACCACACAACTTATCTGCACAAGCGGCAGAATTGATTGCCTTGACAAGGGCATGTACCTTAGCAGAAGGTAAGAATGTGAACATTTATACTGACAGTCAGTATGCTTTTTCTACTGTACATGTTTTTGCGCAGCAGTGGAAAAATAGAGGAATGATAACATCTACTGGTAAACCGATCAATCATGCGCAATTTATTTTAGACTTGTTAGATTCAATTCAGTTACCTAAAAAAGTAGCTATTTGCAAATGCGTAGCTCATACGAAACAACAGGACAGGATTTCAAAAGGTAATGCACGGGCTGATACATCTGCAAAGCAGGCAGCTTCAGCCACAGAAAATTTTCATTTGAGTAAGGAATTACAACCCTCTGAGATTTTAGATTTAGAAATGTTAAAAACAATGCAGACACTTACTACAAATATAGAAAAACAGAAGTGAATAAAACGAGGACAATCCTCGAAAAGGGACTGTACATCTCCAAGGAGAAGAAACCGATTTTGCCATCTAATTTGTTTAGATATGCAGCGTTGTTGAGCCATGTCTCAACAGGGGTGATGGCACAGTTAGTGAATCGAGTATTTACAACCTATGGATTTACCAATTATACAAAAAATTTTTGTGCAGCATGCCATGTTTGTAACAAGCATCATGCACAAGCGGCGTTGAAACCTAAGCAAGGGAATTTTCTTACACCACCGTATCTGTTCCATACTATTTGTATGGATTTCATAGAATTGAACAAATGTGAGAATAAGAAGTATTGCCTTGTTATTATAAACATGTTTTCCAAATGGATAGAAGCGTTTCCAACTAAAAATCCAGATGCAGTTACTGTTGCAAAGGTCCTTGTTAAAGAGATTATACCCAGATTTGGTATACCGGAAAAGATTTATAGTGATAACGGGACACATTTTGTGAACCAAATGATTCAGCAACTTAGTCGCTATTTTGGGATATCGTTAAAGAACCACTGCGCTTATCACCCCCAATCTGCAGGGCTAGTAGAGAGGCATAATGGGGTGTTGAAGAATAAGCTTAGGAAGTTGATAGCAGAGACACAAAATAACTGGGTGCACTGTTTGCCTTTAGCACTGTTGAGTATGATAACTGTTCCAAATGCAAAGGGATTAACTCCTTTTGAAACTTTGTTTGGGAGGGCATATTATACACCTCAGTGGAAACCTCTCATGTCTACAGAGCAGGAGGCTGACAGTTCACTTGCAGGGTATATGAGGCGATTTTTGAATAACAAACTTTTGCAGTTAAATTCTGTTTCAGATAAAGAGCAACCGAAATCAGAAGCACCAGTAGCCCCAGGCACCTGGGTCTGGGTGAAGATTGTGAAGCAAAAGAATTGGAGTTCTCCGAAGTGGGAAGGTCCGTACCAGGTACTACTGTCGACACCCACTGCAGTCAAGATCGCAGAGAGAGCTTCCTAGATTCATTTGATGCACTGTAAACTGGTTAAAAACTTTGAATTGGACAAAACCTTTGTTACTGCTGCACAACAAGAACAAAATGGCCAGGTATAGAGTGAGTAGAGACATTGAGTAACCTCAGAAAACTTGTATGATCGTTTTTATTGCAATATTGATCGCACTGTTCTTTTTGTTGTGGCCATTCCTTTTTCCTGCCACAAAGGTTGAACTGATTAGACGTAATGAACCAAACATAGACTGGCATCCGAACTTTAACACTTATCAGGCAATTACACGTGTGTACGCTGAGACTTTTAATGTTTCGAACTGCTGGGTCTATACGGCCATACCAACAGCATATGGGGGTTTATTAATGACTGCTATCCCCCTAGGGGTCAATGAGACCTAGGAAAATCTGTTTTTGACACAGTTGCTATTAAAGCACATGATGATAAGGTAGCACTGTATTTGCCTGTGACACAAAAAGGAATTGTATGTTTCTATAAAAATGATACCATCCAAGTGGGATGGAGTAAGTGTAATGTTACAGTACAATATAAATGTTATAGAAAACCAAATGATTTGAGTGGATCTTGTAGTACAGATTATGACTCATTTTTGAAATCTATGTATAAGACTCTTGACCAGGTACAACGCAATCTTGTACTTTTTAAACAGTTATCTGTAATAGACAAGAAAATGTTTCATGCAGGGCAGTCATTTCATAATAAAGTAATAACTAAGGTAGAGGACTGTTATTTTGTATGTGGTAAAAAAGCATATAAATGGTTACCTGAGAATTGGTCTGGCAGTTGTTTTTTGGGGTACCTGGTTCCGGCCATCTGACACACTGCAGTTTTGCCTCAAAGGAGTATTTGAAATACCCGAGACGTAACCAAAAAGACTGTTAAGAAACCCGAGAATCCAGTGGGACAGATCGAAGTGGGCTGGAAAGACCATCGTGATGTGGGAGCCAAACTTGCGCACATGGACTTGAGTGATGCTGTCATATACTGGGCAGGTATATCACCTATGTATGGCAGAGTTAAATCAATATGGGAGCTGCGAAAACTGTCCAAACTTCTCGAAGTAATGAGTAATGTGACTTTTTCTGCTCTTGAGCTGATAACTGATGAACTGAATGCCATGAGAACTGTAGTGCTCCAAAACCGAATGGCTCTTGACTTCACCCTAGCAGCGAGAGGTGGAACTTGTGCTTTGATCAAAGAAGAATGCTGTGCGTTTATTCCTGACCATCAGCATGAGATTAACGATCATCTCGAGGTGATTCAGCACGTGTCGGCCATGACCAAGCCAGGCCCAAACCCTCTGACAGACTTTTTCCAGAATGCCTTTGGGGGGGGTGGGGCTCCATTTTTATGAACATATTGATTGCTATTGGGGTAGGATTACTCCTAATAGGAGTTTGTATTTGTTATGGAATTCCCTGCATGAAGAGATTAGTTAAAGAATTCATAGATATATCCATATCTGAGACTATGTATCAAAGTACTGAATTTGAAGAGCTGCTAGAATGCAAAACACTTTCATAAAAGTTTAAACTGAATGACTTTCTTAACTGCAAATCCTGAATGGAAGAGGTTAGGAAAAGAAGCAAGCTGTTTATTCTTTTTTGAAAATAGAATAAAAAGTATTAACACGAGGGAAATGTTAGAAAAATATGTATTAATGTGTGTATGCTTAATGCCAATTAATAATCAAGTATTTTAATATGCTTTTTATTCTATTTTTCATGCACTGTATTTTATACAAATTGAGTTACATATGAGACTGAAAAGATGCTTTTTGAAAACTGCAGTATGCTTTCCTGAAATTTGCAAGTTGCCCTCTGACCTAGTAACTGCTAGCACAGCAATATTCTTGTTTATGCCTTGTGGAAATGTACTTGAGAAGCAGGTGTTTATCTGCTAGGTCAGAAGCGAATGAATGAACAATGCTTTATGTTATAAATGCAATGATTTCAGACAAACAGCTCTGTCCAGAGGAGCGGAACCTCTGCAGCTGTAGTAATTTAGAGATAAAGTAGACAAAGGATTATTAGAGAAATGAACTGCTAGCATTGTGCTTGATTTAGCCGTAGTATCTTGAATGTAACAACATGTATCTAACTGGGAGTAACCAAGGCCATATTGTTTTCCTCAGGAAGTTTCACATAAAAATTGATAAATCAGCAGAAATTCATGGGAAAGATGGTCAGCAGATGATGGTGAAAAAGGTGGTAATCTGTTACGTCAGCATGGTAGGACATGATCAGTTTAAGAATGTATAAAAATTAAAGTATTTCCTGTTTCTGGTTAGACAAACTCTGTATTAGCACGTTTTTGTCTCCTTGCTGCAAAATTAAAGTGCCTTAACCTGAACCTACCGTGTTTTGATAATTTTTAAAGTATATTTTTCTTTTGACACTTTCCCTTCTCAATGTCTTCTACAAAGTCATTATCAAGTAGATGAGATTTGATTTACTTTCATCAGAAACAGATATCTGTCATGAAATATGTCCCTTCTGGCTCTCCATTAATAGCTCTGTGACCTGAACTTGTCCTTGAACTGAGATGTTGCACTGCAGTTGTCAAAACTATTGCTGTGTCACAAGGTTAATTGTCTAGATTAACTTTATAAGCCCTGCTTCTGGAATTAAGCATTTTTTGCATTGTTATCTTCTGGTTATATTTTTTTGGTTAATATCATAATGTACCTTTAATGTTTTGTATCCTTGTTTGCTGTTCTTCTATATCTATTGATCTCTAGCGTTTTTCTTTCTTAGGTTTTTGCGAGACCTTAGTATCTCTTATCATAAATTACTAGGTGTATCTAATTTTGTAATATGTTATAAAGATTTGTACTACACCATTTCTAATACAAATGTATTAGTCTTATTCATATATTCTTAGATAAATTTTTCCTTTTTCCTACTGAAATATAAAATATATAATCTTAGGCTTGTACTATAATTGTTAAAACTTATGTACCAAATTATACTGTTATTGTCTTTGTCTTGACCTTTTATGTTGTTGTAATTTGTGGAGCTTTTCTCCCCGGGCCTCCACTGAAAATGGACATATATCCAGCTGGACTAGCCTGGTCAACAAATGTAAAATAAAATAAAATAAATAAAAATACAAACCTCTACAAATGCTGTATACTCTATTGGGGAGCAGATACCTCAAGTTGAGAGGTTTGAGTATCTTAGGATCTTGTTCATTAGTTAAATGGCAGAATAAATTGTCAGACTGACCAGTGGATATGTGTAGTGATGGCAGTACTACAAGCTAGTTGGGAGGGTGGCCTAATGGTTAAGGTGTTTGTCTTACAAACACAAGGTGCAGGGTTTGAGTCTCACAAGGGATAATTGGCTAAGCTTAAAATGGCTCCCAAGGGCAGTTAGCTTAGTATTAACCTATGAACCTGTGGTGTTAATGTGTGAGCTGTGTTGTAGTGCAAAGCTATCAGTTTACCACTCAGTCTATGTCCCCCAACCTCATTTATAGTCATGAACTTTGGGTAGTGACTCTAAAGATGAATTCATGGACACCATACAAGTGGCAGAAATGTATTTCATTCATAAGGTTGCTGAGCTGACTTTCCCTGACAGGGTGAGGAGCTGAGCAATCTGATAAGATATTGGAGTAGATTCATTGCTCGTAAGATTTAGATGCACCAGTGAGCTAGTTGAGGTGGTTCAGGCACCTAGTGATGATGCCTCTTGGATGCTTCCCATGGAAAGTATACAAGGTACAGTCCACTAGAAGAAATGCCTGGGGCAAACTTAAAACACATTGGGAATATTATATTTAACATTTGGTCCAGGAAAGACTTAGCATTCCCAAAAAGGAGATGGGAACTATTAGAAAAGATAGGGAAGTCTGGCCTGTCCCCCTCAGATTGCATCTACCACAGCCCTCATGAGGATGCATGGATTAAAAATGGATGGAGAGATAATGGATGGATGCATGGCTGGCTGATGGATTAATAGGTGGACGAATGGAAAAATAAATAAATATCCACATACTTACAACTGACATGGAGCCTGCTTTAACTGCAAGATTGTGCATTGTTCCTTTGGCATTTGGACAACTGCAGCTACTTGCAAAAATATGCATTAGAAATAAGTAATTCAGAGCCTTGAAAATGGGAAAAGATATGATGCTCCTGCTTTCTATGGTTGTCAAGATAGAGGTGTGATGATTTTTGAACAAACATTGGCCTCCCAACCAAATAAGTACCAGTACTCTCAAAAACATAAAGAAAAGAAAGAACTGTGTTTGATTTCATAGGTTCATAGGTTTAGAGGTTCATAGGTTGGTACTAGGCTATCAGCCCTAGGGCCTATACAAGCCTAGCCAAACAATTTACTGGATATTTCTTCCCACAATATTTACTTCCCTGGAACCTTGTCTAGTAGGGTGACTGATGTGATCCCAGGGGTGAATTTCCTATCTCCCATCCAATCGTCAAGGTTCCTTTTGAAGAGGGCCAAGGAGGCGCTCTGCTTGACATGTATGGGCAGTCTATTCCAGTGTATGAGGAGTCTCTGGGTCAGGAACCTATCCCTCCAGCATGTTTTGTTCATTGTGATGACAAGGTTTAGATCCCTGGAGCGTGCGGCTCTGAGGGATTGGGATTTCTTTACGTGGAGCATGTCCAACAGCTCAGGGTTTGACATGGCCTTGTATGTTAAGCAGAGATTGCCTCTGAGTAGATGATAAGCCACAGAGTATAGCTGGAGTTTTTTTAGATGATTAGCATAGGGCTTCTGCTTTAGGCCTGTGATTCTTTTAGTGAGGTATTTCTGCGGCCTTTCCAGCTGTTGCAGATGTCTTGTGAGGTACATACCAAATGGGGCCTTGTACTCTATAATAGGTCTAATGAGGGATAAGTACAGTGGGACAATGACCTCCTTTTTTCTGGATGAAAAGCCCTTAGTGATGACGTGTGCCACATAGAAGGATTTCCTAACTGTTGTGGCAATGTGGTTATTGAAGGTGAGACCACTGTCCACCTGTGTCCCTAAGTCTCTCATCACACTTTCAGTGTTTAGTGTACTGCCACCTATGTAGTAATTCATAGGTAGATGTTTTTCCCAAAGGGGATAACTATACATTTCTTGGCATTAAACTTGAGCCCATGGCTCTGGCACTAAGCATCTGTTTCTGTAAGGCCCTTTGTAGAATATCCACATCATTTGGGGATTCAATAATGGCTCCCAGTTTGCAGTCATCTGCAAACTTTGTTAGCCAGAGTCCCTTAGTGTTGGTCTGTACTTCAGAGAAGTAGATGCCTAACAAGAGCACTCCTAGGACTGAACCCTGAGGTACTCCACTTGTCATTTGTCTGGAGCTAGATTTGGAGTTGGCTGCTTTTACAGTCTGGGTTCTGTCAGTAATTCAGTTAGCAACCCATTGAGTGACTTAGGGATTTATGCCCAACTCAGTAAGTTTATCTATGATTCCAGAGTGGGGGATGGCGTTGAAGGCCTTGGCAAGGTTCAGATGGGCTGTGTGGACCACCTTACCCTCGTCCACAGCTCTGGAGACTGATTCAAAGAAGTCAGTCAGGTTCAGGCGACAAGATCAGCCCTTCATGAACCCAAACTGGGTGGGGTCCAGTGTTTGAAGGTTGCCAATGTCTTTGTTTATAAGTTCCAAGATAATGTGTTCCATGCCCTTGCAGATCAGGCACGTCAGACAGATGGGACGGTAGTTCCTGGGATTCAAGGTGGGTCCCCTCTTGTGGAGTGGGATAACTGTAACCATGCGCCACTCAGTGGGCACAAAGCCTGAGGTGAGGCTATGATTAAACATGACACTTAGGTGAGGTGCCCATTCATTTTGTAGTTCATGTAGTACACAGCCTGGGATGTCATCTGGTCCTGTGGATGCTGTATTCTTAGCTTTGGAGAGTGCGGTTTCTACCTGTGTGGCCACGATTACCGGAATTTGGCAATCTTTTGGTATTGAGATGGGCCCTTTAGGGCGTGAGAGGGGGGTGAAGATGGCACTAAATCGATCTGTCAGGATATTGGCAATATCCTTGGGATCAGTATATTTAATGCCATTCTGTTGTAGCTCAGAGCAGACCTGAGCATTGCCATATATATTCTTGACATAACTATAGAATGCCTTGTAGTTGACTTTGGAATCTTTGGCAATTTTATTTTCGTGACTAGCTTTGGAGGATTTTATGAAGGATCTCAGCTTCTTAGTGAGGCTGGTAAGGAAGTTTTTTACATCCTGGGATTTTCCTCTTTTCTGCAACAGTTTATTTCTTCTGTTGTATAGTTTGTTCATGGCAGGGGACCACCAGATTGGCTTCCTTTTTTTGGAGGAGAGCATCTTGGTTCTATTTGAGATGGCACGATTCATGCACAAGTGGATGTGCTAGTACAGTGCCTTAGTGTAGGACTCAACAGTCGAACTTTCAGCTCCCATCTGCATGGGTGCCATGAAGTTTGTCACTTCTGACTTAAGTAGCATGAAGTTGGCTTTGGAGAATTTTTTTACAGAGGTTTCCTTACTGGGGGGTGGGGGTGGGATGTGGATGTCAAGGGTGATTTGCTTATTGTCAGACCTGACCAATGAGGGGGTGACCACTCTTGTGGAGCATCTATCTCCCATGTTGGTAATGACCATGTCTAGAATATTGGAGCCCCTGGTAGGACAATGGATTAGTTGATCCAGGGCTTTGGAATTTATGAATTCCAAGAACAGATGGGAAAAGGTGTTGGTACAGAACCTTTTATATACAGTACTTACATGCAAAGCTAGAGACGTTATAAACCATAGAAAGTTACTAAGAACCAAAGGCTTCATTCATATTTTGAGGTTATGTGAAAATAAAGTATGCTACAAAATGCTCAGAATGCTTAAGCACATGAAGCATAGATAAAGCTCATTGCAGATAAAGCCATAGTGATGCTATTTCAAACCATTTGGATAAATATTCCATATCAATCAAATGCCATCATGATGGCAGTAGCAGTGGTAGGGGTAAAAGAATGTGGATATCTTTTGTCATCTTAACCTGTGACCCAGTTCTGGCAGTGGCAGAGGAGTATTAGGTACGCTATTGTAATGGCATTATTAACAGGTCCAGGAAATGCATAGAAACAGGGCATATATATATAGTAATATGGACAGATAGAGCAGCAGATTTAAAACAGGTATTACAACCCTTTGGATGCATGGAACGCATAGATTGACAGTACTTTGAGACAGGTGTTTTGTTAGTACTGGAAGGACTGATTTCTGACAATTGAAGCTAAAAAAGAGCTGCTTCCAATCAGAAAAATAACTGTCACCCTATATTTGTTATTGTTCACCCATTATAATTTAATGCCAACAATACATACAGTGAAAATACTTTTGTATATAGCACTTTTCAAGTTCCTCTGTAGGTTATCACTATTGAAAATGCAAGTGAGGTAAGAAATGGAATCATACTGTTAAGCTGAGTATTTTACTCTTTACTCTTTGCTAAACGTAAGTCAGCCAAATGGTGATAAGATTATGTTGCAGGCAGAATCTTAAATCTGCTAGTAAGGATATGAGCCCTACTTACCTGAAATGTCCAGAAAAGATGCTTTTCTTAGCCAAGACTTGTGACGCAAAAACCCTCTAAGGAGCCAAGGGAGAAGGAAGGCAGATACAAATTCCAATACCAATTAATAGCTAAAACGTTTTTAACTGGATTTCTAGATGACCCAGTGCCACTGCAAGTGAATGGCTTATCCTGCCATGTTTGTATAAAACAGTCCAGTCCTGCTTTGATGAATGTTTTAGTGTAAGATCTATTCGGCACGTGGCAAGTAGAACAGACAAACAGGGAGAAATGGCTGAGTCCTGGGATACCGTGTTTGCTGCCAGAAGAAGACATCAGGATGAGGAAACTACACGAAGTACAATTTTTGTATATACTAATTCTAATAATACAAGGGGTAAGTAAATAGTACAATTCCTAGAATTATTAGCTCTATTTGTGCTCACCACTATCAGCTTCTCAGAATTTTATTTCATCTTAATTTAACTTTTAGTAAAGAAAGTACCCAAAGATCAGAAATGCTTACAAAAATATCCTTACCAACGTTACATCTTTAGTATAGTTAAAAAAATTTCTTAAGACACAGTTGTTCATAATATATGAGGAATGTAGACTGATTCCTTTCAGAAGCAGATGTGAAAAATAATGCAATGTGCAATCATACAGCTTTTTTTTAAATAGTTAGGTACTAAGCAGTATTGGAACTATGTATGATGCCATAGTTATATCTGCAGCAAGTGCTAAACAGCAGCTAAGACAACAACATAATAATATATTTTACTAAGAATAATACATCTTTGAGAGAAAGGAGTAGTGTCATAGATATGAAATATCAAATATGATCTTTAAATTCCAAACACAATTTTTACAAAAAAAAAAAAAGAATGGGTAGAAGGGGAAGCCTTTCAGTGTCTTATCTGATGAATGGCACATTCGTTCTTATTACTCTCTTGCACTCTGCATAATACAGCTCCTCTTTGTTAGGGATGAATATTAACTCGGATCCGCACTATGCAGTTTGGAATGATTTACACTTATTCTGTTATTAAAAGCATTGATAAACACACATCTCTTTCATTTATATAGTGCTGCTTATTAAACTGCACAGCCTTTATACTCAGAGAGAGATTAAAGCTATTTGCCTTTTCTAATATTTGAGATACAGAGTTTAAAACATACTGCAGGCAAATATTTTAAGTACTTCAGAGACATTAGCTGCAGAGAGTATTAGAGGGGGCAGTTATATATCCTTTCTGTACTTCCCTAGTTAGCTAGTTAAAAGCATGTGTTCCTTAAAATGCCTTTTATTGGCATCCTTGTATTAGTTCACATGATTATATATAAAGAATGTGAATAGCAAATAGTTAAATGTACACTAAATGAATGCCACCTGTGAAGTTAGTCCAGACCCCAAAGAATTGCATACTGAAATCTAACGCTGTTTAGCAAACTTCATCACTTTTACAGGAAGGTGGCTTTCTTCACTAGCACCATCAGGCACTTTCCTTGAATTTTAATTGCTTCTCCCAGGGTTATAACATCACTCAAAAATGAACACATCTGCACTTCAGTCAGGGTACCTGAAATAATCTCCATCACAACATCAAGCTGCTAGAAATGTATCCTAGTTGTACTTTAATCTCCAAATACTTCACACATAACCTATTAATTCACTACCACACATTTTTAAGACATTAAAGTTAACAGCTGGCATTGCTACTGTCTGTCATTTATAACCAGACATTAAATGCAGTTTACTGAATATACACCCATCAGTTAAACATGCATGTGGTCTTCTAATAAAATAAGCATTCACTTTTTCTTCCTTTTTGACTGACCCTTTTCCTTTCAAATTTTGACAGTCATTTAAAAAAGAAAGTTACTAACATTTTGACTGCCCCTCCCCATCATAGTTACTTACTCACTCGTATACAAAATAATATTTGAACATTGTTTATGCTGTCTGCTGGACTTTGTACTTTCTGTGACTACTCCATGTTTGTGAATTAGTTCTAATTTTGGTGAATTTCTTCACCCAGGCTGTGACAACAAATGGTCTATTTTGATTAGTGCACTACTCTGCTAAACAAACTAAATTAATAAGAAAATAAAGCTCAGCATCCTTTTTTGGCATTTTAGGTAACTGTTATGGCCATGGAATCCCTGACAGAAAGGTAAAACATGGAACACAGAAACCAAGGCCATCTTTGGACACAAGTAGCCGAAAAGTCCTAAAAAAAACTTTTGGAGGGATTTATTTTGTGGAAAACTTGAATCAAAATACTTGCAGAGGTTAATAGAATGAAAATGTGAATAAGAATGTCGCAAACATAGTCCAAGTGTGGATGTATGTACAGCAATGTAGTGAAAGTGATGTCCTCACCAAGTGAGCACATGCAGAATTATGTTTGTTAGGTTCAGGGATCAGGAAATCACAAATGTTGTTAGATCTTGCTACAAGGTAATCACTATCTGCATGTGCACAACAGTTTCAGTTTAATGGGTAACCCACTTTCATATACCAACCTGACAATATACTCTTTCATTGACTGTAAGAATGACCCTTAAAAGAATAGAACATGCTTTGCGGTTGAGTACTTGGAGACATAATGTACACTTTAATCAGAAAATTCATAATTAGTGGTGCCTCACTGAAAAGAGGCACTATATACATTACAAAAATAAATCAATGCGGACAAACTGAACAACACTAATAACTCACATTTTAGGTTTGGTCTATCTCCATACCTTAGTGAGATTTCCCCAAATACCAGAAGCAAGTATCTGAGTCACCTGGCTCCTTAGTAGTACATCTACAAAAGAATTGTGAAAGTAGAAGAAGGAAGGAAGGAACGAAGTTCTGTAAATATCTGATCACATTCTGCTGGACAGTAGTGACCTGTGCTTTGCAGTTGTTTACTTTGTAACCCTATCTGCATGGCAGCAATTCCTAAGTGAAGGGATAGTAGTTGAAACCAATGGGGTTATTGTCACAGTTAGTGTTGGTGCTTCACAGCTCTTGGCTCACAATTTCATTTCCTAACCAAGATGTTGTCAGTATGCGTTCTGCACACCCTTCCCATGTGGGTTTTTACCACATACTCCAGTTTCCTTCTACATCCTAAAAACATGTTACATGGACTGACAATATTCTGTGCTGCCCATAGGTGTACATGCAGTGTGCAAGAGTAACAGATTGTATCAAAGGACCTTGTAGTATATGTATCCAGTGATGGAACTGCTTCCTTACAGGACTGGTTCATTTTACAAGAGTTTGTTATTGGAATATAGATATATTCCATTACACCTGGCAGTCACTATACAGAAGACAGCATAAAATAACTGATGCCCAACTGTGCTTTATGAATAAAAGCAGTTTATTCTATATAGTCAATAAGTTCAAGCTACATTTGCCTAACTGAAGGTTAATTAATAGTATCAATCTGCAGTTCTACTAATCCCTGCTTTTAAGGCCAGAGCAATTTGTAGTAATGCAGAGCACAGAAGGGTTTTGGTAATTGGTCACATTGTAGTTTTGTGGCTAAAGTAACGCACTGTAAATTGATTGCATCTTACATATCTAGATTTGATCACCAAGCATTTCAGTTGCACACTATCAGACTGCTTAACTTTGCTTCATCAAAGTAAAATTCTCAGGTCAATTCTGTCTGTGAATATATAGGTTTAGTAATCTTAAATTGATTAAAAAGTAAAAACAAACCAAATTACATGTTCTTTAGAAGTTTTCTCTGGGAGGGTAGACTAAGGAATTAGTGCAATCTGACTGGCTGCATTTACTAATGATATATGCCAAACCCAGTAAACAAATGGGGAAAAGTGAAGTTCTATAAAATCTACATCTAGTGCAGTTTTCTTATTCTGCACACAGTTGCAAAGTGACGATTCTGTTGTATGCAATACCAGATGGATCCAGTTTATAACTAAACCTAATTAGTTTACTGTATTAGCAGTGTTGCAGTGAAGTATAAAAAAGTCTAACAATATTTGTTCCTAACAAGCATATGAGATCCAAACATATACATCACTGTATATGGGGCGTTCCTCAAGGTGAAGAAGAAAGCTAAAAAAGGAGGATCAGAAATGCATGAAGTACTTCAGATTAGGACACCCTTTATTTCAGCTATTTTTTTTTTCAACAACAGTCACCCAAGTTGATATGCTATCCAAAGAACTATAGCTTCCAGTAGTCCTTATTGTAAAACCAGAAAAATTCAATAGTGATTTGTATAAGCAAGAAGTCCAGGCAACTGAAGAAAATACAGAGTGAAAATACAGTGAACAAGAGTGCATTATGTAAATGGCTTTCACAGCCTTAAGACAAATACAAATCAGTTGTGTAGTCTTCCTACCTTGTAGGATGCTTTTACTCTTTTTGTGACTCTACTTTTGCTTGGCAAGGTGGTCCTTTTATGTCTCCAATTAGCAGCTCTTAATACAGAGACAGTTGCAGGATAATGCATCCAATTGCATTATCCTGCTCCAACTTTTTTGTTGTTACATGTTGTATCAAAGGACCTCAGCAGCGTATGCTGCAGCCTGTCTTTCATCCTAAAAGAGCAGTGAATGACAAAGGACTAGGAAGAGACATCTAGAAATTATGACATTATCAGCTCTTCTCTCATTAAAATGCAGTTGCTAAATTCAAGGCACCGAAGCAACAAGTACATTTCTTGACCTTTTAGAAGTAAAACTGAAGCACTGCTAACTTTTCTGCTCACATATATCAAACTTCACAGATTTTTTTCTTTTCTATTGCTTAAGCTCTAATACATTTAGAAATCTTGTATGCTAAGCCTGGACAATACAGGATTTAACAGCTGCAGAGTACCAATTAACAACAATGGGATTTAAACGGATTGACAAATCCTTTCCTTCAACCTTGCTGTTTAAAGTATGATGATTAAACAGGTTTCCTGCCAGCTTTCAAAGGAACCATCTTCTCAGCTCCATGAAACTTGCACTTAGAAAAATCCTGTTTTGTCTGTCTCTGATTCTGCCTCAGAATTTGCATTTCCTCATAAAATATTCGTTTCTTGGGACATAACAGCAGGGATTACAGTTATCAAATATCATTCATTAACATTAACAATGCTGCTTTCGTCATAGCTTGCATACTAAATTCATTTAAAAAAAAATAATTCTAATGCATTTCAAGTCTCCCTGATTTCTCTCTAGTTACACCTGTAACTTTCAATTAGGACTGCCAGCTATGTGTGGGGGTATGACTTCAATAGTGCACCATGTAAAATAGCAAAATAGTGTCTCACAACTTACTTTGTATTATATTTTAAAGAGAAACTCAAAACATCTACAATTATTTAGTGATGACAATCATCAATCCTCAATGATTTACGAGAAAACTACAAATTTTATGAGGAACAGACCAAAAGTATTTGACAAAATTCTGGACTTTCTGGAAACACTGGACAATTTAGAGACATGGATAAACTCAAACTTGTCAAAGGGTGCGGTCAGATGCATTTTATACCATATAACATGAATTTCTTAGCCTGCACATTGTAATCTCATAAAGCATGTCTTTTTAGGCAGAGGCAGGGGCATGGAAGTATGCAGTATGGTAACTATATGACACTATATCGAACAGATATACTTAGCAATGAATTCTGCTTCCTTTTTTCAGGAGAGAAACAGGAGTTGCCATACTATGGCATTGACAAACATAAACCTATAAGCACTGACGTTTGTTTCTTTCATGTCTTGCTTTATGCTAATATATCCCCTACTTGGATTATCCTTAAGGACCGGGGACTTGTGCAGGTAGGATGAGTTGGCAGGGCAACTGACACACATTTATATATATCAAGCTGTCATCTGTATAATCTGTGGGTAGCCACGGTGGTGCAGCGGTTAGCATTGCTGCCTCACAGCAAGAGGTTCTCTGGTTCGATTCTCGGCTGGGGTGCCTTCTGTGCAGAGTCTGCATGTCCTTCCTGTGGTCGCGTGGGTTTCCTCTGGGTGCTCCGGTTTTCTCCCACATCCCAAAGACATGCAGTAGGTAGACTGGACACTCTAAATTGGCCCTAGATGTGCATGTGTGTTCCTTCTGTGGAAGGTTGGGCACCAGGCTGGCAACTTGACACTGTAAAACTCCACTGCCAATCATGAGCAGACAGATGATCCGCTGTGGTGACCCCTAACCAGGGAAAAGACGAAAGAAGAAGTCTGTATAATTTGTACCCTTGAAACCCTTGTTATGCATTCAGGTTGTAGTAAATTACTACCATATGGCTTTCTGGGGAGCAGCTAGGAGGGGATGCAGTGTAATTATGTCTGATGAAAAATATTAAGAGTTAAATCCTGTTGGAGGGCTAGCAAGATCCTGAAACATATATGGAGAATATCCAGTGATGCAACATGTAGAGATTCAGGGATATAAGAGAGGGTTAGCGATGTCACTAGGTGACGAGCGAGGAGGCACTCTCTCCTTTTGAGCAAAACTGTGTGACAGCAAATTAGGGAAGGAAAGCAAAGGTGAAAAAAGCCTTAAATCCAAAATTATATGAGGGAAGAGTCTGTGTAAATCTTATAACAACATTTAAAATTGTCAGAGTCATAAACAGGGTGGTTCAGGGTAAACTGTTTGAGAAGACAAGATGGTTATATTTAAATGACTTTGACTAGAGTGAAGCAGAAATATGAGAGGGAGTTTCATTGATGGTAAATATGGTACAAACTATTGGAACAAATTACTGGCAGAGATGGTGGGGTGATAGTTTAGAACAGTTCAGAAATGCATAATACTGCCAATTTTTTGCCATAGAAGAATAAAGGTTTAAACTCACAAACCCTGAGTTCAAATAGCAGCTCAGGCATTAGAGAGCTGGGCAGACTAATGGAAATGAGTTGCTTTTAGCGGGTTACTCATTTTGGGTGAGCAGAGATAGTCCCAGTGAGCCAGTGATTTCACATCCATGCAAATTAGCACACTGACCACAGACCAGGAAGATATGTTTATGATATCTCAAGGTGTAACGGTAGCTCTTAGGAGTTGTAGGAATGCGGAAGCACACATACATCAGGGAAGATACTGGAAAACCCACAGTGGTGTGGTGTTCACATCAGCCGCCTAAGGGTGAAGCTAGGGACATACTGAAATGTCTTGGCCATTTGAATAAGTGGAAAGGCTTCAGAGGCTAAGGCCTGGAAGTAGGCTAGGAGAAGCAATGGCAGTAGGGGCTAGTAGAGGAATAGCATCACTCCTGATAGTGGCCTTCCCTGCAACTTGCTTAGGTCATTAATCTAAAAAGCCTACTGAAAAGGTGAGGCTGTGGTATGCTTGATGGTCTATGGATGGCCAAAGTACAATTAACCTTTGTAGCTTTCTGGATGATAACCTATGCAGATGAATCTGTTTGAACCTGACTGGAGAAGAATAGCTAGACAGCATGCATGGGAAAAAAGCACATAAAAAAGACAGTGCTTGTTTAAGAGAAACACAGCAGTTAAACTAAAAGAAGAAAAAAGATGAAGTGGGATCTGTGAAATTTTTCTCTGAGTAATATTCTGTGGTGAGTAGCAATAGAGAACCTGTAGAAGATTTGCTTAGCACAATTATTTCACTGTTTGAAACATAAACACAGATGCATATGCACCACCTGTAAGTCCTGGTATCAGGAGGATATTTACATACCTAGTGACACTCTCCTGAGTCCTTTTTTGCCACTCACTCAGTACGGATCCCAGTGCTGGCATCCTTCATTAAGAAAATCCCTTGTTCAAAGTAAACAATAAAATACTATGTGAGTCTGTGGTAAGCACATCACCAACAAAATGCTGCAGAGACTTTATCTCAATTAGCTGGTAAAGAGCACAAAGCCAAGGGGTGCCTGAAGTTACATATATACAACTCAGTTGTCTCTGACTATAGGAGGAAGAAGAAGCTTGAGGCACACTTTAGTGCTTGTAGGATAACAGTGATGTAGAAAAGCCTCTGTAAGATTTGGCAAAAGGGTCCCATGTGTGATCCCAGGCAGTAATCAGAAAAGACATGAAAGGAGGAGAAGGATGCCAGGACCAGTCTATAGCTTTCACTAAAGCCCACCAATCAGATGGCCCACCTGCTTGGCTAGCTACTTGCCATCCCTCATCTAGTAAGTGATTCAGTTTATACTCATCACTGCTTGATGACTAAAAAGATAGTAGAAGTGGTACTTCTCTGGGAGACACTCTAGAAGCTGAATGCCATGGTTCTAGCATCTTACCTACCATACTCAAGGTCATTGATGTTAATTGTCTTGCATCCACCTCCCCCTTAGCCCTTATCCATTGGTGATAGTCACGGGCACATAGCTAATGACACCACTAATCATTCCAAGGCTGGGGATTACTTTTACCACATAGAATTCATACTTACTATTCAACATAAAATTATATGTGACCAAACAGGGATGGGGAAGCACTAGTAGAGACTATAGCCTGATGCTTGTGCTGTGTCCTATCTAGACATCTCAGCCCAAGTGACACCTTTAGCTCAAAATCTCTCACTCACTGTTTGGTATAAGGCAAATGTAGTCCCCTCTGACTACAGCTTGAGAAGGATGACTACTTCCACTTCTGAATCCTTCTGAACTGAGGAATCAAAAGGGACTATGAACAATGATAATGGTGCATGTCCTCCTGTGTTAACCCTTCCCAACAGCTTACCTTTCTTTTGTAAAAATTTTAGCTCATGAAGTTCTCAATGAACTGGATAGTTTCCCTTCCTTCTCCACAGAAGAGAAAAGATAGACTTAGTTAGTACATTGGTAAGATGGATGAGCATCCTCTTGGAACCTGTCGTCAGGAATGTAAACGTTGTAACCTGGAAGCATTCAACATTTGACCCAGCATTTACAAAAAAAAAAAAAAAAAAAAGAAAAGAAAAAAAAAAAAGAAGCAGATGCCCTCTCAAAGATTGAGATTAATGTATCCCAGGCTAGACTCTTGTGTGACCTTTTCAAGCAAACATAGGTCCCCTGAGGCCAAAGTATCTCACCTCCTTGACAGAAGACTTGTAGTCAAAGCCCATGGACAAGATAGTTAATCTGGCTTTTTTTCTGCTTCTTTATGCCTTCCACTTTTAAAATATTTGTAATATCTGCTCAGTTTCAAATCCCGTTTAGTTAGTCAGTTAGTAGAAAATGTGGTAGAAGTCTCTGTGATCAAGGGGTTTCTGCAGTAAAGTCTCATGTTAGTTTGTTCGAGTGAGCTTCCATATAATTTCCTGGAGCTTTGGCAGCAAATAATACTGTAGCTAGGAGAGTAGACTGTGGTATGTGCTAGTACTAGAAGAAAAGGCTAAGCCTTTATCCCTTTAAAGAAGACCAACCCAGAACATTCTAGATGCCCTTTTCTGCAGACAAATCCTTTTTGTTAGGTAAATCATATTTTTATAGAGATTCGATACAAATGGTAGCAGGTCTTGAGCATCACAGAGGATCTATGTGATTACTACTCCCCAGACCATCTAATTCCTCCTTCAGTCTGACATATTACTTAGCAGGAAGTGATCCTCTCAGAGGTAGACATCACTCAACTGGCATGGATTCTTACTCCCATGAGAACCTCTGCTGTAGCATAGACTAAATTCAGACCTGCTGAATCTAGCTTTGTTTGTATAACTTGAGCACTAATCCAGACCATCTTTTTCTGGAGAAGGTTCCCCTGCACCCTAGTGGCAGGTGTGTGCAGTTAGAACTTGCCTGATCGAAGACTGCTGGAACAGGGCTCAGTTTTTAGCTTTTTATTGGTTCATTGATTAATTTGTTTAAATCAGTTTGCTCATTTGCTTCTGTTATATTAAAAAAAAAAATACACTTCATGCATCACCGCTTAGCTAGGGTTAAACTATTCCTGGCGCCATAAAGTCTGCTCTTCAAATTTTCCCTTAGAATTAGCCAGGTTTTAGTTTTAGCACTCAAATCTGTTTCTTTGAGCTCAGCACTTGTTCAGAACTCGTTGTAAGCACTAAATAAGCTACAAATTACTACAGCACTCACCTTTCCTCACTTGTCTAGAACAAAACAGTTTTTAGTACTTAATAAATAAGCACCTATCCAGGCATGTTTAAGGGTCTGCTCCCGGTGTTTTCTCCCGTCAACCTGATGAATCTGGGCATCTTAAGGCAATGCAGCAATTGTCTCATATACACAGACAACCCTCTCCTCCTACCACCCAACACTACAACCTGTGAGAGATGCACTTATATAGCCAAACTGGAAGCAAAGTTCTCTTCACCCAAGACTGGAGTAGATAGTCAAGAGGAGAAGGTAAACACTTGCACTACACCACACTCACCACATAGTCCCTCAAAACCTACACCACCAAAACACACACATAGCAACGCAAAACACACACCTACATTAACAGAAGCGCTCAATGAAAATCTGCTCAAGCTACAGAGACTTCCAAAGCAGAAACGCAAGCAACCTCCACCCCCCAACACAACCCAAATGACACACAGCCCACAAACTCAGTGTGCCACTCAACCACAGCCCATAAGGCATAACAATGTACCCAACACTCTAGTCATAGGTGAATCTATAGTCAGGTACACTGATGTTCCACTCACCAGGCTAAATAAGGAGAAAGTTACTGTCAGCTGCCTGTCGGGTGCCAGGATCCGCCACATAACGCACGCACTCAGGTTACTCCCCAACGAGTATAAATATGACTCTGTCATTGTCCATTTTGATGTGAATGACCTCAGACGTACCTCCCTGGACTACATGAAAAGAGACATGGAGGAGCTCTCTAATCTTGTAGCCCAGGCAGATATGACCCTAGCCCTGAGTAGCATCCTGCCATCACCCAGAATGATACCACAGTACAAGGACAAAATGACTGACTTAAACAATTGACTAAGCTTCTGGTATCATTCTAAGGGAATCCAGTATCTGCCTGCCTGGGATGACATGATTGACAGACCACGATGCTTTGCAAGAGATGGCCTGCACCTGCCGCCCTTGGGATTCCGGATACTGGCTACGGCTCTTGCCACCCCTATAGTGCCTTTTTTAGGCAAGGTTCAAATGACAAATTCACCACCATAACAGGTACAAGCAAGCGGAATCGGAGGGTAATGCTACTCAATGTTAGAAGTCTAAACCTCAAAATGCATTCACTCGAGAAAACTGAGAACATCAACATCTGTGCAGTGACAGAGACCTGGTTCAAGGCTCCAGAGAGCACCCCTGCATTACCAGGCTATAATTCATACCACACCTTTCAGCCACCTAACCTGGACTGAAACACTAAAGGTGGAGGCATGTCCATATTCATTAAAGATATCCACACCTCCAGGCTAGTTGCTCAGCATAATGCATCAGAGATTATCCAAGTGCAACTAATTCTGGGCAAGACCACAATCCAAATTGTAACTTACTACAGATCCACCACCATGCCCCAGAGAATTCCCACTCCTCATTTCTTGATACACTGGAAAATATTAGGGTACAACCCAACACCCTAATAATGGGCAATTTCAACTACCCCACCATTAACTTGGAAAACTACTCATGTACCAACTCTTTTGCTCAATGTTTTCTGGAATTCATAAATTCTAAAGCCTTAGATCAACTTTTCCACAACCCCACCAGGGGCAGCAATATCCTAAACCTGGTCATTACCAATATGGGTGACCGGTGTTCCACACCAAAGGTCAATTCCTCGTTGGTCAGATCTGACCACAAGCTAATCACCCTAGACATCCACATCCCACCCCCACCCCCATTAAGGAAACCACCATAAAAAATTTCTCCAAAGCCAACTTCATGCTTCTTAAGACAGAAGTGGCAAACTTTACGACACCCATGCAGATGGACAATAGAGGTACGACTGCTGAATCCTACACAAATGCACTTTATAAGCACTTACATGAGTGCATGGACCATGCTATCCCTAACAAAACCAAGATGCTATCGTCCAAAAAAAGGAAGCCAATCTGGTGGTCCCCTGCCATAAACAAACTCTACAACAGAAGAAAAAAACTGTTGCAAAAAAAGAGTAAAATCCCATGATTGGAGGAACTCCCTTCCCTGGTCAGCCTCAGTAAGAAGCTGAGATTCCTCATAAAATCCTCTAAAGCTAGTTAAGAAAACAAAATCGCCAATGATTCTAAAGACAACCACAAAGCATTCTATAGCTATGTCAAGAATCTCAATGGCAACACTCAGATTTGCTCTGAGTTACAGCACAATGGCACTAAATATACAGAACCAACTGATATTGCCAACATCCTGGCAGATAGGTTCAGTGCTAACTTTACCCCCCCCCACCCCTAAAGGGCCCATCTCTATACAGGAAGAATGCAAAGTTCCTATAATCACGGCTGCGCAGGTAAAAAACACACTCTCCAAAGCTAAGAACACAGCATCCATGGGACCTGACAACATCCCAGGCTGCATTCTACATGAACTACAGAATGAGCTGGCACCCCACCTAAGCACCATGTTCAATCATAGCCTCACCTCAGGCTTTGTGTCCACTGAATGGTGCACAGTAGCGGTTATCCCAATACACAAAGGGAAGCCACCACGGACCCCAGGAACTACTGCCCCATTGGCCTAATGAGCCTGGTCTGCAAGGCCATGGAACGTATCATCATGGAACTTATAAACAAAGATATTAGTAATCTCCAAACTCTGGACCCCACCCAGTTCAGGTTTGTAAAAGGCAGATAATGTCTCCTAAACCTGATACACTTCTTTGAAGTAGTCACCAAAGCCATAGACAAGGGTAAGGTGGTTCACACAGCCTATCTAGATCTCGCAAGGCTTTTGACACCATCCCCCACTCTGGAATTATAGATAAATTCACTAAACTAGGTATAAATCCCTATGTCACAAGATGGGATGCCAAGTGGCTCACTGACAAAGCCCACACTGTGAAAGTAGCAGACTCCAAATCCAACTTCAGACCAGTGGCAAGTGGAGAACCACAGGGTTCAGTTCTGGGTCCTCTCCTGTTTGATATCTACTGTTTTGAAGTACAGGCTAACACAGAAGGTCTTTGGCTAATGAAGTTCACAGATGGCTGCAAATAATCAAAACTCCTAACAATGTGGACATCCTACAAAAGGGTCTCACTGAGACAGATGCCTGGTGTCAAAGCCATGGCCTCAAGCTCAATGCCAAAAAGTGCATTGTCATCCCCTTTGGTAAAAACTCTGTACCCATGAGATACCACATAAGTGGTAGTCTACTTAACACTGAAAGTGTGATAAGAGACCTTGGAAC
>NC_056741.1:520433401-520474987 GCF_019279795.1 Protopterus annectens
CATATTACAGGACCCACTTTAGCGAGTCCCGACATTTCTAGTGAGTAGTTGTGTCAGCCCGTCTTTGAGAATATTAGTGTCAGTGGGGAATTCTATGACTGCTCATATTTGCAATCATCTGCAAATTTGGTCAGACAGAGGCTCTTGATGTTGGCCTTAACTTCAGAGAAGTAGATAACAAAAAAAAAAAAAGCAGGCCCAGGACTGATCCCTGAGGCACTCCACTTATAACTGGCCTCTTTGTAGGGGTAGACTCCCCAGCTCTAACTTCAGAGCATAAGAAATCCTGGAATGAGACAACATATTTGCTAAATGTTGGGACATGTATTTAATACCACAGGACAATTTTATATCAAAAAGTACTAGTCTCCAGATTATCTCTAGTATTTATTTTTTTATTTTATTTATTTTATTTTACATTTGTTTACCAGGAAAGTCAGACTGGAACAAGGTCCATTTACAGGGGAGACCCAGGGAGAAAAGCTTCATAACATAACAGTACAAATGCAACAAATGACAAAAAGATTTCTGTACAGAGGCATATATACAATGAAAGCTCCATGTCTTTATATGACAACACATAAACCACAAATAACAGAAAATTTCTATACAGTGGCATATATACAATCAAGGAGATTTTTCATACCTTATTTTGCTTTGATCAAGCTTGGTATATAGATAGCAAAACTTTGAATTCCCTATTGGTAGTTGTTGTGTCTTTTGGCTTTTCCCGGTTAGGGATCGCCATAGTGGAACTCCGGTCCACAAATGATTGGCAGTAGATTTTTACGTGCCGAGTTGCCGGCCCTGACGCACAACCTTCAATGAAGGTATGCCCATTCATGCATGTCTCCACACGGAAGATGCTGTAGCTGAAAATCGAACAGGACAATGTCTTACTGTGAGGCGACAATGCTACCGCAGCACCACCACTGAATTCCCTATTGGTAGTGCAAAGCATAAAAATGAAGGAATGGAATCTGGAAAATAATGCTATTCAGGAGATATGTCATAGCGTGAGAAATAGTTTGTAAGATAGTAGTTCCTGATATGGAGTATTTGAGTAGTACAGAATAGCTGAAGTAAGCAGTGAGGAGATGAGGTGTGGCAAGTCAGGAGGAAAGCAGAAAAGATTTTATGTAATACAGGGACAGAGCCATGATTGCTAGAGGTGTGACTTTAGTGATGTCTTGAAAAGTGAGATGGATGGTGCAGAGGAGATACTTTGGGGGAGGTTATTCCATTCTCTAGCAATGGTGTGGGAGAGCAGACTTTTCCCTACAGTGTTATTGGCTTTGTATTGGCTTAGTATTGGTCTGAGACTTCACATAGGCTGTTTTACAGTGCTGTATGGAGGGATATGATGTCATTACTAAAGACTTGTATCAGTCAATTGCAAAAGACAAGCCATGAAGGCTATCACCTATGCACACCTTTGCAGATTTCCATCCATGTATGTATGTATGTTACAGTGTGTGTGTGTGTGTGTGTGTGTGTGTGTGTGTATATATATATATATCTATCTATATATATATATATATATATATATATATATATATATATATATATATATATATATGTGTGGCTAAAAACTATACATGACAGTTAGGAACAGGAACAATTTGAGAAACCATCTCACTGTCTTGCGTGCATTGCTTTGCAGATACACGCCTGATTAAGAATGGCTGCTAATGTCCTGTTGATTGCGGTCTTATTATCATCCCCTGAAAATTAAGCAAAGGAGATGTGCGGAAGAGCAGCTTCTCTGTTTTCAATCAGTTCCATCTTCCCATACCTATTCCTGATTAACTCAAGCATGCAGTGTTAACCAATGTGACTTCCCAGGGGAAGACCGGTAGTGGTTTTGTTTTGCAGGTTATTTGGAGAAGTAAGGCAGGAGTTAGAAAAAGATTCAAATTATGAAAATCAAATCCCCATAACAACAATTGCAAGTAATACTGTCATGTAAGAAATCTAACATTACACTGCTTTGTCTACACGATTATGAGTAGGTCTCTAAGCAGACCTGTCAACACTTTGAATCATTCTCATGACAGCAGCTGTGACAATTGAAGCATGCATGTGTACTGCACGACAAACAGGAAGAAGGCTTGCACAACTGTTACTCTTCCAGAAAGTAAGGCAAACTGATTTCTAATCAGTAAGGATGTCAAAATAACACCTTATGGTGTTTCCCGCAGTTGTTTTTATGCCAGCATGCCAATTTCGCAACCCCGAAAATCTGGTTGCGATAATACGTAAGTAATATACATATATATATATATATATATATATATATATATATAGATATATGTAAAAACATTAACATAAACTAAAATGTTAAATGTTTTGGTGGGTGTTCTATAGCCATGTTCAGCCAGGGACTCAGACAACTGTCTCGTATGGCCATCGGGCTGGTGTTTTATGTAGAGATCGGGTGCGGGTTTTAGGTATAGGTAGTAGGGTGGGTGTTTTAGTTTTTATGATAGTAATCATAATAAATTTATATATATATATTGTTTAATGGATCAAAATCAAAGACTAGGTTAAGTGAGATTAGACACACATTTTTAATTATATATTTTTAATTATATTTTTAATTATACTTTTAATCATATATTTTTAATCATACTTTTAATGAGTTTTTCATGGCTTTTTAAAATGTAGATTAATATAATAATCTTCATATATAATTGCGTTTATTAATGTTGCACTAACTCAATAGGTTACTGATACATTGATCTGATGACCCTGTTCTGCTATACGTCATGGTTAACGGAACTTGGACCATTACATTTAATTTCATCATATTTGAAAGTTCTCCTATGAATGGACCGCTTCACAGCTTAAAAGTTTTACTAAGTAATGTTTTAAATTGATTTGATTGTTGTGATAATTTTCTTTTTTGAATATCCTGAATAATTGCATGGGATATAGAAAGAAACCAGATATACTTGTTATATTATGGACTTCAACTTTAAGATGATGCACACTATATTTACAAAATTGAATAATATGTTTAAATCATGGAATCAATTAAGTCATTAAGCAATTGTATTTTTTATATATAAAGTGAATGTATTAATTAAGATTTTAAACCTATCTGAAGAAGTGTGCATTGGAAGCACGCGAAAGCGCTTATTTCTGTGAATTTTCAGTGAATAAAATTCGTTATTTCCTTCGTGGTGTTGATCTACATCTTTTACTTCATTAGGGAGTGGGAAGGGAGTTTAGGGTTATAGGGTTAGACAGCAAGAGAGGTGTTCTAGGATTAGGGAACAAGATGGGGATTTTAGGTTTAGGGAATGGGAAGGAAGTTTTAGGTTTAGGGAGTGGGAGAGGAGGGGAGTTTTAGGGTTAGGAAGTGATCTGGGACTTTAGGATTAGGGAGCAGAAGGGGTTTTAGGTTTAGTGAGAGTGAAGGAAACTTAGGGTTAGGGAGCAAAAGTACTGTTTTGGTGTCTGGGAATGAATGGGGAGTTTAAGTTTAGGTAGAGGGAGTAAAAATTTAGATTTAAGGGGTGATCAAGGTTTTGAGTTAGGGATGATATTCCTGCTATAACAAGAGGCAGCTAGCAAGTGCACCTTGAGTTAGTAACACACAAAAACATGTAGGAGACCTCTTTTTACCAATTATTCCAAAAGGGACCTCATTGCATTCTCTTACGCAAACATACATCAGTTGTATTCTGAGCCTTCTGTTGGTTTGATGGTTTGAGATGCTAAACACTCATGCATCCCCCCCCTCATCCCAGGAAAAAAAAATCAAATTGTAGATCCACACAGCATATATGATACCTTTTAATGTATCTCTCAATGTCTTTGTTTAAGAATCAGGGACACAGCCAAAAAATATGGGAGGACAACGGTCCAGAATCAGGGACAATTTTTAAATAATACTTGAATTCACTTAAAAAGTATATAGATCATCATATTTTGCATCAGCATTCATTTTCTGAATGTGAAGAAGTGTGAAATTCTACTGTTTGGTATAATCCTTAGTGATTTACCACAACATCAAAACGGTACAAGTGACAAGAGAAAACATATGAGGCAAAATCGGGGACATTCTTTAAAATCATCAGGAGTTGACAGGTATGCTGCTTAGTGGTGCTAATAAAGTGAAATCACTGCAGTTTGTTACTTTTTCCCAATTAATTTTCTTTTGATAGATTTTGGTGCTGTTTTATATAAAGAGTTCAGGCTTGTAACTTCACCTGCCTGAGCTGGTATTTATATCTTTGACTCTTTGGAGTCCGCCAAGAAAAAGGAAACATCCATATGAATTTCTTGTAAAATATTCTTCATCTTTGAGTTTCATGGTAGGGTTAGTATTTTTGATTCTTATTAGCAATTCCCTCATACAACTTACTTCTGGGGAATTATTCCATCCTATGGTAGCCATCTGTATTCAAGTATCAGGAAGAATGTAGTCCATTACAAGCTGTTATTTTTAAAATATTTCATTAAGGTGACTTGACTGTGTGATGGAAACATTTTTAAGAAAGATGTCATGTCTATTGTTTCCAGTATTCAGTCTGCCATGCACAGTTTCATGGCCTTTGGAGATGGCTGAACCTGTTGCAATGGTACTCTGTCTCTGTTAAGTGTCAAATAACACTAAGCTGGTTTTGGATATGTCAGCACAGAGAAAGTGGTGGGCTTAAGGAGATATGAAAAAAATGAGAGCATTTTAAGAAATAAAATAATTAAAAGAATAACACACTGTAAGATCAACTTCATAACAAATTCACAGGAGCCAGACAAGTAACCATAATAAACATTATTTTGGTATAATATAGGCTTAAACCTTGCAGCTATCATTCTCAATACTAACATCATTACTATAAGATCTTTCCTGATATTTATACTGCCAGCGAAAATGATACATGTAATAACTATCTTCTTAACCCCTTAACATTCATCACATGGCATACATTATTTATGTCCATTCTTTTCAGAAAAATAATATCCTTGTCATGTATTTCCTTGACTACTGTGAGATAGTCAAAATTTCCCTTCATCTGTAATTTTTAATTTATGGCAGAATGTGTGTTTGCTGGAAATGATGCTTGTACATTTCCCTAAATTTGCACTACTTAGGGATGAATTTCAGAAATTACTGTATCATGCTTTTTTTATTTACTTTTGTTTTTCCTTTTGAGTATTTGTCACTATGATTGTGTTCTGGTGCCCAGAACAGCCCTATTCCTACTTTGGCACCCAGCCAATGACCAAAGAGTGAGTACATTATGCATGTTATATGTGCACTTACATCAGTCTATGACTGGTCCTTAGGGTACACAAATAACTCTGCCATCCAGTGGACCTGTGCACTACAGAAAGACTTTTATGTTTGGGATGGGGGTTAGGATGAATGTATTGCTTGACCGAAAGGGAGAACTGGACTTTGGAAGTCTTGGCTTGGCACAATGCAGTTATTCTACATAAAATGGGAAGAGGTCAAACAAGATGTGTTCTGAGATAAGCCTCCTGCATTTCTATAGCACTTTTTGTTTTGAACATTTGATAATACTGTGTCATGTACTCTATGAATATTCTACGAGTCGTTGATTTAGGGATTTGTTTTGGTGATGGTAATTTCAGGTGGTTATTTTTGTATGAATAATATAAAACATTAAAGACTCTGTAAATAGAGAATTTTAAGTATTATTGTCTTAAAATGAGATCTAAATGTGTGAATTATAAGGGCTTTATGAATAGAGTGATGACCTTCTTGCTGTTTCTTCCTGGCACTCTGTCAAAGCCCTGGCATATGTCACAGTCACAAAACAATATGTCATCAGAGGAAGATCCTACTTAATGCTGCTACTGTCTAGTCAAGAGATTGTAAAGTGTCATATAAATAGCAATATAATTTAATCTAATCCGATTGACTATCTGCTTTCTGGCAGTCATGCTTAATTTATATTACAGTAGATCTCCTTTTATCCTTTAAATAAGATTCATACAGCATTTCACAGAGCATATTAATGAACCTCAGAACCACCCAATTGCACCAGTGGTAAGGAGAAAAGGGAATCTTGGATTGCTGGTCTACACCATGTACTTATTTATAATTCGCTGTCACTATTGAAGCAGCCGGGCTTCGAGCTTCCACCTCCATTTCATTAGAAAGTTCCTTTTTAGTTATTGTCATCTGACTAATAATTTGTTTGTTTTACTGGTTAAAGTAAACAATTCTATTTGCAAAATTTGTTCTGAAAAGTCAAGATTGTAACCTGAAAGTCATAGGTCTACTATGGGTGCTTATGAGCTGGTAACTTGTGATACACCTCCACGCTGCCTCTTGCTCAAAAAAGTAAGTTCTTGAACTCATACTAGCCCAGTCTTCCATTTCGGAGTAGTCATCCCAAGACCTAATTCTATACACTACATAGCCCTAACCGAACCCAAATGCTAAACTTAAAATTCCTACCCAGTTCCCAACCCGACTCCTTGGTCCCTAACCCTAAATCTCCCCCCCCCCTCGCTAACTGTAAAGTCACAAATTCCTGCCCAACCTAACACTCCTATACCCTGATCACCCCAACCCTAAAACTGCCTTCTCACTCCCTAAACCTAAATACCCTGATCATCCCAACCCTAAAATTGCCTTCTCACTCTCTAAACCTAAATACCTTGATCACCTCAAACCTAAAACTCCGTTCTCACTCCCTAAACCTTAAATTTAAACTCCAACCTCCCCCTCCCTAAACCTAAATTCCCCAAATACTCCCTAACTCTAAAACTCCCTTCCTACTTCCTAAACCTAAAACTCTAAGCCCTCTCCCTAATCCTAAATTCCGTTTGCTCCCTCTCTAACCCTAAAACTTTCTTCCTGTTCATTAATCCTAAAACCCATCTCCCACTCTCTAATCATAAACCCCCACACTTTCTAATCTAAAAATGTTCCTGTCTCCCTACAGCTGTTGTCAAACTCTGATTATAAGTGCCAGCACAGCTCCATCCCCGTGGCTGCAAGCAGCAGTCGACCCGAACTACAAGATGTTCAAGTGCTCAGCTTCAAAACAGTGGGTTTCAAATTCTTGGACTCGAGTACTTGTAGCAGAACCAAAATCACAATATAAATGCTGCTATAAATATACAATACTAGAGGAAACAACAATAAAAATGAAAGGAAAGATTCACAAGAAACTAGATATGATGAAAAAGGATATAGCCACAATCATCGAAATAGACATATGCATCTATAGGTTTAATTTCTTGAATAAGATCAGCAGAAATTAAACTTAAACAGATTAATTCATAACCATGAATATAAGTTATATTAGAATTATTTATTTTAAGTTAATTTAAATCTAAGTAAGTAACAAAAATAGTATAGATTAAAGCAGAGTGTCTAGCGAAACAAGAGAGGTATTATTCATTAATAACTGTATTTATAATAATATACATTTTCATGATGTAAAGAGTCTTTGCAATAAATCATGTGGCCAGATTCAATAAAGCCTACACTAAGAGTACACTAAGTATACATTAAGTGTGCATGATATGTATTCAACAGCATTCTTATTACATTTTCTTGTGCTTTCTAGTCATTCAGAAGTATTACACTGTGTACATGTAGTATACACTTTGTGGTGACCTTTATGAATCCATGTCAGTATTTAAAGCTGCAAGAATGCAGGAATATTAGCAGGAAAACTAAAATTAGGTGGAAGAAGGTATGAGGTATGTCTATGCTGTCTGTTCACTCAGAATGATGCACACTTAGCATACACTTAGTGTAGGTTTTATTAAATCGTGGGGTCGGTGTTTCATTATCTTAAAACTAAGCAATATAAGGAAACCATAAAATTGCATGCCTTGTAAAGTAATGAGAACATATAAACAAAGGCTAATTGTGGAAAGCAACAGTAAAGTATTTGCTGATGCCACACTGACAAGGGCAGAAGACAGCAAATTTGTATATAATTTTGTGCCAGTGGATCATCAGGTAGTATGCTAGCATCAGAACCTGGGAAGAACGCTGTGAGTTCTATACCTGCAACAGTTACTTGAATTCATGTACCAGCATTATGGAGTACCAACATATTAGTAACAGCATGTGAGATGGTATTGCATTCCCCAGATATCATTCTGCAGATGAAATGTGAATCTGAATTCTTATCTAGGTGTGCTAGTGGTATTTCAGGTGTATATAAATGATTTCACCATGTGTAGAAAAGAGGAATGGAATTTCTGTGGTGTTTTGGTCAAATTACCCTAGACTGCATGAATAGCACTTTGGCTGTCATCCCTGAATATAGACCCTGTCTGGGTGTTTTAATGCAATCAACAATGACTATACAGTAAATACACCAATAAATAACTAATGTTGACATGAATAATATATTGGGACATTCCTATGCATTATGGTAATAGTATGATTCAGTATAATTGACACTGGTTTATTAAATGCAGAAGTGAAACAAGTGTGTCATGTACACAACGCATTATGCAAATAATTTACATGATACATGCAACACCTCATTTTTCTATTACTGCACTCTGCGGATAAATATCAAGCTGCTCCTTAAACAACTGCTGCTTTGAGGAAATATGAAAAGTAAACAAAAGGGTTTCCATATAAGAAAAGTAAATGGAGAAGATTCTTGTTTTTATTTCTAACTTGAGGAGTTGAAAGACAATGGAACAGATTTTTTTTCTGTGAAATGTTCCTTATAAACATGCTTCATGGTAGAATAAATATAATTCCACATTTAAGTGTTTGATGATTGCTAGTAATGACTCCACACTGCTTAATTCCGGATAAAACTATCCCACCCTATAATGGTCCTCAGTAAAAGGTCCTCGTGGGATGAGACAGCCTATGTGGTACATTTCCAGAGGGAGTCTAACTTTATAACTGACATACATAGGGATGGGCAGACATGATGAAAGAGTGAGGAAAGGATGCTTGGTACCTAGTATGAAAGTCTTCTCTTACTGGGGTGGGAGATTGGCCCAATGGTTAAGGTGTTTACCTTACAGACACAAGGTGCAGGGTTTGATTCTCACATGGGGTAACTGGCTAGGCTTAAAATGGCCTGAAAGGGCAGATAGCCTAGTACTAATCTATGAATCTATCTGGTCCTAGTGATGGAAGAATAAAAGACAGATGTTTTCAGCTTATAATATACATATGGCTATACACAGTGTTATAGGCATCTGAAATAGACAATTTTTGAGCTGAAAAAGTACTGACTTCACTTTGGAGGCATTAATTTAGAGAAGGTGTGGGGAATAAGTGCATATTGAATAAATATATATAGTGTAGGGAGGGGATGATTAATACTAGAACAGGTGGCTTATTATAGGATTAATAAGTCAAGTAAGATCAGCAGGATAAGAAGGTCACAGGAACTGTCAGAGATTCATAGTAAATAGGGCTTCATCTCATACATCCTTTAAGCTCACACCTTTTATTCCATTCTGTTAGCTTTGCTATAAGATGGTTATTGATATTAACCCATCCTGTAATATAAAAGATACTTCTATTAGTGTTTTTTTTTTTATTTTTATATATATATATTTTTTTTAGAAAAATGTTTCTTTGATGTATCTTTTCAATACCTGTAAGATAATTGAAAGTCTCTTCTGTGTCGGCACTCTGAACTGTGCAACAATTTAAGAAGTATGACAGAGACTAAACTATCAAAGATGATCTGTAGAGTCATATTCTATAATTCTGTGATTTATTGTTCGTTTGTTTTACGGGAAGGTCTGGATGTGATATAGTCCATTTTCAGAAGCGGCTAGATGATAAAATTTTCAAAGGCAATAATTGCTAAAGCACAGACTGACATGTACACACCAACTGAAAAGATAAGCAAATGTACAATACATTAAAATATAAAACTTAAATTACTAATTCTTATCTGTAGTTACTATAATTTAATTTTCTTTAGGCCCTCTGCCTGGTATTATTTTAATATTTCATGCTATTGAATTCCAGACTCCTAAATCTTTGGCAGAAGCTAGAACCTATTCTACAGTTGTAAACATTTGTCTTTTTGACTATGTATTGTCCACCGGCAGAGCCCTGCTCTTATTTCCATAAATAGCCAGTGACTTGATTCTGAGGACTGAGTGCATTTCCCAAATTAGCTGAGTTCTGCTCAGTTGTGTTTACATAAACCAACAATTCACAATTGTAATAAGAAAAGAGCTTTGTCATTTGCTGTTTCTTAAGGCAAAAATGGATTGCTTATTTAGGAAACTGGTTTGGATTAGGTGTGATGTTTAGTAGCTGGAAGGGGGTAGGCTGGTTTAGGTATGGCATCTGGCAATTTTTCTTCTTGCCATCCTCATAATTGAAAATGTGTAAGTAGGAAAGAGGTTAAGCAGATGATGATGAGAGGGAGTAAACTGCCTTTTTATGTACAACGTGCTTTTGTGTTATACTGCATTGTGTTTGGTGTATTTTCAATAAATCAGTGTTTAAAGCATTTTGGTTTTAATGCTGGAGTTGTTTTAGTCAAATCCTTTTTGATTGCACAACTTTACAGAAACAACTGCATAAAACTGATTGGTCTTTGACCTATATGCTATCCTAAATGTTTAAGATTACATTTTAAGTTAAAACTGCAGCAATTTCATTGCCATGTGCTGACCTATATGATTGCCAGAGCACAGTATTTTAGTTGAAGATTTTGCTTATTGTGGTTAATATTTTGTCAAGAAATTGTAAACTCTTTCATTGATAACAAGAGAAATTAATCTAATCTACTTGACTACATGGTTTCTGGTAGACATATTTTTATCTGGAAAACTATAGTACTTGTTAATTTATAATATTTTAACATTTAAAATATAAATTGCTTTGAAACAAACAAGCTGCACATATTGACAGATAGGACTGGTGAATAGGAAAGAACATCTTGGAGCAGCTAGCCTGCTCCATTTTTCTGCACTGTCAATCTGCCAGCTTTGCTTGCGTGTCCTCCTTCTTTCATAACCATTTCAGTAAGTATGAAACATTTTATTTATTCTCATTTCACTGAATATATTCTATTTTTGTTAAGGCATGCATTAGTAGTTACTTATATGAATTAGAAATGTATGAAATGCGGATACAAATGTGATATAACAGATGCAGATATAATACTGGTATACAAATATTAATTTAACTTTTAAGGAAAACAGAAAGTGATGCTAATAACTCAGTCTATCTGACAGATATTTGAGAGCAGTGGATTTGATTCTTAAGAAAGAGCATTAGTTCTTAACTGCTAGCAATACACATACTTCTTCTTCTTCTTTCGGCTTTTTCCCGGTTAGGGGTCGCCACAGCGGATCACCTGTCCGCTCATGATTGGCAGTGGACTTTTACTGAGTCGAGTTGCCAGCCCGGCGCCCAACCTTCCACAGAAGGCACACACATGCACACACTCACACCTAGGGCCAATTTGGAGTGTTCAATCCACCTACAGCATGTCTTTGGGATGTGGGAGGAAACCGGAGCACCCGGAGGAAACCCACGTGACCACAGGGAGGGCATGCAGACTCCGCACAGAAGGCACCCCAGCCAAGGATCAAACCAGAGAACCTCTTGCTGTGAGGCAGCAATGCTAACCACTGCACCACTGTGGCCACCTTACTAGCAATACACATACTACAGTACTATTATATAAAATTCTTTACATTTTGCCTATTGGAAAGTGACTAATTACAAGTTAAAGGTGTGGCAGGTAAGGCCTTTTTAGCAAACAATATTTTATTATTAATCTAACTTTTAACAAAACAAAACGAGAGATATTCAATAACAAAATCAGTTGATTTCAACAACAGTAACATTGACAGTTTGCAAGTATTCATTAAACATGAAACAATTAGTTTATAGGAATAGTTGTAGCAATGGGCCTGGCTATGAAATGACTGTGAGTACCAGTTCTAAAATGCACTTACACAATATACAGTGTTTTTATATACTGTGTGCTTTAATGTTCACATTATGTGTGCTTCCAAAGTGCTAAACTATAACCATAATTTTTCTAACCCCCATAATAAATCTCAGAACAGTTCTACAAACTGTAGGATGCTGTCCTTCTCCTAGAACATCAGTTCTAGGTTCATAGGTGTATACTAGGCTAATGACCGCAAGGGCTATTTTAAGCCTAGCCATCCATCTCAAATCTCTGACAAGTTCTGGTACCCTCCATAAGTGTAAGCAGGGGCTTCAGAGATGAAACATTTACAAGCAGGGGCCTGGGAGATGAACCATTTACAGGTTGCCTGTGACCATTAGAGACATAGTTATCAAGCCAAGGATGTATTTCCTGTTTTCCATCCAGTTGTCCAACTTACACTTGAATTGAGTTAGGGATGAACTCTGCTTCACATGAATAGACAGTCTGTTCCAGAGATGGGGTATTCTCTGGGATACATACCTGTCTCTACAGCAGGTCCAATTTATATCACAGACAAGGTTTAAGTCTTTAGAATGGATAATTCTGGTGCTGTTTGTTTTCTGGATATGCATGAGGTCCATTAGAATGGGGTCTGACAATGTCCTGTATGCCAGGCATAGATCTCCCCTCAACATCCTATAGGAGACAGAATATGGGGATAGGGCCTTGAGGCAATCTGCATAGGACATTTTACTTACACCCTGTATTCTTTTACTGAAGAACCTCTGTGGACATTCTAGTTGTTAGATATGCCTGGTTAGGTACATACCAAAAGTAGCATTGTACTCAATGATAGGTCTGATGAATGCCAAATACAGTGGAACAATGACTTCCTTGGACCAAGGTGCCATACCTTTGTTTATAAGTTGGGTAACATAGAATGATTTCCACACTACTGTAGACATGTGATGGTCAAATGCAGCTGTCTATATGTGTCCCAAAGTCCCTAACTACTAGGTCAGCTCTAAGGGGTGTGTTGTCAATATGATAATTACCATGGGTGGATGACTTCCCAGAGGAAACTATTATGTATTTCTTGGCATTTAATTTTTATCCATGACTCTGACACCAATTGTTTGTCTGTGCCACCCCTTCCTGGAGAACATTTGTGTCTGTGTGGGATTCAGTGACAGCTCCTAATTTGCAATTATCTGCAAATTTAATCAGCCAGAGACCATTGAAATTGGTCTTGACTTCAAATAAGTAAATGAGAAAAAGGAGTGGTCCAGGGACTGATCTCTAAGGGACTCTACTTGTGACTGGCCACTTGTAGAGGTAGACTCCCCTACTTTAAATTCCTAGGTCTTGTCTGTGAGCCACTTGGCTCTCTACCTGGTGACATATGAGTTTGTACCTAACCTCTTGAGTTTGTCAACAATGCCCGAGTTGGGTATTGTGTCAAATGCCTTGGCCAAGTCAAGGTAGACAGTGTGAACCATTTTGCCCTCATCCATTATTTTGTTGACCTTTTTAAAGAAGTCCACCAGGTTGAGTAGGCATGATCTGCCCTTGATGAAACTAAACTGGATTGGGTCCAGTGTCTGGAGGTTTACTATGTCAATATTGATAATTTCCATGGGTTTGCAAATAAAACTAGTGAGACTTATGGGTCTGTAGTTCCCAGGGTTTGTGATGGCCGACCTTTGGGCAGAGGATTGACTGTTGCTTTTCTCCATTAATGAGGCACAGAGCCTGTTTGGAGGCTACAGTTAAATAGCAATTCCAGATGACCTAGTAGGTCATGTTTTCTGCTATTTAGAAGGCATCCTGGGATATTGTCTGGGCTCATTGATGAGAGAGCATTAAGGATTTATTCCCTATTGAGAGCAGGAGGAGTTATATTTGATGGTATTTCTTGAGGGAGGGTTGACGGGGAGAGAGGGGTAAAGTTGGAGTTAAATTTGTTGGCCAGTAGGTTTGCTATATATTCTGGCTCAGTATAGGTGGCTCCATCTACAATGAGCTCTGCACACAATTGTGTATTGCCTTTGAGGTTGCGAACATAACTAAAGAATGCCTTGTGGTTATCCTTGGCCTGGGAGGCCAAATTTACCTCAAATTTGGCTTTGGTAGACTTTATTTGTCCTCTGAGTTGTTTGTTTAATTTTTGATGAGTGTTTTTATCCTACTAGGAGCTGCATCTCCTAATGTTTGCCATGATTTTCTTCATTTTGTTATACAGCCTACTGATTTTGTGATTCCACCAGGGTGGCTTGTTTTTGAGTTAGTTCTGTACTTCTTCCTGGTGGGTACAGCTGCCTCTGTGCAGCTATGAACATGCTTGTATAGGGTTTCTGTGAACAGTTCTACATAGGCAGAAGTGTTCTAAGGGTTTATGGGGGCTTGAAAATTTTTCAGGTTATCACTTAATAGCAGAAAGTTAACATTAGTGTAGTTCCGGAATAATCCAGGGTTTGCTGGGGTCCAGGTTTTACTTTTACTTCAAAAGAGACAATTTTGTGGTCTGAACTTACAAGGGAAGGCATTACACTAGGGGGTGTGCAGCACTCTCCCATATTAGTGAGGACCAGATTCAGTATTGTTGCAACCCTGGTTGGTATATTGACTATCTGGACCAGAGAGTTTGTGTTCATAAAATCCAGGAATCTCTGTACCTGTATGTTTGATGTCGTATAGGACTCTCAGTTAATAGTGGGGTAATTAAAGTCACCCATTAATACGGTATTGTGTTGGATGGTGAGTGTTTCCAATACGTTTAAATATATGGTATGGGTTTCATAGGTTATAGAGGGGACCTATAGCTTGCAAGCAAGTAGTATTGGATTTTGCCTATGATAATTTAAACATGGAGTAGCTCAAGTGCATTGTCCTGTTTGACCAGCCTTGAGGTATATTTATTTTTTATGTAAATTGAGACACCTCCACTTTATTCCCTGTCTGTGTAGTCACTGGTCTAAATGTGTGGAAGGCATTATAATCTTGTACTGTGGATATTCTCTCCCCTGGTTTAAACCATGTCTCAGTGACAGCACAGACGTCAGCATTCTCAAGGGTAAAGTGAGCTTCTAGGGAGTGGAGTTTTTTGTTTAGACTTGTAGTATTCAGCAGTAATACCTTTAGCTTTTCTTGGTTTTGATTTGTTATGTCAGAAGTACTTTCAGTTTGGCATTGCCTAAAAAGGGACAATGGGGGAAGACAATGTTTTAGTCAATATTCAAAAGCCTAGATGTGAGAGGCACAGACCATGCTTGGCAAAGCAGCATGGCCTGTTGACCATCTCCTTCCATGCTGAAAAATATTGCACCCCCTTAGAATGGCACCAGAAACTAAGACAATTATTAAAGTAATTCATCTTTTGTTTGTATTGTGGCATCATCCTTGGAGAAGGTAAAATGCTGCTCAATGCTAGGCTATTACCAGCCTGGGTGACATATTCTGAGAACTCCATGATGTCTCTCTTGATATAGTCGAGGGAGGTACATCTCAGGTCAATTGCACCCACATGGACTATGACTGAGTCATACTGGTACTTGTAGTCCAATGACCTGAGAACTTGTGTAAAGTGTCGGATCCTAGTCTCCTGATAAGGGACTGACAGTGACTTTGTCCTTACTCAGCCTGGTGAGAGGGACATCAGTGTAGTTCACGATGGAGTCTCTAATGACCAGAATGTGGGACTGTGTGGTGGCTTGCCTTATGGGCTTATAAGTAGAGGCTCCATGAGATGTGGCTGTATGTGTTGATGTGGGTGAGATGTTGTTTTGAAAACAGTACATTTGGGGTTGCTAAGGGTATTTATTATATGTCTTTCCTCTAGTATGTCTTTGGGGTTTAAGATGGTTACATTTAAGTGCTTCAGCATATAAGGGACTGTATGTCTGCTTTGAATTGTGTGTGATGGGTGCAGTGTGTATAGTACTGACAATCATATTGACATTAGGAGTACTTTTATGAGTCAGTGTTGCCTCTAGTGACATTATGTAAATATATCTCTCACATACCATATCAGTTTGTTTGAGAATTAACTAGTTGTCAATAAACATGAGGCAATTTTTTCATTGCCTCAAGATGCCCATATCCATCAAGCTGGTAATGGAGACAGTGGGAAACAACAGACCCTTTTTATTGATTAAACAGGTGGAGTGAAAATATAAAGCAGTGTCAGGAGTATCCAGTTTGCAACTCTGGGGACAATGCTTGTCACTGAAAGCTAGTTGTCCTGTGTACAACTAAGTATTTGTGAAATTTCAAACGTACTTTTACAGGAAAAATGTCAGTCAAGTTTCTGTGTCTATACAGGGAACTCCAAACATTTTAGAAGAAACTAATACGTAGGCCCTGAAAATTTAAGGATGAGGTAATTAGACAGATATTCTGTAGTTAGAAACAAATCAAGCAGTACTTAATGAGAACAAGGAATTAGTTTGTCAAGAATGATGAAAAAGAGGGGAGTTGTGTGAATGGCTACTGCCTGGCTACTACTAGTGCTGGTCTCACCACAGCTTCACTCTGCTGGGATACAATGCTCCTTTGCTTCTTCTCCCATCAGAAGCAAAACATTAGCTCCAATTCCAAGATGAGAAGCAGGCCACAGTCTGTTTGGTGATCCACAGTCTTGTCCCAGGTGGGGCAAGGGTCTGTAGGCTTGTTGTTGCCTTTTCCTGGAAAATGCCTTGAAAAGCAACCAGACCAACCAGGAATGTCAAGTACAGACACTCACTGCCCAAGCAGAAAATGTCAGGAATTAATGCACTCTGCACTCTGCTCCTTCTCTCAACAGGAACAGAATATATGCACAAATTCCAAGCTGTCACCCATGAAGCAGTTATTAGGCTTTCAGTAGTCTCCAGGAAATAATGTCCCTGTGCTCCTTCTCTTACCAGGAGAAAACAGGACTAATCCCAAGATGACTACTGTGAGGCAGAATGCGGGCTCTCCAATAACTGTGGTCTTGCAATAGATGTTGCAGATTTTAAGAACAAAATGGAAAATGATGGGTTAATATCTCAATCACTGCAGTGTGCACTAAGCAGTTAGATATGAAAGAGGGATTAACTTAAGCTTTAGCTGCCTTAGTGGGGAGCCATTAATTTTAAAAGAGAAAGATAGATTGAAAGGGGGTAGGCACTTTGTATTCTGATTCTATGGAACACAATGGGATGGCTATTAAATTTAAATAGTTGAAGGGCAGTGATTTCACAAAATGTTGTGCTTACTCACGACAGCCAATGAAAGCAGAGAGGGAAGGGGATATGTGGTCAATATGACATAAGTAGCAGGCAATTAGAGAGACAGTTGAATTTAAGAACACAACAACACCAGCATGGGAGGGTAGGAAAAAAATTCTATGTGACTCACAAGAGACACAGCTGTGGTCTCTTTCCTAGTTTTAATATGCAAATAAAAGCAGAATACAAGTAAAACACAGCATAAAGAAAACAAATCACAATGTAGAAAATAGAAGAAGGCAATAAAGTAATATAAAATATAAGAAAGCCAAAGCAAACTAATCTTTCCCTCCCAGCAAGTTGTAGCAGAGTCTGGGTGACCTTCTCCATTAAAGCTGATTATCTCTTATTTAGGATTCAGTCACGGAGTATAATGTAGGATCCATTTCTGAAAATAATTGCCCTGATAGTACGTTTGGCATTTTCCACCTCAGGGTAATATAAATTTTGACAATGTACATCAATTTTAGAATCCATAATCAAATGTTCATACCCATGTTTATGACAGCTGGGTGCATGACTGTAAAAAACAAGGTAGGGTTGCTCGGTAAACTAGTACCCAACAGATTTGAAAGACATATTAAGTAAACTCGCATATACTTTGATCTGCCAGGTAGTACCAAAACTTGTGTAATATATTGACTTCACCCCTTTTAAATGGCTCACATTTATATGTAATCCAAACACATTTATTTCTACTGCTCTGTGATGACCAATGCACCCAAATCTAAACAAAACTGTATCAGTGAGTACAGTTAGTTGTTTAATCAAATGACAATAAATAAATAAAAATAAAAATCTGTTGGTGGAATGGAAGTTCTACACCTTTATTTTGGAAATAAGTAAATTCTCATAGAGTTTTCTTAACACAATCATAGGTTAAAACCCAGCAGATATAGGAAGCCTTAGGTTTGTCCTTTGGTATTAAACTAAAAGCACATTTCAAGATTCTAAGAAAATGCAACTGCACTTTCTCTCTCAGGTCATATAACTTAACCTCTTCCTACCCTGCTTCTATCTGCATTACTTGCACTGACTCCACTTTTCATTGCAATTCTTTCAACATGTCATCTCAGACATATGTGCAGTATATAATGCATGTATATAATGTATTTTGTCAGCAGGTCTATATATAATGCCAATTATCTATTGTTTTTCTATCCTTAAGCTATATTTTCTATTTTACCACTCTTGCTTGCAAATATTGCCGAATATTCTTAACCTATGTAAGAAATATAAGTAACACATTACTTAATCATCTCAAACTCCTTCCAGGGTCCATATTACTTATATTATTCTCCCCAAGAAATATTTTCATATACATTTTTAACATATGCAAAATATTCAGAAGTCCATTCCATCCCATGACTTAGATTTCTGTGGAGGTGTCTTTACAGATATGTTAGAGACTGGTCAGCCATGTCTAAATTGTAGAATCATAATTCACTCCTCTTGCTTTTAGCTATCTTAATTTTCCTTATTGGCTTTGACTGCATGTAGCATAAGGTGGCTTGCGACAGATTTCCAGATTTCATCAGCTCGTAAAAAATCATATACCCATCTTGTATTTTTAAACATTTGTTGTATGTTCATATGCTCTAATAAGGTTTTATATCATCGTAATCATCATTGACTCCATTTTAGACAGGGCCAGGGTGTCATGTCAAATGTCACCATCTTTCTTATTTCACAGCCACATTCCTACCTTTTATGCCAGCCATACCCAACTTTTATAGGTCTTCTCTCTCTTGCAATCCATCCATCTCTTAACTGGGCATCCTCATCTCTTGCCTTCTTCTTGTCTTTTCTTTACCAAATTACCTTCTACTTTCCCATTCCTAGGAGCAAATGACTGTAATCTGTTCTTCTTTGCCTTCTCTACAATTAGGGCTACTTTGATTCCTGCTCTGAAAATCACATTTTTTCATCTGTCCCACAGTATGCGTCCTACTCAGACACTTTACCTCAATCACCTCAAGCTTCCTTTTCTGCTCTGTCTTCACTACCCAGGTTTCTGTACTATGCAGAAGTTCTAGTTACACCACTGTTTGTGACACCTTACATTTCAACTTCTTTGGCATTTTTCTGTCAGGCACTATCTATTACACTTTGCACCAGTTACCTGTAGCACATCTGATTCTAGCTTTGACCTTGTTATTAAGACTCCCCTTCTCTTCTACCACAATTCCCAGACACATGAAGCTGTTAATCTGTTCCACTGTTTTTCCCTGCAGTGTCAATTTTCAGCTTTTCTTGATTTATCCTACTTGCTACCAAGACTGTTTATTTATTTACTTGAATTTATTTACTGGGAAGATCTGACTGGGTCCTGCAAGATCCCCTTTCAGAAGAGGCCTGTGGATAAAAGCTCCAAATGTATATTTAGTGAGAGAAAACATACAAAGGAATTACAGCAGACCCTCTCTGAGTGCTACTGATTTATCTGTACTCACTTTCATTCTATGCATCTAAATTAATATGCCCCTTTTAATATCTGAACACTAATCTAAAAGTATGGTTACTGCAACAGTATATACCAATATAATATACTCTCCTACCTCTGAGGAAAGTACTGGTTCTATTTATTTTCAAACAACCATTCTACCTCAGCAGCTGTTTGGTTACTTCTCCCTACTGCTTTCTAGAGAAGGGAGAGAGATGTCCAAGACAAGAGCTTAAGGTCTGGTGGCCTAGAGAGAAGAAGGTATCCAAATTGCAAGTAATCTAGACTCTGAGGAAATATGTATGTGATAAACTTTAAGGAAGCAGAGACTGAAAGAATAACTCAGATTTCCTAGGGAAGATAGCCAGTGAGAACTGAGAGAGAGAGGCAATGATATAAGTATACCTTGAAATGGTTTGTTTATGATGAAAGGAGTAGTCATTATTGCACAACAGAAGGAACTGGAGAACAGTGCAAAAAAACAGTTGGCAAGTCAGACAATTAACTGCATTGCACGCACAGATTGATAAAAGGCTGTTCTTATGTGGAAAAGTGAAGATGTGTAAAACATCCCTTGACAAAACTCAATCTGACTTAGTTAATAGTAAGTTCTGACAATTGATATGTTGAACTACGTTGATGGAGTAACTGAAGCACTGGATAATGGATAATCAGTGCATGCTACCTCTCTGGGTCTAGCTAAGGCCTTTTACACTGTTCAGTATGTTAATATTATTGAATATCTCACACACTTGAATATTAGCCCTGTGTAACCAACTGGATAACAAATTAGGATGGTGGTGTACTTTCCTCTAAAAGGTTTGTCACTAGTGTCAACCCACAGGGTTTTGTATTGGGTACCCTCCTTTTTAATATATGCTTTTTCTGATGTCCAAGCTGAGGTTGAAGATCCACTGCTGAGAAAGTCTGTTTATGACTGCAAACTGCATGCAGTTCTCCATCTGATACCCATATACCACAAGTGGATCAAAACTTCACGAATATCTAGTGTCTCAACCATGATCTCAAACTCACTGCTATCTTGGGGGAAAAAGTACACCCCTGATTGTACCACATAAAAAGTATTCACTCAACTCTGATAGCATTATTTGGGATCTAGGCATACTTGTAGATGATGAACTCTCCTTTGATCACCACATATCCATCATTATTAGGAAATCAAACTTACTAAAAGTACATTATCCAGAGCCAAGAAAATCACTGCCTCCTCCTTCTGCTCAATTCCACTCAGGCCTGTAATCGAATGCAGTACCCCCTTTCACATGTACCTATCCAAATACATCACCCAGTTCAAAAGACCACAGTGCTTCCTTACCAAGAAAAGTCAGGTAAAGGCTCCTTCAAATACACATACTGACTGTTATCCATGTCACTTTACTCCTTTTTCTATAGGCAGAACCATAGCTCGCTTATTTGGTGTCTTGTGCTGTTCCCTCAAACTGGCACCACCCTTAACTCAAAATTGAGAAGCAAAAAAAAAAAAAGGTCTTCTTACAGCTGAAGACTAAAAATAAAACATTTTCTGCATAACTGTAGCAGGAAGCAGCTTGCTACAGTTATCACTGCACACTTTGTCTGTGAAAGCAAATAGAGTGTCGGTATTTATTTATGAAGTGGTGCTATCCTTACAGCTTCATATGTAAGTGTTGGTACTGCACTGCTGCATCAGAACCTGCTGATTGTATCCCTTAACCACTTATGCCTAAGGCAGCTATCCCCCTAACCCCACTTTAGCTATGGCTTTGCCTGCAAGCTCTTGGATGAAAACCCTCTACTTGGCCTACAGGCTTGTGAAAGATTCAGTACTGCTTAACCTCTTAACACCAAAAAAATGAAAATACCACCAATACCCACCCTATGGACCTAAACCTATATCCCAATGTAAACACAACCTGTTAACACTACTGATATATCTCCAATGGATCCCTATACATGGAACAAGTTCATATTACAACTGAAATAAAGTAGCTCCTTAACTCTCTTTAAAACCAACCTTGATAGCGAATGGGGATCTTTACGTTTGTCAGTACCAGTACTGCACTGCTGCACGATCAGAACCTGCTGATTGTACTCCTTAACCACTTATGCCTAGGGCAGCTATCCCCCTAACCCTACTTTAGCTATGCCTTTGCCTGCAGGCTCTTGCATGGAAACCTCTACTTGGCCTACAGGGCTGTGAAAGATTCAGTCCTGCTTAACCTCTTTTTTTTCTCAATTTTTTATTTTTTTTTATTTTTCAAATACATTTGAATGAATTCCATATTATTTATACAAAACATCTTATATAACTATGTACACTGTTTACATTAGCCTGACACTATAACAGATCTTAATGTATACAGTTACTTTATAAGTATGTCCAGTCCATTATCAGAGTGTCTGATCAGTTATTGTATAGTGTCAATCAACGATAAGACTTTTCCCCAAGGGTTGTTGACAAATGGCTTTGGATAAATTCTTAGATCTTTTAATTTCCAATAATGCTGTGGTCTTCAGTAGGCTGTAGAAGTCTTCCAAAGTTGGTATTGTGTTTGTATTCCATCTTTATATTATACACTTCCTTGAAATTGCAACTATAGTCCATACTAGATACATGTTTGACTTATTCAAATGAGGACCTTCATTCACATTTAATAATACAAAAGCTTCAGTTAAATAAAATAATTCATTAAATAAAGCTTGTAGAAAGTTATTAATATCATTCCAAAATAGCTTAAATTTAACACAGTCAAAGAAAATGTGGTTCCAATCTGCATTGTGTACTTGCTCACATCTCCAACATATTCCTTTTCTAGAAGAACTAATTTTACTGATTCTATCAGGGGTTAAGAATGCTCTGTATAAGCATTTCCAATTAAAAACTTTCCAGTATTTTATAAAGGATATATATTTTATCGATAATAAAATATTTGTTTTAATATCTTCAGTTAACTATATTGAGTGTCATTTTGTTATATATTTCCAATATGAAGTTTTGGGTGTTGTTTTATAGTTTATCAATATTTTGTAGAATTCTGAAATACTGTTTCCCATGTCAAAGTCATTATATATGATTTCATATATGTATTTCGTAAATTTAGATATTTCTTTAAATGAAGAATCATTAATTATTCTACTTAAATCTTGTGAATGTGACAGAATACTCTGTTAGCCAGTCCTGTTGTGGAATTTTGTATGTTCGTTTTATTACTTGCATAGCTGAAACTTTTAGTTCTTTGATACATTGGAGCCAACAAACACATCCCTTCTGTTCCCAAGAATTAATAATTTCTCTATATATATTTTATGTGGAAAGTGTGACTATAAATGGTGTTAAAAGATCAAACCAGATTTTTAAATCTATATTTGCATTAATAATTTTCCTAAATGAGTCAATGTAATAATTAATCATACGAGTTTTAGTGGGTTTAGTTATGTTATATTGCATACTAATACATAATATGTGCCATAACAAATTTTTATCTATTTGAATTTTTTTTTTTTTGTAAATCAAATTCATTTATTGATATTACAATCAGTAATTATTTCTAATTTACAGAGTAATTTGGACTTATCCAAGCTGAGATCACTTTAGATATTGATGTTTTTATATATGTTTCTGTATCAGGAAACTTTAATCCTCCCTGTTTCCATGGTCTGATATGATGCATTAAAGCTATTCTGTTTCTTTTGGGAAACCATAACAATTTTATTAGGCATGAATTTATTTCTTTAAGTATATTCCTTTCTGGTAATGGTTGTATTGCCAAGTCTATATATGGGATCTTGGGCAGTAAAACCATTTTTATTAACTGTAGTCTATCTTCAAATTTTGTTCCATTTTTCCACAGAAATTTTAATTGTATTTATGATATTATTGTAGTTTTTTTAGACTAATTCATTATTATCCTTGCATAACTTAATTCCTAGATATTTTAATGTAGATTCTTGTTTCCCAATGATGTGATATCCCTTATCCTGCAGTTCTTTTTTTTTTTATTTAAAAATAAAAAAAATGATTTTGGTTTATTGAAATGGAGTCCTGACGTCATTTGAAATTGGTTAATTAATATATATAATCATTCTAATGTCTCTTTTGTATTAGATAATGTTACTAATATGTCATCAGCAAATAGCATTACTTTAGAATTGTATTGTTCATAAACATCTATTCCTTTGATTTTTATATTGTTACAAATTGAATCTGCCAATATCTCAATAGCCACAGCAAACAGAATTGGTGACATGAGACATTCTTGCTTAGTGCCTTCTGCTATATGTATAGATTCAGAGGTAAAAGGACCTAACTTGACATACGCTAAATTATTTGTATATATATTCTTTAGGCGATGAACAAAGAAGGAGGAAATTCAAATAGCATTAGGATTTTGAATAAATATTCACAATTTAGGGAATCAAAGGCTTTCTCTATATCTAAGCCAATTATGGGTGTTTCTTTATTTTCTTTATTAACATAATCTATAAGAGAAATTATCCTTTTAATACTATCATGTGTGTGTCTATGATATATAAATCCGGTTTGATCGTTATTGTTTTGGATAGGGGTATTTTCATTCTGTTAGTTAATATTGTCATAAATATCTTATAGCCATTATTTAATAATGATATAGGTCTATATGAGGTACAGAGGTTTGGGGATTTGTTTTCCTTTAGGATTAGTGTGATTAAGAAATATCTCCAAGAAGGTGATATTAAAGCTTGTGACTGAATTTCTAATAGAGTTTTATGGAAGAGGGATAGTATCTTTGAAGGAAAAAAAATATATATTTCCATAATTATGCCATCTATACCTGAAGCTTTATTATTTTTATCCTCTTTTATTGTATCTGCAATTTCTTTGTAGGATATGAGTGCTTGCAGATCTAGTTTTAATTTTTCTGATTTTTTTATATTAGAACATTTTTCATCCAGATTTAATTGATCAGTATGTATATTTTCTTTTTGGAAATGTTCCATATAGTGATTTCTATAGGCATCAAGAATGTCACCTATAATTGAGACATTTTACCTTTCTTTTCATGGAAGATAGTTTTAATTTTATTAGCTTTTGGTTATATTTTGATTCTTGTGGATACATTATGTAGATATTTGGGAGAAGTGGCCAAGATATTAATTTTTAGTTTTTCTAAAGCTAAACTAGTTTTATGTGTTAGAAGTTTGTTGTATTTATTGTTTAATACTGTTACTTTCTTTTTCATCTCCAAATGATTTTGATTTTTTCAACTTTTACTGACAAAAGTTTGGATTGTAGATCTAATAATTCAGAATCTTGTTCTCTGATTTTTTTTTTTATACCAAGTTAGGGTTTTACCATATATGTAAGCTTTTAATGAGTCCCATATCATTATTTTAGTTATCTCTGTGGTGTAATTAATATCTAAGAAGAAATGTAATTCAGATAATAACCAGGGTTTGAACTCTTTAATTTTAGTTATATATGCTGGAATTCTGGAGTTAAAGATTAATGGTTTGTACCCATTTTGACGTTTTAGTATCAATGAATTGTGGTCTGAAAAGGGGCAGGGAGTGATTGAGAAATTAATGATTTTAGAGTGTAAGTCATGGGCAAAAAACATTTTATCTATTCTAGTGTGGGTACCAAATCCGTGATCTTGATGGGAAAACAACAAAGATTTATCTTCTTTAAATTTGAAAGTATCTACAAGATGAAATGATTCTACCCACTTGTTTAAAGTTTTTGATACAGCAGATGTATGCAGTGGTCTTTTATTTGTAGTTTCAGAAATATCAAATATACAGTTAAAATCTCCTCCTAATATTAAGTTGCCTTTCTAATTACTGGAAATAAAATCCAAGTGTTTTCTAACATTTGTTACAATGCCTGGGAACCAGTATAGATTGGCTAGAGGCCATATTCTGTTATTATATTTAACTATTACTAATGCCATAAGGCCTTCTTTATCTTCATACTTATAAATTATTTCTTTGTTAATCACATTTGTTTTCCATAAAATTGTTACCCCCTTTGTCTTATAAGTGGAATGCACCAATATCATATATTCCTTAGGATTCCATTTGAAATTGTCATTTGTTTTTAAATGAGTTTCTTGAAGGAAGATAATTTGTGCTTTGTTCAGTTTTAAATATTTCAGTAGATCTCTTGCTAGGATTGTTTAATCCATTGGTATTTAAAGATAATAAAGTTAAACCTATCTTAGTTTATTTAAACTTTGTATTTTTTGTTTTATTGTGAATATTAAAACATTTTCCTCTGATAACTATAAAGTATATGTTTGAGCTTTTAAATGAAATTATCAGTTTTATACTTTGTGTGTTTACCAATAAAGTAATGTTTTGGTCAGGCATACTAAAAATGCTTTTGTGAAATAACACATTTAAATGAATAAATGTTAACAAAGATAAGATCCGCACTAGCCAATGAATGAAAAGCATTCCTAATCTGATGGATAAACCTAAGTCCATCAGATTACCACTCATACCTTGACAATCCAGAATGTCTGAGCTCCATAAATTGAATTATCATATGGAGAATATTTGTAATAGAAATAAGCAATATTTATATTATTTTTAACAGATATAGTACTATTGCAGATTAGACAGAATTCTAATACAATATAAATGTCTACTTATTATATAAGCAATTAATATTTACATGAAAGATAGATGATAAGCAATTCAATCATAGTAAAGTAGGATGTATCATATATAAAACCTCAGTAAAAGATTATAGCACACAGTTATTTAACATATTCACCCTTACTGATGAAGTCTTTCAAAATGTATTACTTAATATAAATAGATGGTAATAATATTTATACCTAATGTTTATAACACAACCCACAATGTATTTGATGAAAGTTAGTGCATTTTAATTATTAGTGCATCTCCCTTCTCCCCATTTTCTACACATAAGGATTTTCATATCTGTCATTTCTTATTATAAAATGAGTGAAATTATAGGTTAAAAACAACAAATTCACTTATTGTGATTAATGATTGCAAGTACCCTTTCCATATTGATAAATTGCCATTTTATGGCATATACTGAAAGTTTTTAGATTTAAATGGCAGCATTCTATTTTGTATAATCAGCAAAGGTTAAACTGAGTGATTATTGTCAATTTAATACTATTTGTTCAGAATGTGATTGTTACATTCTGTGACATTCATAGTTCAGGCTTCTATTGTTTCCCTTGAACAACTTTGTCAGTTTGATGTCATATATTCCCAAAACATTAGTTGCCTTGGTAACAGCTTAAGTATTATGTATGGTCAAGATGGGTTACAAAACCACAATTCAAGTTAAAGCAATTATATGACTTGTTATGCACATTGACTTATATGAGAAAATCATCATGCTTCCCCTTGATGCTCAATATAGTGTATGTCATTTATGACAAGTTAAAACAGTAGTGTTATTATACACACTTTCGACACCCATTTTAAATTAATTTTGCTATGCCCTTTTTCAAGGTTAGTATACTGTGCCTCTGTCCAACAGTGACATAGAAGTGATACCTAGGGTAAACCTACAATCTCCCATCCACTCATATAGGTTATATAAGAAAATCATCATGCTTCCCCTTGATGTTTAATGTAGTGTTTGTCATTTATGACAAGTTAAGACAGTAGTGTTATTATACACAAGCCCATGTTATTAAATCCTGTCTTTAATATCTAAATTCAGCAGACTGCTTCATCTTATATGACAATTATACATTTTATATCTAGATTTACTAAAATCATACATTACATAACTATTGTGTGTGTGTGTTTTTTTTTTTTTTTTTTTTTGGCTGTTGCTTAGTTATTTGAGAGACCAGAAGCTGTAATACTTATTCTTTATTATAAATTCTTATTTATTAGCTGCTTCCAAGCATGTTTATACAGTCCATAGACTTTAAATTATGAGACCCTTCTAGTTTCTTATTTGTTATATTTCCATCCTTACATACACACATATCAGTATTTCAAGCACGGGCAACAATACCCATCCAGTTTTGCCAGAATACCATTCACTAGTTCATTTAGTGTGTTTCCAGGCTGTTCTTAGAATATCCAAACCAATATTTTTCCTGTTCCATTTTTTACTAGCCTGTGCCATGCAGTGGCCACTTTGCCAGTGAACCACTCTACACATCTCCCATTCTCACAGATATTTCCATGAAGGAAATCTGATGACTCACTAGTTCTTCTCGGCAACCCCAAACAACCCTAGAATCAGCTATCCCCATATGGTCAACACATCTGAGCAAGCTCACCTCCAAGACCACGGCAAAGGGTTCTACACAAGACCAAGTACTCTTAGTCTTTCATAATAACTCAGAATTCCACTCTTATGTAAGTCCTTAATGTGTTTGGACCAAAATACATTTTAAATATAAAATTGCACTTATTATTTTATTTTTTTTATCAAGAATCAACTTAATGAGCTAAACGAAGTGTTGGGAGATCATCAATATGTGTATATGTGGTTTAAAACAGCCCTTTTATTATATATATTTGTTTTTTTTTAAACCAAAAACATTGCTCCTCAGAGCCATTAAGCATTATCATCACTCTGTCTCCATTACCATAGCATCCTGGGAGCATCTGTTTCTGTTAGTGTGTCTGTGTACTGCATACCAGGGGCTCAAGATGCACCTGAAGCAAAGTTTCACTTCACTGCAACTTCAAGCCTAAGTTCCCTCCCTTTCAGTGAGGCAGCAGCCAGGAAAAGAACGGAGAGCAAACAGATCAAAAAAAAAAAAAAAAAAAAAAAAAAAAAAAAAAAAAACCTTCCAACAAGCCGCCACAACAAGATATAACACATTCTTCCATCCTTCCCACCTCTTACTCAGAAGATGTATAAACAAACTATTCTCTGCCAAAATATCCCAAATCACAACAAACTATTCTCTGCCAAAATATCCTAAATCACAGTTTTATCCACCCCCTTCCCCTAGATCCAGGCTAAAACACCAAATGTCTCTTCCTAATACACAATCATCAGTAAACCTCGATCACAAGCCACAACCCACAGCTTTCCAGAGACAAAAACGGCAACATACAACAGCTGCCAGACACAGCTACATCCATGCACACTATATCAGGCTTGATCAAACAGCACTCATAGCTGTGATACCTGCCATAATTGATATTAACTATATTTAGACAGAATAATAATGACATTTGTGGTTTACTATTATTATGTTGGTCCGGACTCGGTCAAACACTGCTTACATCGACCCACGTTTGCAAAAGTTGGCATTGCTGAATCCCGACATTACCGAATTACATCTCAAATGTGACCACAGAATGGGCTTTAACATGGATCAAGATAGGTGCAAGATTTGTAATCTGGCAATGTCGGGTTTGACATTGTCACCATTCGACCCCCTGCATTTTGTTGAAGTGGATTTATCTGAATCCATTTCAGCATAATGACAGTAAACCAACATTTGTACTAGCTGCCAGACACAGCTGCATCCATGCACACCATATCAGGATTGATCAAACAGCAGTCGTAGCTGTGATACCTGCCATAATTGATGTTAACTATATTTAGACAGAATAATGATGACATTTGTACTAAGAGCTTCCTACTATTATTCAACCAGGATATAAATGACATTTCTAAATCATACTTTAATTGAAGAAGGCATTAGCCTCCATGACAGCATTTTTTTTTTCAAAACACTCTACTGTTACTGCTATTATATATGATGTTAATTTGTTGCATTTGAGTCTAAACTCTAATGAATGGTACCTTGTTGAATTAGTTAATTAATTACTTAAATTATTATAAGTAAAAACAATGAAAAATGAACAAGATAGGTATTTACTGAGTTCAAGTAGGGGAATAGAAACGTCTATGTTTATATTATATGTTGCTTTGTTTGGCTTATATATAATGTAAATAGTAACCCATCTTTACCTACCTTTGTTCATACGTTCATAGGTTCATAAGTAGATACTAGGCTATCAGCCCAAGGGCCTACATAAGCCTAGCCAGCAAGGTTCCATAGCTTATGCCACCCAAGAAAGTTATTTTCCTATGCCATTGTCCAGCAGAGACACAGAAGTGATCCCCTGGATGTATTTCCTATTTCCCATCCACTCATCAAGATTTTTCTTGAAGAGTGCTAATGAAGAACTTTGCTTGACATATATGGGTAGCTTGTTCCAGAGTATAGGAAGTCACTGGGACAGGAATCTATTGCTCCAGCATGTCCTATTTATTGTGGTGACAAGGTTTAGGTCCCTAGAGCATGTAGCTCGGAAGGAGTGGCATTTCTTTAGGTGTAGCATGTCCAACAGCTCTGGGTTTGACATAGCTTTATGTGTTAGGCAGAGATCACCTCGGAATAGGTGATATGCTATGGACTAAAGCTGGAGTTTTTTGAGGCGGTCAGTGTAGGGCATTTGTTTGAGGCCAGTAATCCTCTTTGTGAGGTACTTCTGTGGCCTTTCCAGCTGCTGCAGATGTCTTGTGAGGTACATTCCAAAAGGGGCATTGTACTCTATAATGGGTCTAATGAGCAATGACCTCTTTTTTCCTGGATGAGAACCCTTTTATGATGAGGTGTGCCACATAGAAGGTCTTCCTGACTACTGTGGTGATGTGACTATCAAAGGAGAAACTACTTTCCACCTGCGTCTCTTATCACACATTCGGTGTTAAGTAGATTGCTGCCTATGTGGTAGTTCATGGGTACAGAGTTTTTACCAAAGGGGATGACAATGCACTTTTTGGCATTGAGCTTGAGGCCATGGCTCTGACACCAGGCATCTGTCTCAGTGACGCCCTTCTGTAGGATGTCCACATCATTTGGGGACTTGACTATGGCTCCTAGTTTGCAGTCATCTGCAAATTTCATTAGCCAAAGGCCTTCTGTGTTAGCCTGTACTTTAGAGAAGTAGATACCAAACAGGAGAGGTCCCAAGATGGAACCCTGTGGTACTCCACTTGTCACTGCTTTGAGGTCAGATTTGGAGTCTGCAACTTTTACAGTGTGAGTTCTGTCAGTGAGCTGGTTGGCAATCCATCATGTGATGTAGGGATTTATACCTAGTTTAGTGAGTTTAGCTATAATTCCAGAATGGGGGATGGTGTCGAAAGCCTTGCCGAGGTCAAAATAGGCTGTGTGTACCACCTTACCCTCATCTATGGCTTTGGTGACTGCCTCAAAGAAGTCAATCAGGTTCAGGAGGTATGATCCGCCTTTCACAAACCCGAACTGGGTGGGGTCCAGAGTTTGGAGGTTACCAATGTCTTTGTTTATGAGTTCCATGATGATACATTCTATGGCCTTGCAGACTAGGCTCATCAGGCTAATAGGTTGATAGTTCCTGGGATCAGATGTGGCTCCCCCTTTGTGGAGTGGGATAACTGTTGCTGTGTGCCATTCAGTGGGCACAAAGCCTTTTGAGAGGCTATTATTGAACATGGTGCTTAAGTGGGGAGACAGTTCGTTCTGAAGTTCATCTAAAACGCACCCTGGGATGTTGTCTGGTCTCATGGATGCTGTGTTTTTGGCTTTAGAGAGCGCAGCTTTTACGTGAGTAGTTGTGATTACAGGGACTATGCATTCTTCCTGTATAGATATGGGCCCTTTAGGGGGTGAGAGGGGGGTAAAGTTAGCACTGAACCTATCTGCTAGGATGTTGGCAATATCAGTTGGTTCTGTAATTGTCGTGCCTTTGTGCTGTAACTCAGAGCAGATCTGGGTGTTGCCATCTAGATTCTTGACATAGCTATAGAATGCTTTGTGGTTATCCTTGGATTTAGTGGTGATTTTGTTTTCGTAGCTAGCTTTGGAGGATCTTATAAGGGATCTCAACTTCTTACTGAGGCTGACCAGGGAGCTCCTCCACTCATGGGATTTTACTCTCTTTTGCAACAGTTTCTTCCTTCTGTTGTACAGTTTGTTTATGGCAGGGAACCACCAGATTGGCTTCCTTTTTTGGAGGATAGCATCTTGGTTCTGTTTGGGATAGCACAATCCATACACTCGTGTAAGTGCTTATAGAGTGCATTTGTGTAGGATTCAGCAGTTGTAACTGTATTGTCCGTCTGAATGGGTATCATGAAGTTCACCACTTCTGTCTTAAGACGCATGAAGTTGGCTTTGGAGAATTTTTTTACTGTGGTTTCCTTAATGGGGGGAGGGGCGGGATGTGGATATCAAGGGGGATAAGCTTATGGTCGGATCGGACCAACGAGGAGATAACTTCAGGTGTGGAACACCGGTCACTCATGTTGGTAATAACTAGGTCTAGGATATTGTTGCCCCTGGTGCGGGTGTGGATAAGTTGATCTAGGGCATTGGAGTTTATGAATTCCAGAAAGTGTTGAACTAAGGAGTTGGTGCACGAGTAGTTTTCCCAGTTAATGGTGGGGTAGTTGAAGTCGCCCATTATTAGGGTGTTTGGTTGAACCCTAATATTTTCCAGTACATCAAGAAAAGAGGAAGAAGAAGAAGAAGAAAACACACAACCTCGGCTAGCTCCCAAAGGTCTTCTCCACCAAAACAGGAACAAATAGTAGGTAAAACGAGAGTGAAGACCACCACGATAATGCAGCAAAACTTTCTTTTATTATGAGTAAAAACACACAAGGATGAGCGCTTTCGCGTATGGGCTGTACGCTTCTTCAGATCTATCAAATTGTAAAACATTTGTCCTTATATATTGGTGTGGGTAATGATTATCAAAATCAATTATTTAATTAATCCATGAACACAACCATCAATTTCCCAGTATAGCTATAGGTACAGAAACAATTTAAAGGGACATGATAGTAAATGCAATAAAGACGTAGCATAAAATACTGCGTGAGATGTATATTTTTGAAAAATATATATATTTGAGATATATGATTTCATCTCTGTTGCATACTATTTAACAACAGAAAATAAAAATATATATTATTCTATGTAAATATTCAAGTGTAAAATCACATTAAGAATAGAATTAATGGAATTGCTAAAACAGTTCTGCATGAGTGACTTGTTGTGTCGCTGTATATAAGGTACAATAGAAGCATCACATCTCAATATTACAGATAAAAACAAACATACGTCACAAGGTATATAGACAAAAATGTCTATATCCATATAAAATCTTTACAAGAACTACATTTCAATTAAAAAATATATAACATAGGTATATGCAACATCTGTGAAATATGGGATATATAAATCATATAAATATTAAAATATAAGATATAAAATATGTTATAAAATATATTATAAAATATGTAGAATAGAACTACCATTCTTGGAAGACTATATTTAGACCTCATAGTCAGAGATGAATGGGAACTTAATAACCGGGAATAAAATGTCCCGTTTCATATGACATCTTGTTCATCAAATTGTAACCAAACGAAAGGCACATAATGACACTTAAAACAAGGATAGAACTCATTGTGCTAAAAATATTTCTATTAATAGCCTGAAGAATAGGGGACAAACAGAAGACATGTCACTTCAACAAATTAAACGTTGGAGTCTGAATAATAGTAATAGAACCTCTCTCTTAGGGAGAAAACTGATGTATAGTATAGTCAGATCAAAGACAAGAGAGTAACAAATGAATTTCTATATATATATGTTTATGTAGTATGAGTCTAATCAAAATCATCTAGTTAGATTTATAAGATATTTAAAAATATGTGCTTCAATACCAAGAAAAATATATATATATATATATATATATATATATATATATGTAAAATATATGTGTGACAGTGATAATCCCCAAAGAAAACATGAATGTTTGTACAATAAAATATGTGTGTATAATTATAAACGAATGCCTATTATATGTATCAAATTAATGTACAAAATCTGTCTATGTATATAATATAGAATATATGAATTATATATATATATATATGAGAAAAAGCATCAATATTTAATATAAAGGAAGTATATGTATATTTATTTAATGTAATAGAATATCATAAATAATTATTATATGAGAATAAAACATATAGGAACTATATAAAAAATTTTTTATATATGATATATGTGTGTAAGTCATACATAGAGATATCCAAAGGTGAGCATAACTAAAATGACCATAATTAGAAGATAAGCATATATAGAAAAAGGTATATTGAAGGTATGGACATATATACCAGAAATTATTATGTGTCATTTATATGTGTATTTCTATTTCTATTTCAGGCCTGAATCCAGATGTAAAAAACTTAGAAATAACACCTTACATCTGGATTAGCATTTATGTATGTTATATTATTTTAAGCTTCTCTTTTTAAGTGTCGATCTAACGCTAATGTATTGATTCAGACCAGGGGCATAGTGTGCTTTGAAGCGAATAATCCATTCTAGTTCAATGTTCTCAAGTTCATTGAATGTATCTCCTTTCCTTTTATTCGGATGGACTAATTGTAATGTTCTAAATTTAAAAGTGTGTCCTGGGTAATTATTAATGTGTTTGGCTAAGGCATTTTTTTGGTCATTCTTCTTAATATCATATAAGTGATTGTAGATCCTTTCTTTCAAAGATCTCGTCGGCATGCCTATATAGAATGCCTTGCAATTCTGACAATTTGCTAAGTAAATTAGATTGGCACTGTTGCAGTTAGATGTAAAATTAGGTTTAAAAGTAATACTCATCATAGGGTGTGTAAAATCAACATCTTTCGTAATATGACCACACATATTACAAGTGTTACAGGGGTGTGTCCCTAACTTATTGTGCAAAGTCACTATATTATCACATTTTTCCTTTCTCATGTTGCTCTTATTATGACTGATATCCCTAACTTTTCCAATACATAACAGTCTCTTTAGGTTCTTGCTATTACTGTAGGTAAAAGTTGGTTTTTCTCCCACTAATTTCTTAGTCTCTTCATCAGTCAGGAGAATGTGCCAGTTGTGGTGTATGATATTGGTAATGAACTTGTTATCACTAGTGAATCTAGTTTTAAAATTTATTAGTTGTTTTCTAGGTGTATAACTCCCCTGTGTTCTATGTGTCACAGCTCTGTATTTAGGTGAAGTTCGGGACGACTGGAGAGATTGTTTCACAGAATTAATTAGATTCGGATCATATCCTCTCTCTAGAAACATTTGTTACATCAAGAAAAGAGGAGTGGGAATCCCGGGGCATGGTGGGGGATCTGTAGCAAGCTACAATTTGGATTGCAGTTTTGCCCAGAGTTAGTTGCACTTGGATAACCTCCGATGCATTATGATGAGCAACTAGCCTGGAGGTGCGGATATCCTTAATGAATATGGACACACCTCTGCCTTTGGTATTTCGGTTCAGGTTACATGGCCGAAAAGTGTGAGTATGAGTTATAGCCTGGTGGTGCAGGGGTATTCTCTGTAGCCTTGAACCAGGTCTCAGTCACTGCACAGATATCAATGTTTTCCATTTTAAGGAGTGCCTCGAGTCAGTGCATTTTGAGATTTAGACTTCTAGCATTGAGTTGCATTACCCTCAGGTTTTGCTCGCCTGTTCCTGTTATGTTGGTGAATTTATTATTTGAACCCTGCCTAAAAAGGCACTATAGGGGCAGCAAGAGCCTTACCCATTATCTGGAATCCCAGGGGCGACAGGTGCAGGCCATCTGTGGCAAAGCATCGTGGTCTGTCGAACATGTCTTCCCAAGCAGACAGATACTGGATCCCCTTAGAATGACACCAGAAGCTTAGCCAATTGTTGAAGTCAATCATTTTGCCCTTGTACTGCGGTATCATTCTGGGCGATGGCAGAATGCTACTCAGAGCTAGGGTCATACCTGCCTGGGCTACAAGATTGGAGAGCTCTTTCAAGTCTCTTTTCATGTAGTCCAGGGAGGTATGTCTCAGGTCATTCGCACCAACATGGACAATGACATAGTCATAGTTGTACTTGCTGTGGAGTGACCTGAGTGCGTGGGTTATGTGGCAGATCCTAGCACCCGACAGGCAGCTGACAGTAACCTTCTCCTTGTTTAGCCTGGTGAGTGGGACGTCAGTGTGCCTGACTATAGAGTCACCTATGACTAGTGTGTTGGGTACGTTGTTTTGCCTTATTGGCTGTGGTTGAGTGGCACACTGAGTCTGTGGGTTATGTGTCATTTGGGTTGTGTTGGGGGATGGAGGTTGCTTGCATTTCTGCTTTGGAGGTCTCTGTTGCTTAGACAGATTATTATTGAGAGCCTCCGCGAATGTGTTTGTGTTACTATGTGTGGATTTTGGTTGTGTTGATTTAGTGAGACTATGTGATGAGTGTGGTGTGGTGCAAATGTTTACCTTCTCCTCATGATTGTCAAGTTCAGTCTTGATTGGATGGAGCTTTACCTCCAGTTTGGCTAGATAAGTGCATCTCTCACAGGTTGTAGTGTTGGGTGGTAGGAGGAGAGGGTTATCTGTGTACATGAGGCAATTTCTACATTGCCTCAAGCTGCCCAGATTCATCAGATAGACAGGAGAGAACACTGGGAGCTGACCCTTGGACATGCCTGAATAAAAAAATATTTTCCTCTAGATAAGTAAGGAAAGTGAGTACAAGAGCTGTTTTTCTCTAAGCAAGTGAGAAAAGTAAGTACAAAAACTGTTTTCCTTGAGGTAATGAGGAAGATTGAGTGCTATAGTAATTAGTGGCTTATTTAGTGCTTACTAGTTCTGAACAAGTGCTGAGCATGAATAAGCACATTTAAGTACTAAAACTAAGAATCTGTATCTGTGTTTGTGAAGAATTACTGGACTCTTTGAACACTGAATAAATCATTACTGTTTCTCAGTTGTTTAAGAAACCCTCATTTTTCTTAAGTAAAACATATGATAAGTGATGTACCATATCAGTTGATACTTTGAAAGATGTAGTTGTAAGAGTTATTTTATTTGGGACAGCTATCTTGTAATCAGTTGTCTGTTTCTTCTTTCTAGCATCAGTCCAAGGATTTGTTTCTTTTATTCTTTTAAGAGTAGGGGCTATCCATTCCATTTCTTCTGGGATAGACACTATGTTGTTATTTTTGATGAATATAGTAGCTTATTCTAAGTCATTAAAGGTTCTTATCTCATTGGCAAAAAGTATTTTTATCTTGGCTGGAAAGGCCAGCTGTGCTTTAATGTTGTTTTGTTTTAACAGTTTTATTATTGGCCAAACTTTTTTCCTTTGCTCTAGTATTCTGGAAGAATAATAATTGCCAAACCTTATTAGGCTTTGATTGTATTTTAGGGGGATTTTCTCCAAGCAGATTTTAATATCAGTTCCTTGTCTAGAAATAAAAGAAATTTTATAACTATAGATCTAGGAGGAGTGTTTGTTGAGTTAGAAGCAGGTTTCCTCAGTGCTCTATGTGCCCTTTCAACTCCAAATGAAAGTCCCTCATTCAAGGCTAAAAATTTCAGGAATCCAGGTTGTTAAGAATGAAATAATGTCTTCTCCTTCAGTGTTTTCAGCCAGACCAAAGATCCTTATGTTGTTTCTCCTTTCCCTGTTTTTTAAGTCATCTATGTTGTTAAGCAGCCATGTATTCTGTTTAAGCAGAAATTCTTTTTGGAATTTTTCCTCTTTGAGTCTTCCTTCAATGTCATTTAGAGAAGTCTCTATATTTGTTATTTTTGTATGGTGTTGCTGTAATAGTTCCTTAAGAGTATCAGTCTGTTTATGAGAATTTAATTTGAGGTTTTCTAAGTCATTTTTAAAGCCATCCATCTACAAAGATAGTTCCTGTAAGGTAGATGTCATCAACTGCAGTTCTTTTTTCAAAGCAGCATCTGGATGAGAATCCCTTGAGCTGTTCATATTCAGTGACTCAATATATCTCTAAGTTACTTGACAAGAAAATGTTTGCATATCTCCACCAAAATTGATATTTATGTAGTTTAGTAGTTTATCAATAGATTTCTGATGTTTTAAACTTGAAAATAATAAAATGTTCCTATATTATTATACTAGTTTATGGAGCTCTCAAAATTCACTGCTCTCAGTTGGCCATCTAGGCTCCACCCCCTTGCTTAACCTCTTAACTTCAACAAAAATGCAAATACCACCAATACCCACCCTATGGACCTAAACCCATATCTCAATGTAAACACAACCTGCTAACACTACTGATAGATCTCCAAAGGATCCCTATACATGGAACAAGCTCATGTTGCAATTTAAATAAAGTAGTTCCTTGAATATCTTTAAAACCAACCTTGATAATGAATGGGGCTCTTTAAGTTCACACCTCAGCTGTGTACTTAGGTTCTTATAGATATAGGAAACAAACATTAGGATGTACCTCATTTCATCTTCTAAAGATCAACAGGATTAGTTGTGTAATAATAACCTATGAAACTATCAGCCAATAGCTGGTTTTATTTGGTATTTATTTATTGGTAACATGGTAAGTCTGCTGACCCTTTTTGACACCCAAAGGCATTAACTGTACTATAATCCTGGCTTATAATAGTGCAATATAAGATGCACTACAATGAACATTGATAGAGAGAAGGAATTTTTCAAAGATAAAGGCACAACGTTATGCATAAAGCATGTGTGGTTACAAAAAAACACAACATACTTTAGCTCAATGATAAATGTGCAGAGGGGCTAGTTCACATAACGACAGCTTGATTTATGCAAGGTGCCTTTTCCTTAAATATGGACCTGCTTAACAAACTGCTACTAGGTGCTGAAAGCATATTATTTCACTGTAGCTTGCATTATTATATGTAGTGCATCTTATGTTGCATTATTATATGCCAAGATTATAGTACACAGGCAGCATGTAAAAAGTGTACTCCAAAGAATACCAAAAGAAGATATTAGATGACCTGAGAGTTTTCACTGTTTTCTTAAGTTTTCGTATATGGTATAATGTGAAACAACTGTCCTCACACTATACCCTGCACTGGACTTTTTGCACTTCCAGAGATGCTCAGCTCATGCAGTATGTGATATAGCAAACAGTGATAAGAACACCGGGACACTTGAAGCAAAATCCTTCAAATGACCTGTGCTGTAGTCTGAGAATGGACCATTTGCATTTAGCTGTCTCTAAGGTAACCAAATCACAGCAGTCAATATAAAGCAAGAATAATGCACACATTGTTGCAGCCTAGGTGACATTAACACATAGTGGTGTACTGAGTGACAACTGTCAACAGTTTAGTAGATTTTGGTGGCCTTAGTATTAGACTACACCGTGAAGCTGAACCATGAGCCAAGCCAGGCAACCAGGTACCAGAAAAATGTTACTTTACCAGAAGAAAGAAAGAAAAGACACATTTAGTCAAAGGACAGCACAATGTATAGGTATGGAGACCAGTGCATTATATTTCCAAAGACCTTTATTTTTACATTTGTTAAGGTATGAACACTGGTCCAAGGACATTTTCCAGACATACCTAAGGCTATGTAGACATACAAGAAATCATATGCAACTGAAACACAACTGAGAAAATTAGTCATGAATATAAAATAAGGTATTAACAATGCAAAATGCAAGGACTGATAAGTAATAAATTAACACATTTTGTGCAAAATTAACTTAAAACCGAAAAGATAAACAATGAACCAAAATAAGGTCTGTGATACAATATCCATAAACACTGACAGGTAGTATGGAGGTCTATAAATAATAAAGGTCTGGGGAAAAGAATAAATAATTAATTCTATAAATGAAATTAGAAAATACAAATTTTTAGAAAATATTCTCACTGCTAAGTATTAACTGGGAAATTTTACTAGTAGAGTGAATATAGATAAGGGGAAGAATTACAAAAAGATTAATATTAGAACAGGTAGATTGAAGGGTGGCACAGTAGTGCAGCGGATAGTGTTGCCACTTCACAGCAAGAGGTTGTGCAGTAGTGGAAAACATTTATAGTTTTTGGTCAGGAAAGCAAACATTTCAGTTTAATCTTACCGAGGATGAAAACATTTTATTTCAATAACTTAGGTGTGACAACACAATTCGTATTATGAAACCAGATAAAGGGGGTGGGATAGTCATTTTTAATTCTGAAGACTATTCCATTGCTATGAAGAATATTTTATTTGATGAGAACACATATGCCCAAGTATCTAAGAATAAGATTAATATAGCATGCAATACAATAGATTCTTATTTGGAAGAATATATTTTAAATCAGTTCTGGGTCTTATGAATTTTTGTTAAATGTTAATCCAGTCATCCCCTCAATTTTTGGGATTCCAAAAATTCATAAAAATGTTAGGAATCTCCCTTTTAGACCACTAGTCTCTGCAAGTGGTTGAAAAATACATTTGATTGCAGTAGTAGTGGATAGAAGCTCGAAATACTGAAATATCGAATTTCAGTATTTCGAACCCATAAAGTCAAATCTTCAAAACATAGAGAACTCAGAAGCGTGAAATTCAAAATCTCGCACACCGGAGGTTTTGAATTTTGCACTACTACCACACACAAACACATCATCCTCCCCACACACAAACACAAGCTCTCTACTACATAAAAGCAGGGGGCAAGCCACCCTGCACCCCCCATGTGGGGGGCTGTGCCCCCCTACATATATATTCTAACTCTGAGGTCGCACTACACACAAACACACACAGAATACCACCACACAAGCTTCACTCTGCTCGCACACACACATCACAGCAACAAAACACACTAACACATACAACAACCCCTACCCAAAACCCTTAACACACACACGCACTTACCTAAATCCATGATTACAGCAGAACCTCAGAAGCATGAAATTCAAAACCACTGGTATTTGAGGTTTTCAATTTCGTGCTTCTGAGCTTTTGCTCTCATCAGGATTCCACTTTATGGGTTCTAAATACTGAAATTTGATATTTCCGTATTTCGAGCTTCTAAAGTGAATCTGAGGATACATCCCATTTAGTTAAAGATTCATGGGAATTTTTGGGGCACCTCAAAAAGGATATATGGTGTAATGACCTTCTATTTGTGAAAGTGGATATGAAGGATCTTTTTTCTGTAATTCCTAAGGATGCAAGTTTAGAATGTTTTGAAGAAATTTTATTTTCTTGTTCAAAACTGAGCCATGATCAAATTACATTAATTACTGAATTCATGGATTTGATACTGGAAAATAATTTTAGTGTATTTTAAAGGGGAATACTTTCAACAGATAAAAGGTGTGGCTATGGGTGCAGCATGTGCCCCTGCATAAGCTAGCCTAGTATTATTGGGCTGGGAACGTATATATGTGTTTAATTGTGAATTTGGAAAAACATCCATTTATATATACATTTCCTGGATGATATCATTATACTGTGGAAAGGTACTAGTCAAGAGGTTGATAATTTTATAAATTATTTAAACAACACTACAGATTATTTGAAATTCACCTATGACTGTAACCCGACAAAGATTAACTATTTAGGCACATGCATTTCAAATTCTATGAAAGGTTTCAAATCAAACATTTATCGTAAGGATACTTTTTGTAACTCATGTTTGCATTTTTCGAGTAGTTACCCTGTTTCACAAAAGAAAAAGAGTTTTGTTAAGGAACAGGCAATTTGAGTGGCAAGAATGACATCCCATTATGAGAATAAGTCATTAAAAATAGGTAGCATGTTTTGTACTAGACGGTATCCTAGAAATATGGTGGAAACTATTACTGAAGAAGTCTATAAAGAATGGGGGACAAATATAAGCTACTTCTAGGTATTGAGTTTGACTGTAAATAAGACCCTAACAAGGTACAACAATATGAAAAAGTGTATGTTATTGAATATAAGCATCTTTCTACAGAGATAAAAATGTTATTACAAAAAACTGGAGCATTTTAAGGTGAATTCAGAAATGCACAGACTATTAGGTAATGAACCATTGTTTATTACTAAAACCGCTGCAAATTTTAAGAGACTCTTGGAAGACAAATCCGCTGGGAACAATAAGATTATGAAAGGTACACAAGCCTGCAGCTGTTGTAGGCAATGTCCATAAATTATCAAGGAGAATGAAATTATTTTAGACAATCCCCGGGATTCATGAAGCTCGGCGCAAGGCCGGCGTAAGGCCTGCGCCGGCGGTGCATGGAATATCCGGCGCAGTAGCGCCATATAATAGTGCCAT